>NC_062544.1:34673633-34973633 GCF_016906955.1 Phacochoerus africanus | reverse complement strand
GAAGGAACAGGGTGTGAGCCGTAAACCAGGGCTTTTCTACTCTGTGAATGGAGTTTGTGTGAGGTGTAATTCGACTTTGCATTTTAGTTAATTGTGGATTTTAGGAAAACACAGTGTTTTGAGTGAAAAGGCATTAGCCATATTCTCCTACTTGAGTGGTAGTTATGTGAGAGTGTATAATTTATTACATTGTATGTCCACGTTTTAGGTTTTTTCTGTACACTTAAAAATGGGGAGTAACTGTCATGGCTCATCGGCAACAAACCCGACTGGTATCCATGAGGACATAGGTTCGATCTCTGGCTTTGCTCAGTGGGTTAAAGATCCGGTGTTGACGTGACCCGTGGTGTAGGGCACAGACTCGGCTTGGATCCCTTATTGCTGTGGTGTAGGCCAGCAGCTGTAGCTCTGTTTCAAGCTCTAGCTTAGGAATTTCTATATGCCACAGGTGCAGGTCTAAAAAAATAAAATGGTTTATGAAGAAGTCATCAGTGACTTATATTTTCTAGCTCAACCATATGAATGAATGATTAATTCCTCCATCTACTTACCACGTCTTTATTGAGCACCTACTATGCACTAGGGGCTGTTAATGGCTCTGGGAATACAGTAATGAAGAAAGTAAGTGAAAGTCCCTTATCTCATGATGCAGAGAGGGACAGACAGCATGTTTAACAACATGTTAGGGTGGGGTCTTGGCGGCCTTTATCTGTAAGGGGCCAGAGAGTGAACAGACTAGGCTTTGTGCGCCAGGGGGTTTCTATCACACCTCCTCAGCTCTGCACGTGTAGTGTGCAAGAAGCCATAGACAGTTTGTACATGCCTGGCTCTGTTCCAGCTAAATGTTACTTAAAGAATCAGGTGGTGGGCTGCATTTGGCTGGAAGCCCAGAGTTTGCAGGCCCCTATGTTAGAAGGTCGGTCATATGTTTTAAGGAGAAAAGAAAATGAAAGAGAATGTAGAGTATTGGTGTGTAGGGACAGAGGATGTTGCAGTTTTTGACAAGGGGGTCAGGGCAGGCCTCCCTGAGAGGATGACATATGTAAAGATTTGAATAAAATACGTTCAGACATGTGTATCTGTGGAAAACAATGGCCCATTCCAGAGGGAACAACAAGTGCAAAGGTCCTGAAGTAGGACTTACCTGGAGAATTCAAGGTATGTCAAGGTACATTCAATTCAAGGTACCTGGTATGAAGGCCAGGGTGTTTAGAGCAGAGTGAGAAGTGGGGAGAGTGGGAGACAGTGAAATCAAGGGCAAAGGCTGGGGATGAAGGGTGATGTCACATCACATCACCTTGTAAGGCCTTTTTTTTTTTTTTTACAGTTGTAAGTTTGGTAGTCAATGGAGGATTTTGAGTAGAAGGGTGATGGGATCTATCTTTTGACAGTTTAACTGGACAATAGACTATAGGGCAGCTGGAGTGAAAATGTAGAGAACCAACCAAGATTATTGAGGTAATCAGGCTAGAGATGATTGTGCTTGCAGCAGGCTTGTGGTGGTGGAAGTGGTGAGCAGCAGCTGGGTTTAGGATGTACATCAACCATAGACTCAACAAGACTTGCTCACAGTGGAAGTGGGATATGAGGACTAGAGGAGTCAAAGATGACCCCAAATTGAGCTGGGAGGTGCCCTTCACTAATTGGGAAGGTGGTAGAGAGACAGAGAGCAGCTTTAGTATGCAGAGCCCCTGGCCTGATAAAGCCAACAGCCTGAGAGTCAAGGTCAAACAAGGCTCTGTGTCCTCCTGGATGTGTGTGTGCCCTGGTGGCTGTAAGGGGCCAGGATGCAATCTGTTGTGCCCATGTTGGGACTGGATTGAAACCTTCAGCTTCTTGCTGAGGTTCATGTTTTGTGCTTCTGCAGAAGAATCTTAAACTCTTAAGGAGCAGGTGAAGATTCCACACACAGATTCCTGGAATAAATCTGTTTTAATCTGTAAAGTTATTGAAAGAAATCCTGCTATCCAGTGGATCAGCTCACAAGCCCTCAAACTCAGTGAGATAAGGACAGTGACATCTGGTGGCTACAAGAGCCAGGGTCTTAAATGAATCATGGATTCTACACACTGTTGATGGTTCTCTGTGCTTCTTGGACAAGGCAGTTCTGGACCACTTCACTGTTACTGTGCACATCAATAACACGGAGAATTCAGTGCCCATAAGTAATTTAGGACAGCAGAGCCTCGTTGGAATGTTCTGTAAATTGTCTGCTAAAGCATCAATGGATTGTTTGGCAAATGCATTGCCAAATTTATGACAGTTAAAGCGTGGTAATGATTTGAAGACTCCAAGTGGTGGCTCTGGTTTTTACCAAGACAGGTGCTTTGGTCTTACCTTGATCTTACTAGGAAGTTGTATGTCAGTGCTTAAGATGCAGTGCAAAGAAAGTATTAAATCTGTTCAAAGGGTCGGGGTGGAAGTTTCTATTGGACATCCCAGTGGTAATCTGAAGACGGCAGTAGAAATGAATCTCAGAGTGAGGAAAGACATCCAGTCTAGAGAAAGAGAGATTTGGGAGTAGATAAAGCTGTGGGGCCAATGGGATCCCTGGGGGAGTTGGCATAGATAGAGGAGAATCAAATCCTAGAGCATTTGGAGCATTGGAGGTCATGGAGATGGGGGGCAATGAGCAAAGGAGAGTAGGAGGAATGGCCAAAAGGCAGAGGGAAGAGGGAAACCAGTGGTGTCCTGGAAGGCTAGGAAGGATAATATTTTGAGGAGGACATGATTAACCATGTCCTGTGCTGTAGGAAGATCAATGAAAGCTAGACTGAGAAGTGAGTCTTTACTAGGGTCCAAGACATGAGTGACCTTAGAGCAGTGTGGATAAACTGGTGTATTTATGAGAATTTTGTGGTCAACGGCTGCAAATAATTAAACTCAATATATACAGTTTGGGCAGCTGTGGCCTGTACTAAGTATGGCCATTTTTCTCTGAAACATTTAACATTTGTCATCATTTAATATTTTAGTGCTATGAGGTCAAGGAAAAAAAAAATCTCTCCAGTAAAAATCAGAGCCTACCTATTAAAAAAAAGATGGGAAGATGCAAAGCTTCTTTTACAAAACTTTGGTCTTTCTCATTTAAGCCATGTGACGTTGGGGTCTTATTGCCTATAGCTTCACATCCTGTTCTTTTCAATTCGCTAAAATGTGTACAGATTTATTAAATACCCTTCAACTCCTCTTGGGCATAGTACCATCAGTGCTGCTGCTTCTTCCTCTTCTTCTTTAAACATAAATCACAGGGCTGTGAAACAAGAGACAAGGAGGATGCTTGTCAATAGGTCAAAAGTGTAATGGGAATTATAGCCCATCTATTTAGCCAAAATCACACTTGGATAATGTAGAATTATTTCATCTAACATGGGCGGGTTGATTTTTTTTTTCCTATAGATCATAGAAATTGTTTCTTGTGCTTAGAGGATAAAATTAGTAGACCAGAAAATTGGAGCAATGGGAAAAGTAAAGGTAGAGGGAGAAAAATGTCCTGGAGAAGTTCATGTACCAGAGAAGAGGTCCATGAGAACAGGTCCTATGAAGTTCCTGGAAGAGGGTCAAAACTTGATTCTGATTGTGATAGAATTGTAGCAGCCTGGGCCAAGAAGGAAACGTGATTGTTTGATGATTCAGTGCTCAGAAGGCAAAACCAAACTGATAATGTAGGCAAAGCAGATATTTTCTTAGTCCCGAGGTCTGAGAAATTTTCTCACAACATGGGAAACGGTGAATGATGAGTGTACAGGATCCTTGACAATGTCCCTTATGGTAAGTGCTCTAGAGTTACCTAGAATTGCATCTTAAATTGAAGGCTAATGCTAAAAGCATGCATATGTTAAGGATCCAAACAATACTTTGGTTTTTTTTTTTTCTTTTTCAGAAAACCTGCATAAAGGTAATTGATGCTGTTAGTTTAAGTCATTTCTAGGATTTTGAGTTGAGGAGGTAGAGTGCATGTTGGGACTCTCTTAGGGTATTAAGCATCATAGGGCTGTGTGCCTGCATGATGACCAGCACTGGGGAAGGGAGGCTTCTGCTTCGTTCTTGCTGAAACCCTTTTACAGAAAAACATACTTGGTATATAAAAACATGCTCTTCCTAGAGTTTCTGCCGTGGTGCAGTGGATTAAGGATCCTGCACTGCCACAGCTCTGGCATAGGTTGCAGCTACTGCTGGAATTTGATCATCGCTCTGGGAACTTCCATATGCTACAGGTGTGGTGGAAAAAAACAAAAAAAGCAAAAAAAACCCTTGCCCTTCCTTCCTCCAGATTTATTTAGAAGGTCCAGATTTATTTAGAAGATCAGCATCAGTGGTTTTGATGCTGATGGCTTTAGGGGAAAACTAGAAAAGATGAGGTTTGGAAGAAACTCATTTCCAGAGAGGTCCTGCATCTGATACCTGCGCGATTAGCTCTGTCATGAGCCTGGCCAAGCTCTGATCCACCTGCGGCTCAGCCTTTCCCTTTGGAAGCCTTTTTTCTTTCCATTCCCAGCTGCCTTACTTTGTTCAAGTTTTAGCAAATGACCATAGAGCATTTCATATTTAACATTATGGACCATTTCCACCTGGGCCCATACATATCTCCATTTGTCTCAGTGAAAGAATTTCAAATAAAGCTCCAGTGTGTTGTATGGCATATATAGCAGCTGCTGTCTCCCTGTCTCATTGGTTTTCTTTGGTATAACTCAGTATCTGGTGGAATATTCTGAGATATTGTCAGACCACTAATTGTTCACTTGCCCCTGGCTGCTGGGAGCTGCTGCAGGAATGACTGAGAATGTGTGGGCTAACATTAGAAACAACTTATTAAAACACTAGTGCTTATTAATTTTAATCAATGGTAGAATGCCCGTGGGTCGTTAACAGGCACATTTGAATAGGGAATACATTCTTGCTTTGAAACTTTGAGATATTTGAGTGAAAACTGTTGACTTGCAAATAAAGACAGGGTAGGGACCTTTTTCAGAAAAGAGTTCAGGGTTGAACACCATTTTTAGCTCATTGGGTCTGATCTTTATTGAAGGGAAAGGGCCATTTCAGGGCATTGGTCTTCATCCTGGTTGTCATTTGAGTTTGAGCATAAAAAGCAATCTCTGGCCCCCACCCCAAACAAATTAAACTGGACTCTCTGGGATGGAGTATTTATTTCCCAGCTGATTCTCAGGTACACCCTGAGCTGAGAACTGCTGTGCAAGGAAGTCACAAATTCTGACCATCAAGATGCAGTGATATTAAACCATAACTGGTTGTAAAGGGTTGATAGAGCCTCCAAAATGATGCTTTTTGTTCTCTGGCATTATTACGCTAAATCTGCATGTGGTTTGCATGAATGTATTTGAGGAAAGTAAAGCAACTCTACAAGTGTAGTAGGTAATAATAATAATTTGGATTTTAATTTGAGAGTTGGCTTGGGTGATTTCTGGACTGAAGTTTATCCCTATTCTACCTTGAAAAAGACTTTGTTATAAACAGCATAAACAAGGTTGTAAGAGGAGTTTAATGTGGCTGATAAACTAATAAGTACTTTAGAGCACATACTGATATTGAAACTATATGTGTATTATATGTTATTTTCTCAAAACATTCCTGAAGCCTCTACTTGATATACCTAATTAACTGTTTTTCTTTTTTCTCTTTGTTTGTTTTAGGACTGCATCTGTGGTCTATGGAAGTTCCCAAGCTAGGGGTTAAATTGGAGCTGTAGCCACTGGCCTATGCCACAGCCATGATGATGCCAGATCTGAGAAGGGCCTGTGACCTACACCAACGCTCAGGGCAACACCTGATTCTTAACACATTGAGTGAGGCCGGGAATTGAACCCACAACCTCATGGATACTAGTTGGGTTTGTTACCGCTGAACCACAATGGAAACTCCTTTTCTTTTCTTTCTTTCTTTTTTTTTTTTTTTTAAATTACAGTATATGTGTAGTTAAACTTGGATGCCTGGAACTGTTTAGGATTATTCTAGTATCTCAGTTTTTTCATATACTTCAGAGTTTACCCTGGTGGAGAGCACTGGAAATTAAAGAAAAGGAAAAGAAAGGAAAAAGTCATTTCAGAGAATAATCTCTCTGAATCTCTGCTGTCTTACAGAGTCTTAAAGATAATTAAACTATTTCCTACTGACTCAGAACTAGCGTTTAACACACAGTAACCATGCTGGATCATAGAGCTGTTTTATACAAGAGTAACTGGGAAGGTATGTCAGGCTATTTGTCCTTTTACTAAGTGCCTTCAGACTGTTGTACTTTATATTCTGTCTTATTTCTATAGTTTTCCTATAGTAGTTTGCAGTTTTTTTTCCTTTTGATTTGCTGCTTCTGATCTGCCGTAGATTTGAAAACTATTGATCAAATTAGTTAGAATTATGGGTCCAATAGTAAGGGTAAATAGACTGCCAGTAAAGACCAAAGGATCTTTTAAAAGAGCAAAATGTTTAAATTGCAGCGAATAAAGCTTTTTGGTTTGTTTACTTCTGGCCCTCTGGCTGTGCTGTAGAAAGGTGAGTTTGATGGGTGATTTCTAAATGGGGGTAAGGAGTTATTAGACATAAAGAAGCAGTGAAGTGGGGCCTAAAATGAAAAATATTGTGGAATTTGAGGTTTCCATGTTTTATGTTTGCACTCACCTCCATATCTGAATCCATATTTCAATATGCAATCTTGCTGAGGAGATAAGACACATGTGCACACGTGAAGGAGACAAGTCACCGTAGGACCCAGTGTCATAGTGAGCTGCGGAGACCGGAGGTAGGAGAGTGCAGTGAAGACTTATTTAATGCCTTTTGTGGGGTAGGCAGTGCTGTAAGTGCTTGATAAGTGCTCTAAAGTAACACAACTTCAGATATAAAGCTGTTGGTCATTGTCAATGTCAACAAAGGCTAATGACAAAAGCTTGCCTTCTATATAACTTCACAATAAGAAGATTTAGTATTTTGCATTATTTAATATTTTGAGACCTTCTCATAGTGCCGTGATGTGATTTTATTGTATGAATTTAATCCTTGAAATTACCTGCGGGGCATTACTATTATTCCCATTTTATAGATGAGGAAACTGAAGCAAAGAGAATGTAAGTACCTCTCCCAGGGTTTCTCAGTTAATGATTGGCAGGATGAGGATGGTAACAGAACCCAGGCAGTCTGCCTTGTGACCACACGTCCTTACCCGCTGTGTTCTGCTGCCTTGAGAGATGCTTGAGGCTGTACTATCTATTAGGAACACAGTTCTGAGTCTTTATTATAAATGACTAGTACTGAATATTTCCATGCATAATGTTTTTTTATTTGAATTATTTTCCTGGGGGTGGGATCTTATAAGCAGAAGTAGAATCTTAAGATGTTACAGACTGAATTATATCTGCTTAAGATTCGTATGTTGAAATCCTGGCTTCCTCCCTTCCCCCATGCCTCAGAATGTGGTCTTATTTGGCAATAGTTACTACTGGTGTAATAAGTTAGATGATGTCCTACTGAGAGGTAGGGTGGGCCCCTAATCCAGTAGGACTGGCATCTTTATTGAAAGGGGAAATTTGGAGACAAACATGCACACAGGGAGTACCCCATGTGAAGACTGGGGTTATGTTGCCACAGGCAAGGAAGTACTAGAAGCTGGGAGAGACGCCTGGAACAGGTCCTCCCCTGGTGACTTCAGAGGGAGCACGGCTCTGCTGACACCTTGACCTCATATTTGCAGCCTCCAGACCTGTGAAATGATAAATTTCTGCTGTATGAGCCAGTGTCTTGTGTTACTTTGTTGCATTAGCCATAAGAAACTAACAGATTCCTGGAAAAAAAATTCTGCTAGGTCAAAGAGTAATCTCAAACTCACAGCTATTCAGTAACTCTCAGAAACTCTGAGAAACTGTAGCAGAGATGTCTATCATTTCCCCTTGGGCTATGTCTTTTCTAGATAACTGTTCCTCCTCAGTCTGCCCGGGATCACTTTCTTCACCATGCGATCTTGCGCCGCACCTGGTTGGGCCAAGCTGGGCGCCTGACCCCAGGAAGAATAATCGTATTGGCTTTTCAGATGATCTGGAATGAAAATACAGAGGGTGTTAGGGAGCTGAGTTGAAAGGTCATGAGAACATGGGGATTAAGGCTGTGATTCACAGAAAGCCTTGGAGAGGTTCCTTGTAAGCAGGTGAATGAAGAGAGAAGCTAGACTCTACAACAGAGGAGAAGGAAGAAAAAGTGGGACAACTACAGAGACAAGTGGCTCCAGGATGCAAGAGAACTTTAGAGCTGATGACTTGATCCTTGATGGTGTCCAATTTGGGGGTTGAATTTTTCTTTTTTTTTTTTCTTTTGAAATTAAAGTGTAGTTGATTTACAATGTTGTGCCAGTTTCTGCTGTATAGCAGAGTGACCCAGTCATATATATATATGTATGTATACATATGTATACACACACATATATATGACTTTTCTTTTTCTCATATTATCTTCCATCATATTCTGTTCCAAGAGATTGTTTATAGTTCCCTGTACTATACAGTAGGACCTCATTGCTTATCCATTCTAAATTTAATAGTTTGCATTTACTAACCCCCAACTCCCGGTTCATTCCACTCCTAACAACCACAGTTCTGTTCTCTACGTCTATGAGTCTATTTCTGTTATAAAGGTTCATTTGTGCCATATTTCAGGTTCCACATATAAGTAATATAATATGGTAATTGCCTCTCTCTGATTTACTTCACTTAGTATGTGAATCTCTGGTTATATTCATGTTGCTGCAAATGGCATTATTTTGTTCTTTTGTGTAGCTGAGGAGTATTCCACTGCATGTATGTACCATATCTTCTTAATCCATTCATCTGTCAATGGACATCTAGTTGTTTCTGTGTCTTGGCTGTTGTGAATAGTGCTGTGATGAACATAAGGGTGCATGTATCTTTTTGAATTGTAGTTTTGTCCAGATAGGTGCTCAGGAGTGGGCTTGCTGGATCATATGGCAGTTCTATATTTAGTTTTCTGAGGAACCCCATACTGTTTTGTACCAACTTACATTCCCACCAACAGTGTAGGAGGGTACCTTTTTCTCCACACCCTCTCCAGCATTTGTTATTTGCAGACTTATTAATGATGACCATTCCGACCAAAGTGAGGTGGTACCTCATAGTAGTTTTAATTTGCATTTCTCTAAGAATTAGTGATGTTGAACATTTTTTTCATGAGAGCCTTTTTTCATGTGTGAAGTTTTCTTGATGTGCACTTGTACTCATTTCATTTGGACTTGGGAAGATACTTCTATTTGCTTTTACTGAACTGCTTGTGGGCTTAATTCTTAAAACCAAATAAACCTTGCCTAAAATAGGGAAATGATGTACAGAAGGTTGCCTGAAGGATAGAGGGTAACTATGTCCCTTTGAAGCCTCTATAACCTATCCCTGAATTGAGCCCAGCATGGAGAGAGTTTGACACACTGTGTCGTTCCTCTTAGAATTATATGGACAGACTTGGCCTTTGTTGTGATGCCCTCAGCTTACTCAGGGCTCTGATGAGTATTGCCAAACTGATTTTCTAAAAGGATGTATCAATCCATCCTACACGCTTTGAGCATAACTATTTTACTGCAACTTACTAGCAATGTGTAATGTAACTTCAAAAAACTGCTGGTACTCTTAAGTACAAAATGAAGTGAATTTTTCAGTACAATATTTATTTTTAGTACAATTTTGTTTTCTCTTTGCCAACCAGTAATTTATATTAACTTTCTTTGTAGCCTAGTAACCATTTGTATTTTAATAGCTTGTTGTTTATCTTGCAGAATTGTGGATTTGGCTTGGAAGATGCACAGAATTCCTTCCCCTGGAGCAATAATTAGAATTTCTATCTGGAGGGCACACACAATTTCTGGTTGTTTTATGTGGAGAAGTGCATATTTAAGAACTTGTAATCTCTGTTCCCATCACCATAGGGCTGGGGGGTGGGGGGTCAACCAGGGCAATGACATTACACAAAGCAGGAAAGAGATAGGAAGGAATTCTGCCTTGGCACTGTCTCCCAAAACTTGACCTTGGGAGCAACTTGCTGGTTCTGAGTCTCCAATGCATATCATTTCTGCAGAGGTGGAACACAGCTGGAGAGCATCTTCAAAGTAAACCTCCACACCCCCACTCTTTAAAATCTGACTCTGAGGGCGGCTGTAATTTCTGTAAGAGTTAACATGCCTTCTAAAAAGTGTCACACTGTGTCTGACTGGACATGAGTCTTACCATTTGATTTTTAACTTTTATTCTGTATTCCTCACACAGGACCCTCATAGACAGAGTCAAACGTGAGAGCAATGCCTTGCCTCCCTCTGCCTTGGGGAGATTTACTGCCCTGTTCCCTCACGGCTAGAGCTTTCTTACTTTGCCATTGAAAATGTATGACACTTGCTGTATTTTTAAGTTGTAAACGTGGGCTTCTTGGGCTCATATTAAGCTGCAGACAGGTTTGAGGCACAGCTCTGCTGTTATTGACTTTTCTTCTGCTGTTGATTGCCTTCTGAAGAAAGCTGTTGGAAGGAATGTAGATTAATTTCCTTAGTGGAAGTGTATTTTTTAAGTGCACTTTTCTGAAAAGTGGCTCTGCTGGGGTGGTAGAGATCTCAGGTGTACTTTAAAATCCAGTCCTAAGGATGCCATTAATGTGGTTAGTACAAATGATAGCAGCATTATCGGGGGACAACATGGTGGCTGGGCAGGGGCTTTGGACCTGCCGACCTGGGCTGAAATCCCCAAGTGTGAAGTGGGGGTGGGAGGATCTGTCTCGCGTGGTATGTATTTGGTAGGCAGAGGTTCTTGGCCATTACACGCCCCTGCATCTGTCTGGCGTCACCTAGTGTCCCTGTGCACATTGTGTGCAGTCTCGCACTCTTCCAAATGGTTTTTCCAGGTAGTTTGTTAAAAAAGTTTTATTGCCTAACTTAACTTGGTGAAGTGGGTTAATGGCTGAGAGAGGTGTGTGATCCTACTGAGTCAAATATTTTCCAGACTAAAAATTATTCTGGCCTTGAGATACAGAAGTGTATCTTACCCGGTTCAGGAATTGTTGGCAAGTGGAAAATCAAGTGTATAAAAATATATGTATCTATACACACACATACACTTTATGTATGCTCTATATAAATAACAAGCTTTTTAAAAAAATAACCTGGAGTTCCCGTTGTGGCGCAGTGGTTAACGAGTCCGACTAGGAACCATGAGGTTGCGGGTTCGGTCCCTGCCCTTGCTCAGTGGGTTAAGGATCCGGCGTTGCCCTGAGCTGTGGTGTAGGTTGCAGACGCGGCTCGGATCCCGCGTTGCTGTGGCTCTGGCGTAGGCCGGTGGCTACAGCTCCGATTCGACCCCTAGCCTGGGAACCTCCATATGCCGCGGGAGCAGCCCAAGAAATAGCAAAAAGACAAAACAAACAAACAAACAACAACAACAACAACAACAACAACAAAACCAGATCTGTATCTTAGTACAAATTTGAGATTGAATTTTTTTCTATTGACCTTTTTTTCCTTGTGTCTCTTTAGATTTCATGAATTAATGCTAAGTGCTAATTCCTGGGTGTTGGCCAACATACCTCATCACAGCGGACTTTTCTTTCAGGTCTTGTATTTTTACCTTAAGAATATTATACATTTTGCATTCTTCCATATACATCATATATGTTGATTACCTTTTTTTTGGCTGTGTTGTATGCAGCAGCTTGGTGTGGGATGTCAGTTCCCAGACTAGGGATTGAACGCAGGCCACAGCAATGAACATGCTGAATGCTAGCCACTGGACCACCAGGGAACTCTCACTTTCTTTAAGGTGACTGCTTACCACCATAAAAGGTATGCACCAGACAGATGTCCCCTGTTTGTTCTGTGGCTTACGTGTACACATCACCTCTCTGTGTACCCTTTAGGGTCCAGGTGCTGCCATTTGAGAAGCCTGATTCTGGAGCTTTGGTTTACCAGTGTGTCCCTGTGTGGGGAAAAGTCCCCGAGGTTACTTTTTGAGGAAAATCTGGCCAGACCACTTATGTCGCCTCAGCTGACTTCTCCACAGAGCCTTCTGTTCAGTGACAGGTTTTTTCAAGTTAACGTGTAACATACTTGGATTTGCACTTGAGGGCAACTGAAGTGTCCATTCTCTGCCAGTTACTTTGTGAGGAATGCATTGCCATTCAATTACCTGATATTAGATCCAGAGCCTGATAGTTAAAGAGAATTGCCTAAAGACGAGGCTGCCAATTCAATGTTCAATTAAAGTGAAATATTTCGTTATCACCATGCCTTATTGGCCCATCATCTGGTCCAATTTATTATATATCTATTTGCATATCCATGTCAGATATTTCCAAAAATCACTCTGGCATCCTCTTGGATTCTGAAACTGAAAATGTTAGGTTTCAGAGAATTCAAAATATAGTTTCAGGGAATTCAAAAGTGTTTAAAAGTGGTTTTGTTTTGTTTTTTTCTTCCAACCAAGATGCCTACCTTTGTTTTTCAATTAATGTTTTTAATACTTAGATCTCTTTGAATCTTTCTAGATGTTCTAAAGTTTGTTGCTGGATCAGTTCAGCTCACCAGACAGCTGAGTTCCTGAAAGCCGAATGTTAGACCCTTGGAACTGGTTCTTCTGAAAGGGTGCAGGTTGGAGGCGTCAGCTTATGCTGAGGCAGCCTCCTGAGAAAAATCCCTTGAAACCCTATTTACCTTAAAGATCATGTTACACAGTCACCTCATTATGAGGCCACAGGGAACAAGTCCTTTCTCTGGGGCCTCAGTCCTGAGAGTTGTTCTGCTCTAGAGTAACCATTTTGTTTGTTCCTAGGAATGCTGTTTTTCATGTAACTGATTTTGTTTCTTTCTCCTGCTGCCTACACAAGGTGATAAAAAGCCCAATTTGTGGCCTAGCTGTCTGTAGTGCTCAGAACTGCAAATTGCTTGTCTTTTTCTGGTTTTGTTTTGATTTAAACAGAAATTAAGCTCTTTTTTTTTCTAAAATTAAAAAAAAAATCATATCCTTTCCCCCTTTAACTGTTATTTCTTCCCTTGTAGAAAAAAAAAATGGCCCACTATTGGTGAACTGCTTTAAGTGCTTTTTGGGACACAGCCAGGGACAAACTAATCCTTTGTCCTGAAAGGCCCTCAGTGACTGTGAAAGCACATGCACTTTAGTCTTCTTGGCAATGGTCCACAGAGCTGGATGGATGGTGTTGGCTTCTTTGTTGTGGTCATTGCACCCTAGGCTTGGACAGTGTAGGGGATGGCCTGCGTGATGGAACCAGGCTCTACCCTGTTATCCCAATCAGGCCAGCCCACGCTTCTGAAACCCAAAACCCCTCTGCTTCCCTGTCCTAGGGTAGTGCTATTCTTCAGTGCTCCCCTTAGCAGGTCCCTGGTGGTCCTGCCCCATCGATGCACCCAATGTGACCAGACCTGCTGAAAACTTGAGCCTCTCTCCAGGAAGGGACCTGTCATCCTTGTGTTTCCATTGAAAGTCTTAGGGTCTAGGTTCACCAGAGAGAGGTCAATAGCTTCTTGGTTTTGTATATCAAGTATATTAATCCACTTAGGCAAACAAAATCACCACCAAATCTCTCTAGCTTAAAGCAGCATCAAGCCCATCCTAGGTCCACAGGGGCGTTACAGTCACCTGGGGACTCAGACTCCCTGAGCAACCTCTGTTTCTAACCTTGCTGGGAAAGATGCCAGAGGAAAAGAACTTTGAGGAGTTTCCATCAGCAGTTACATGTGCTGACCTGGAAATGACACATGTTACTTCTGCTCACAACTCATTTCCTAGAACTTGTTACATGGCCTGCAACCAGGAAGGGCAATGCCTGGAAAAGGAGAGAACTAGAAATGAAAGGTCAGTCACACTGATTTTAGAATTAAACCCAGTCACACTCGGTTTTAGAATTAGGATGATATTTTGTTATTGGTACTCCTCTTCCTACCTTTTTCCCCCTAAAATCAATTTTCCAGGATATGTGAACTTCTGCAAAACTATAAAAGTTTGTCAGTACAAGGACATGGACGGAACTAGGTATGCAGCTGTTGCCAGTGCATCTCAAAATGAACTGTATATTGGCTGACAGGGGGCGTTAAGCTGGAAATTAAACGTTGCAGGAACCTATGGGAAAAGAGAACTAGTGAGAAGGAAGCTTGATCCCCAAGATGAGGGTTCTTAACCTGAGGGCTGGAGAGATGTCTCTGCACTCTCTAAATCTGATTGGAAAGTGTAGCATGTGCATATGGAGAGAGGAGTCACAGCTTCTGTCAGATTCTCAGAGGCATGTATGACCATACCCGCCACCCAGGGTTAAAAACCACTCCCTAAGTTAAGAGACCATTGAGTCAGAAGAAGCACTGCAAACTTCTGATGTTAATCCCAGGCAGGAAATTCTTGCAACCATAACAGATTCTCCCCTTATTTTCAATAAACACAATGGTGAATTTCAGAGGCATGTTTATTGTGACACTTGGCAACATAGACCCATGGAATTCCATGGATGCTAATTCAGTAGAAGCAAGTCTATAAAGGACTGGAAGTAGTAGTTGTAATACCCAGAGGTGGTGGTTGGAAGAAATTAAGAGGCCAGAGCTGGAGTTCCCGTTGTGGCTCAGCGGTTGATGAACCCAACTTGTACCCATGAGGATGTGAGCTCAGTCCCTGACATTGCTCAGTGGGTTAAGGATCCCACGTTGCTGTGGCTGTGGTGTAGGCTGGCAGCTGCAGCTTCGATTGGACCCTTAGCCTGAACTTCCATATGCCATGGGTCCAGCCCTAAAAAAAAAAAAAAGACCAGTTTCTTTTTTATTTTTACTTCTATATATATATATATATATATATATATATATATATATATTCTACTGCACAGCATGGTGACCCAGTTACACTTACATGTATACATTCTTTTTTCTCACATTACGTGTCCCATCATGATTGACTAGACAGAGTTCCCAGTGCTACACAGCAGGATCTTATTGCTAATCCATCCCAAGGGCAGCATTCTGCATCTGTTTACCCCAAGCTCCCAGTCCCTCCCAGTCCCTCCCCCTCCCCCTTGGCAACCACAAGTCTATCCTCCAAGTCTATGATTTTCTTTTCTGTGGAAAGGTTCCTTTGTGCCATATATTAGATTCCAGGTATAAGTGATATCATATGGTATTTGTCTTTTTCTTTCTGACTTACTTCACTCAGGATGAGAGTCTCTAGTTACATCCAGGTTGCTGCAAATGGCATTATTTTGTTCATTTTTTATGGCCGAGTGGTATTCCATTGTGTATATATACCACATCTTCCTGATCCAATCATCTATCAGTGGACATTTGGGTTGATTCCATATCTTGGTTATTGTGAGTAGTGCTGCAGTGAACATGCAGGTGCATGTGTCTTTTTTAAGGAGAGTTTTGTCCGGATATATGCCCAAGAGTGGGATTGCTGGGTTATATGGTAGTTCTATGTATAATTTTCTAAGATACCTCCATACTGTTCTCCAAAGTGGTTGTAGAGTTGACATTCCCACCAACAGTGCAGGAGGACTCCCTTTTCTCCACACCCCCTCCAGCACTTGTTATCTGTGGACTTATTAATGACGGCCATTCTGACCGGTGTGAGGTGGTATCTCATGGTACTTTTGATTTGCATTTCTCTAATAATCAGTGATGTTGAGCGTTGTTTCAAGTGCTTGTTGGCCCTCTGTATATCTTCCTTGGAGTAATGTCTATTCAGATCCTTTGTCTATCTTTCAATTGGGTTGTTGGCTTTTTTGCTGTTGAGTTGTATAAGTTGTTGGTATATTTTAGAGATTAGACCCTTGTCAGTTGCATCATTTGACACTATTTTCTCTCATTCTGGAAGTTGTCTTTTTGTTTTCTTTTTGGTTTCGTTTGCTGTTCAAAAGCTTGTCAGTTTGATTAGGTCCTATTGGTTTATTTTTGCTCTTATTTCTGTTGCCTTAGGAGAATGACCTAAGAAAACATTTGTAAGGCTGATGTCAGAGAATGTTTTGCCTATGTTATCTTCCAGGGGTTTGATGGTGTCTTGTCTTGTATTTAAGTCTTTCAGCCATTTTGAGTTTATTTTGGTGAATGATGTGAGGGTGTGTTCTAGTTTCATTGATGTGCATGCAGCTGTCCAGGTTTCCCAGCAATACTTGCTGAAAAGACTGTCTTTTTCCCATTTTATATTTTTGCCTCCTTTGTCAAAGATTAATTGACCAAAGGTGTCTGGGTGTATTTCTGGGTTCTCTCTTTTGTTCTATTGGTCTGTATGTCTGTTTTGGTACCAGTACCACACTGTCTTGATGACTGTGGCTTTGTAATATTGCCTGAAGTCTGGGAGAAAGATGCCTCCTGCTTAGTTTTTGTTCTTTAGTATTGCTTTGGCAATTCTGGGTCTTTTGTGGTTTCATATAAATTTTTGGATTGTTTGTTCTAGCTCTGCGAAAAGTGTCAATGGGTAATCTGATAGGGATTGCATTGAATCTGTAGATTGCTTTGGGTAGTATGGCTATTTTTACACTATTAATTTTTCCAACCCGGGAGCATGGAATATCTTTCCATTTCTTTCCATCTTCTTTAATTTCCTTGATTAATGTTTTATAGTTCTTGGCATATACATCCTTTACCTCCTTGGTTTGAACCCTGAGGAGCTTCATTAAGTAGAGGTTTGGGAGAAGGAACAGTAGAAGAATGAGAAGGAAAAACCAGAAGACAAGGATAACCCGGAGAATATGAAGTCATAAAAACCAAGAGGGGAGAGTATTTTAAGGAGAGAGTGGTTACTGGATTGGTAGCTACTGAGAGACAGCTTATGTTAAAAAATGAAAGAGAAAACTGCAAAGGAAAAAAGGGAAAGTAAATGTTTTATGTAATTAAAAAGCAAAATTAAAATAAATTGTGCCTATAGTTAATATTTATGTATTGTGCACATAAAGCTTTGAGTGTCTCATGTTAAGTGTTGTTACCACAATAAAAAAATAAAAATCCTTAAAAGTTAAAAGAGAAAAAAATAATCACCTATCCTGCTTTTCCAAGGTGCACTTTGCCTCTGGATAACCAAATGCTTGATGTTCCTCTTTGCAGAAGTATTTTAGCTAATAAATGAAGAGTAATTCATCTAGAATTTCACTGTTTTGCAAACATTAATAAAATACAGTTAATTCTTGAACAACCCAGGGTAACTGTGTGGGTCCACTTATATGTATATTTTTTTCAAAGCATAAGTACTATGGTACTGCATGATCTGTGGTTGGTTGAATTTGTACATATGACACTGTGGCTATGCCAACTGTAAAATTAAATGCAGATTTTCAAATGCATGGTGATTGGTGCCTCTGACTGCCAGGTTGTTGGATGGTCAACTATAAAAAATTCAGACAATAATCATTAATAGTTGCCAACATCACACAGGGACAACCAAACCACCTAGGATGTATTCTAGCAACTCCCTCCCCCCCAAAAAAAACCCCTGATTTTCTTTGGATCTGCCAGTTTACAAGAAATGAAAGGGAAGAAGGAACCTGTTAAATGACACCATGGGGGTGCAATCAACATAATCTGACCCATGGGAAATGATATATAGGACGAACCGTATGGTTTTGTCACCAAATAAGTTGCAATTGATAACAACATTGAATAGGAACTTAGATAAAAAAATGCTTTTAAAAATACTTTTAAAAGGTGTCAATAGATTACAGTGTATGAATACCTTTTGCATCTCGATTCAAACAAATTAAAAACATTTTAAGATAACTGGGAAAGCTGAGCAATGACTAAATATTGGGTATTAATAAGTAATTACTGTTCATTATTTTATATGGAATGATGTGTGGTTATGTTTCAAAAGGGGCCTTTTATAGATAAAGATGGCAGTTTTTATGGATGTAATGAAATGATGCCTGGGAGGGTGGGAAAATGGGCAGGGGCAGAGAAAGCAAGAACGACCACGGCTTGATAATAAGAGCTGGATCATTATCCTCTCTACTTTTGACTACGTTTGACATTTTTCTTTTTAAAATGACTCTTAATCTTATCCCCATTAAGATTCACTAGATAAAATTATGGTCTTATTACCCATAATTATACATGCTGAGAATACTCAATTCTGAGAGTACTCAAAATCAGTAGCTGAACATTCTGTCAAACACGGGTTCTGCATTGTATTGCACTGTCTATTACATTGTCTGGTGTTTTTTGGGGGATGGACGTGGGTTCAGGTATATCTCAGAGTATGATTTGCTGTGGTTTCTATGATGTTATTGCTTATGTGGTGGGAAAATTGGAAAGAGGAGCGCCATGTGCTTAGTCTAGAAGTGAGCCTGTAGCTTTTGAACGTAAACTATCATGTAATGTGAACTTCTGAACATGTGTCATTTAATTTCTCTTTCAACGGACCAAGTGATTATTAATCTATGTTAATAAATATCAATAAACTGACATAGGATTATGCTCAGATGTATATTTGAGAAGAGAAATGCATTTTGTTTGGGTCAGTTATTGACATTACCAAACTAAATACGAAAACTACTTGCGGGATGGACTTAGGAAAAATCCACTTGGTAATGTTTGCTTTTTATAAAATGTCAGAGGAAGTATATTTTTTTCAGAAGAAGGGACTGTTTGGAAGGGACTTCCATTAGTGCTACCTTAAGGAAGTCTTTGCGGAATTTCCCCTATTATTGCTGTATTATCTTTTGAAGCTATTGATGTGCCCCATGTGAGTGGTGTCTTATAGTACAATAGCCACAAATATCTTCTATTTCAAAGTTTGATTTTCAATACTAGCTTTAGTAGCATGTACAGTGCAAGATAGGAAAGAGCATTAAAAGGAGTGAGAATGTAAAACTGAAATCAATCAAATAGGTATTCGCAGGCTTTTAATGAAGGGTGTACTTCAGTATTTAGTGCTGCAGAGGACAGACACCCCATATTCTGTTACCATCAGAACAGGCATCAGAGTGCTGTGCTTTTAAATTTCTCTTTGCCTTCAGCTGTTTTTTTTTTTGTTTGTTTGTTTTTTTTTAATGCTAGGTTTTCTCTGTTGACATTCTTTTTATGTCCAGATGAGTTTTTCCTTTTTTTTTTCCAAACAACGTATTCCTTGGGGTTTAATCTCCCTTCAAAAAACTGAGCTGTATTCCTTCTGTTTAAGTCATCATTAAGTATAAATGCAAATGGAAAATCCATTTACATTCCTAAATTGTTGCTGATATTTCTGAGGGATTTATTGGGAGGGAAACAAGTGCATGGCTTGATTTTTATCATATTCAAGTGACCCAAATAGCTTTCAGAAGTAGAAAATGAAATTTTGACAAGAAGTTGTAGTATTATTTGCAGTAAGAGTTACTGTGTTCTGTACATAAATAAGTATTCATTTATAAGCCTTTTTTTTCGAACTGTGCCCTTTGAATTTTGGTACCTATTACATTGTGATAGTTAATAAACTGTTGGGGAAAACTTCAGCTCGACTTAGTTTTTCCTTTTTTTTTTTTTTTCCAGATTTAAGAGGAAGCATTTTAAGATTCCATTAGACATACGTGTAAACAGTATCAATAGCTCTTAAATTCTTGACCTAATAAGGATCTGTTGATCAGATCTTCATTATCCAGGGATTAAGGAGATTATTGGCATTCTTTCTAGTTTTCACTTAGGGGAAAATATGAAAATAAGCGTTGTGTCAATCAAAATCTGTATTCTGGGTACTATTTGTTTGCACTTTCCTACCATCTTACTCTATCTTTTTAATTCACATTAACGAGGGAGAGAGCGAGCTCATAGGCTCAGCTGAGTTTATGAATTGAATCTCCGTGAGAGAGGTTCCTGTGTCTTTGGAATTAATACTATTCCAGAAGAGGGGCATTTTATCTGGTAAGGTTGGCTTCCAAGGGCTATATGGGCAATTGGTCAAGGTTACAGAAGCTACGATCCATACTGACATTACGTAATCTTCCAAATAGGGGTCTTGAAGAGATGACCACAAAGGCACAGTTCTAACTAGCCAGAGTTCTTCGTTTTGGAGAGCCACACTTGAAGTAGCTGATTTCCTTTTTGATTGAAATTTAAAAAGCTGTCACATACATGATATTTCTGAGCTCTTAGAAATGCACCTGACCATGTCATAGCCAGGCTTTAACCTTTTATTGATAGATGGGCATGACCCAACATTTTCATTTTAGGAGGTAATTTATCAAGGGGCGGTATATCCTGATGCCAGGGTCAGAGTGTGAGAATGAGGTGGGACCTGAGAAGTCCTGCAGTTTAGGGATTAGTGGTGAGGTTGATGGATGGGCTTCAGGGAGATGGTGGTGGTCTACCTCCCCATAGTCACATTTCAATTCTTGAGTGTGTGTCCTTTTTTTTTTTTTTTTTTTTTTTTGCAGGGATAGATGCTGGGGATTTCATTAACATTTATCACAGGGAGCCCTGTGATCAGGAAAGCTTAGAACTGCTGTAAACCCAGCCCTTTCACTTTACTTATGATGAAACTGAAGCCCAGAGAGATGAAGAGCTGAACTTCACATCATTTTTCTGAGTCATCAGAAAAGTCTGGGTTAAGACCTAAGTTTCTGTTACTCTTTGTCAACTGTTTTTATAGACACACTGACTTTATGGACTGTTATCTAAAATGTGGCATCCTAAACTTAGTTCTTTCAGACCATCAAGGAGAAGGGAAAAACTTATTTAAGTTAGTTTCTCAGTGATGAGCAAAGTCCATTTCCAGGTCAGTGCTATTTTAATCATATAATAACTGAAGCAGAGCTTCCGGGAGCTGGTATTGGTGTTGGGAAGTCTGCAGTTAAAGAGTATTTATTTCAGTTTTATGTCTTTCAGCTGTATATCTCCTTCATTCTGAGCCAGTGGAACATGTTTAGGGAAACTGATTTTATGCTTTAACTAACTTCCTGTCTACAGATAGAGACTTGGACAATTTTTTTTTTTCTCCCAAGTATTTACATGTCTTCAAAGCACTCTTATTTTTTTTTTTAATTTTAAATTATGGTTGATTTACAATGTTCTGTCAATTTCTGCTGTACAGCAAAGTGACCCAGTTATACATATATATGCATTCTTTTTCTCATATTAATCTTCTATCATGTTCTACCACAACTCAAAACATTCGTATAGTATTTGCTTAGGTTTCTCTTTATTATTTAAAAAAAAAAGTAAATTAGGTCTCAAGTTAAGTACATTTATAATAATAAACCATTTTGGTCTGCTTGGAATTCTCTGGCAACATTTGCAATTTTACTTTGAGTTTTAGCTTTCTGTATGTTAACCTTATTTTGTCCTTCAAATTCCAGCCCATTCCACCCTTCTTCTCCTGATAGGACATTCTGGCTAGGTTTGAATTTTCGTTTTAAAACATTTTACTGAGAAATATTTTCTTTGGTCATGTAAGACTTAGGACAGTGGTTTTTTTTTTTATCTTTTTAGGGCCACACCCACGGCATATGGAGGTTACCAGGCTAGGGGTCCAATAGGAGCTACATGTGCCAGCCTACGCCACAGCCACAGCAATGCCAGATCCGAGCTGCATCTGCAACCTACCCCATGGCTCATGGCAACGCCAGATCCTTAACCCACCAAGCGAGGCCAGGGATTGAACACACAACCTCACGGTTCCTAGTCAGATTTGTTTCCACTGCACCATGACAGGAACTCCAGGATAGTTGTATCTTTTATTCCATGTAATGCTAATGCTCTGATTTTACTATAACAGGTTAAAATGTTCTGAAATTGAGATTGATAGTGTAGGGAATTATAAGGCATTTGCTAACAACTGAGACAATGTGCCTTTTTCTGTACATCTCACCTCCCTCCCATTGTTTTCTATTCATGCCCTTGACAACATACAGTGGTAAATGTTAGAAACCCTTCTCTTTGCTTCTCAATCAGGTATCTGGATAAGAGAACTTTCTGGTCATTAATCATTGATAAAGAGTGTACTTACAAAAATGTTTTGTAATAAATCATTTTGACTGTTTTTAGAGCCTCAAATTTATAAGAGGTGCTACTGGTTATAGGCAGACATCAGAAATTGAATTGTGACAGCAACATATATTTTAAATCTCAATTATAGACTCTGATTTTAATCCTTCTTGCTGAAGCTTTGAGCTTCTCCTACGTGCTAAAAATTCTTGCCAATTGCTACCTTTAAAAGAAGTAGCATTCTCCTTCTACTTGTCACTTTTAGCTTATGCAGGAATAACGAAAATATGGCGATAAGGTGTGAATCTAATATAGTTTTTCCAGAAGGCTTGTATTATTTTCAGGAAGAATGCATCCTTCATTATCTATAAAAATATTATTCATTATCATAGAGATATTATTCATGTCTTTATTAATCTCCTTTAACACCAAGTATTAGAAAATCACAATACTCTTTCCATTTAATTCTAAGTCATGTGTCACTTATTCCTCAGCTTCAGTGGGTGACATCAGATGTGCCTTGAAGATCTTAGGAAACCATTTATCATGACCAAAGAACAGGCCAAATAGATCAAGAATGCTCTAACTCCAATTAGTTAACCCTCGCTGACAGAAGCCAGCATCAGACTCCAGCTTGACATCATGTTTCTTTGCAATGCCTAGGCTTAAAACCTCTAACTTGTAAAAGCTTATTGTTATCAATATGATTTACAATTTTTAAAGGCTTGTAAAATAGCCTTTAAATAAGGTGTCCAGACTAGCTGTTTGTCTCAGTCGTTCCTGTTTATTTCAGACTTGGAGATTTGCCCTCTGCCTCCAAATGTAATAGAACATCGATTGATTTTTCCAGGGCAAGTGATGACCATTGCAGGACTAAGATTTGGGATTTTGACTGTCAGTGCCTCATAAACAAATTTGTAAATGGCCTTCATATATGGAATTTCTGGCCAAGAAGCCTGCCTGTTCATAACCTGTGTCCCCATTCTCTTTTAAAATACTTGACAGTTTTCAAATTTTTGGCCCCAGAATCACTGACTTGGGACAGCACTGGCATATTTTGTATCTCTGTAACAGATTTTGAAATCTTGAAAGAAAGGGTGAGTTGGAAGAGCCCTCTCCAAAACGAGTTATTCAGACTAAGTCACTCTCTCCTCCCACTCCCAAGTGGCTGCCTTGTCATCCTTGACTCCAGCCTCTAAAGAATTAGTAACAAAATACCTAACAAACTTTGCTCTCCCAAAATGACTTAGATTTTGAGCAAAAAAAGTCAATAGCAAAAGCTAATTGTCTGTATCCTAAAGGTTGGCTGTTGTCTAATGTTTTGCATGGATCAACCAATTCTTAAAAAAATTACCTGGAATTATTTACATTGTTTCATTAAGGGGAAAAAATGAGGAGTTAAAATATCCTAAATAATCTAGCTCTGACTTAGGTGGTTTGTAGTTGGATTGAAGACTTCTCATCTGCAGAACCAAACAAAGTGCCTATGGCATGAAGGTGATGAGTTTCAGGCTCCTTCAATGTGGTACAGGGAGTAAAGGCCCGTTGTATTCTTGCATAGGGCTAACTCCCGTGTCCTGCCACTGGTGGGTCATAATTGCTTCTTGAGAATTGACTGAACCATTCAGTTTTCATGCCTCTACCTTTGTTGACTTATACATAAAGGGGAAAAGACTGAGTTTTTGAGTTGCACTTTAGAAATACTGGGTCTCGAGCAGTTATTAACCTAATTCTAATAACCTGCACTTATATCTGACAAATCATTTATATATTGTGTATATACAACTTGAAAGAAATCCTTACATTTGAATGGTTAATGTAGCCTGTGTGTGTGTTTGTGTGTGTGTGTGTGTGTGTGTGAGAGAGAGAGAGAGAGAGAGAGAGAGAGAGAGAGAGAATTGCACTTAATATTTACATGCTGTTTCATACTTTGAGGGAACATGGTGACTTTGGCCATGATATTTTAAAAATCTTAATTCTGAAGCTGCTTTTTGTTGTAGATCCTAGCCATTTTAAGGAAGTTTTACTTGGTTATTTTTACCAGAATTTGCTATGCTATGATTAGAACAAGAAGATTTGGGGAAGTTTAACTTGGTATGGCAGAAATCCAAGCTGAGCAGAAAAACTTAGTAAAAAAAAGAATCAAATGTACAGGGTGCTCAAGAATAAAGTCCAGCAGAAGCAGGAAAATAAAACAGGGTGACTGTTATGTCTCTTCCACAGTTTATAATGGGTCTTGTTTTGTTTTGTTTTGTTTTTGCCAGAAATGCCTTAGGTGATATTAAAATGGTAGCAGAGAAAGACCATAATGGATTGGTAATTTAACTTTTTTTTTTCCCCTTAAATTAAGTGATTCTATTCTGTCTGTGGCATTCCTACTGAGTTTTGTATCCAAGTCTCTGAAGAAAATGGTCTTATTAATTTTAATATTTCATTGCAGGCTAACAATCTCAGAAGAGATTGGTGGTTGATTGAACCATATCCTGAGATATTTCTAAATGAAAGCCTTGTCAAATGTTTTGTTTTCCTTCTGTGTTGCAATATTTGAATTGTCATCTAGTGGAATGGCTTTAGTATGCTTGATTTACCAGCATAGCTAGAATGAAGTTGGTTTTTATGTTATTTGCAGGGTTATCATACTTGTAGAATTTGTTCTTAAAGGAAAAATCTTGAAGTTAAGACCTGCTGGTTTGTCAGCGTGACCATACCATTTGAATTGGGACTGTTCAAATTAAAAGATTAAATTTCAGAAAATCTTTGCATTGTATTTTTCTACAGAAAATGTCTTGTTTTAACTGAGTAGTTTGGACATATCTTCATAATTGCAGGTAATAGGTGTGTATACCTTGGATTTAAAAGCATATATCAGGAATTTGTTGGTTTGCACATGCATGCATTCCCTCCCTTGTTGGGAGCACAGGGCATTTCTGCTTTTGTGATTCTGTGTTTCCTGGAAGCCCTGGCCTGAACACTGAATTATTCCCCTTGGATGTCGTATCACTTACAGATAGTAGTTGTGTGTAAATGGGCTTATGAAATGATGACAGAATTTGAGCTATTGAGTGTTGCTCTGGGACGTGTTTAGGGTTGTCTGGCAGGTGAGTGGGTAAAGCATCAACTGAGAGGTGAGTACAGTGGGAGTAATCAGTGCCTGAGCATGAGCGTTGGGCCAAACTCTGTGCGTATCCCTGGGCTCGTGTAGATGAATAGGACTTCTTCCTATGCGCAGTCCCACCCGGTGTGGGGGGAGCAGAAGTGACCTGTACCCTCACCCAGCTGGTGTCCCAAGGCCAGCTGTGATGCATATTTAATCTATTCCCTTGTAAGACCTGCCCCTTTCCTCTATGGAATCTTTCCTTTTTCATTCCAGCAGGGTACATTACTTAACCTTTCTTATCTCTGATTGAACTTTTGGAGTATTTTTAGCTCCCAGATCACTTCTTCTGGGAAACCTTCCCGAATGCTGTGAAGTGGCCCAAGTGCCTCTCTTCCTGCTTCCATCACCCCGGCCCTTGTCCTCTCACCTGCCTCTCAGAACCTACTAATCTGTTAGTCCTGCTAGTCTGAAAGCATGTTGACTTCCTGTCACGTTCACTGCTGTATCATTGGTGTGTGGTATTGGGCCTGGTGCGTGGGAGGCTAAATAAATTCCTGCTGCGTTCCCTTCTCAGGCCATCCTTGAACATTGCAATGAGTCCTCAGCACTGGTCTTCCACTCCACTGTTGGGAACATGGTGTTTTGGTCAGTCCCTCAGTAGTACCCTTCAGCTTCTCACTTTCTGGGTCACTACTTGTTCACCTTTTTTTCTTGAATGCCAGCTTGCCTCTTCAGTTAGAATAAGTGATGAAACTCCACTTAACCTTGTGTTTTGTTTGGCGATCGCCACAATAGCGTTAACCAACTCTCTCCCAAATCAGCTTATTCAATCAGCATTTGTTCTCAGACTCAGGGTTCTCCCAGTTGACCATGGGTTGGGTGATCTGGGCTGGGCTTGGCCATTGGCTCTGCTTCCATCTGTGGTTCTGGCCAGACCTGTCTCCATGATGTGGGCTTGGGCTCAGGTCTGTTGCGTGTGTGTTCCTTCTGGAGTAGGGTGAAAGAGTAGACACTACCTGGAAGCATTTCTCATGGTGCTAGGAAGCTAACCAGCTCCCCAGAAAAGGCAAGCTCTGATTTGTAGAATTTGCCCATTTCTGTGTGTATATACTCTTACCGTGGCTGATTTCAAGTCACCAATGTGACATCACTGGGAAGAACTTCCCAGTAACATGATTATATAGTGTTTCTCATCGTATAATGCGATAGACAACCTCAAAATCACATGCTGTGGTAAAATAAATTAGGAAGTTGTGAATTTCGAGTACCTCTTAAAATATTTATTTTTAAATTTAGGTAATTTAATTTTTATTAATGGGTGTGTAATGTTTTAACAGCTGGCCTGAAAAATGCTGAAAATGTAACAGTTTCCTGAGCTGGTAGAAGCTGGCTACAATGCATCACTAGGCTAACCCAAAAACATGACGTGCAACAAAGCCTGTGCTCAAAACCATCTTGCTGTCACTTCTGTTCACATCCCATTGGTCAGAGCAAGTCTTGAGGTAGAGCTCAAAGTACATGGATGGGGAAGCACACTTTGCCTCTTTGGAGGGAGGAGCTGTAGAGTCATGTGGCAAAGAGTGGCTAAGTGGATAGTGAAGAATCAGGGGCCAGTGATTCAGTTTATTACACACCATGCCTCCTGACCATGCTGTTGAAACAGTGTATCTACATGACCATGCCTCCTGAAACAGAATATCTGTGAAATGTCAATTTCATTTAACCTTGTCTTTGAAATGCTAACATTTCTTTTTTTTTTTTAATTATTTATTATTATTATTTTTTCCCACTGTACAGCAAGGGGGTCAGGTTATCCTTACATGTATACATTACAGTTACATTTTTCCCCCAGCCTTTCTTCTATGCTAACATTTCTTATGGAAGTAGTCTTGGGTATAAATTGTTAGCAGATTTGATGAAGATAGCAATCCTTTGCTTTTTTGAAGTATGTCTCCTACAGTGTAATAGCTATTATTCAGGAAAGATTGAGATGAAAAATGAAGCTTGCATTTCTGCTCTGTATGTTGTGAGGCAGGATCAGGCAGCCATGCATGCGGGGTTATTTCCTAGTAGGCTGCTACTTTATCATTATGTATATTTTATGCTTATTTTTTCCCCTCTAAAGACTTTTGTCTGGTATTAATTCTCATTCTTACTGTTTTTATGTTTTAGCCTTATATGTCCTGAGTAGAATTGGCATCTTCATAACATTTGTCAAAATTCTTCTTCTGATGATTGATTCACCTTTAATTTGGGATGGTATGGTACTAATAATGATTGCTACCAGTGATGACTTAATCAGATTTCATATGCATTAGATGATAGTGGATAAAAAATAGATTACATTTATTCAAGACAAGGAGGACTTTCAAAAAAATCCTATTGATTACTGTCCCAGATGTAATTGTTTTACACCTTATATAATGTACTTTATTTTTAATGTACTTTATTTTTAAAATTGTATTTATATTCTGGTTTTATTATCTATTGTGGGAGGTCCTTGGCTGCTCAGTGGTTTAAGGACCTGGTGCTGTCAGTGCTGTGGCTCTGGTTATGGCTGTGGTTTGTGTTCGATCCCTGGCCTAGGAACTTCCGCATGCTGTGGGTGCAGCCAAAAAGAAAAAACATTATCTATTGATGTGTAACAAATTCCTCCAAAATTAGCAGCGTAAACCCACAAATATTTATTATTTCCCAGCTTCTGGTGACCAGAAAGCTGTGTGTGACTAGCTAGGTGCCTTGGGCTCAGGGTTTGTCCTAAGACTGCAGTCAAAGTGTCAGCCAGACCTGCAGTCTCATCTGAGTCCTCTGCTGGGAGAGGAACCACTTTCTAGCTCATTTATGGCCTCATGGACTCATGGCAGGATTCATTTCCTGGCAGCTGTTGTACTGAAGGCCTCATTTCTACACTGGCTATTGGCCAGAGACCTCCCTCAATTCTTTGTTACATGGGCTTCTCCATAGGATGAAAAAAACGGAAGTAATGGTCTTTCCATCACCTGATATGGGGAGCAATACACATAGATTTTACCATGTTCTGTCCATCTGAAGCACCTCACCACATCCAGCCCACATTTGAGTGGAGGGATTCCCCAGGGCATGAGCTTGAGCAGGAGGTAATTGTTGGGGCTGTTTTAGTAGTTGCCTGCCACGATTATATTGTTGTATCTGGTGCCCTATAAAATTCCTATTTTTCAGATTAGGAAATAGAGGGATTGGAGAGGTTAAATTATTTGTTTCAAGGCTAGGATGCCAGGACACAATGTAACTGGTTCTTTAGATTGGAATCTTCTCCATCTCACAAGACCCTTTGAAACACTGGGGTCAAACAAAAGGAAGGATGTAAACTGTGTGAAGGAGGTGTTTTATTGTATTTTATCACCCTGGATGCACCAGAAATGTCCTCAGTATTCCACACGTGTTTGAATGATGAATGATGAAATGGCACGATAGTGTGACTTTGTTAGCTGTTTGTTCCTCTGGTTTCCTTTGTGTTCATTTCCTTAACTACCATCAAAGACAGAGTACCACATAACAAACACATTTAAATATTTTCAAGATTGGAAAAAATAATTTTTCAGCTTGGATTATTTATATTGCTCCAACCTATTTAAAAACTATTGCTCTCTCTTGCCTGAGTCTGAAGACTAAAATAATATAATTTATCAACAAAGCAATTTCAATTATAATTTTGCCTTTATTTCAGAATGAGGATAAAGAGCAGTATGATAACTATCTACCAGTAGTCATTTATCTACCTAGATACCCATGTTGCCTAAGAAATAGAATTCAATCTTGAGTGCAAGCTGAGAAATAGTAACATAGTTTTCCTAGTTTTGGACAGTTCTTTGTAGGAGTCTTGTGCATGCATTTGGGGACTGCGGAATAAAATGACACTACCTTTAACTTCTCTTTGTTTTTTACTTAAGGAAAACAGATCATCTGATCCACTTGAGACAAGTACTCCATTGTTCACTTCTCTTTAAGTACCAGTCTTGAACATTTGAATTGGTGTGATTTTGAGCTTTGCCTTGTTAACAGCATCTTCGTGCCATGAGAGGCTGGCCACACGGCTCTGTCTTGTACATCTGCAGGGAGCAATTCATGTGGTGGTCTAGGGTGGTTCAAAGAGGCAGCGCTGGATCCATGATAGATGTTCAATAGTTCCTTCTTGAGATCTACTTCATTTAGCTCATCTTAAGTGTTACCAGTTGGCATATGGACTTAGCCTTTGTCATTAAGAGTGACATTGTTGTTGTCATCTCCCTCCCAGGAATATAGTGTACATTCATCTGAGGCAAGAATACGTGTTAGTTCTTCCTCCCACTGAAACCATATCATTTCTCCCTTGCTTTTCTTCTCCTTTTCTAACGTGGAGGTGGTGGTTGTGGGCACTTGCAACCTTGAGTATTTGGCACTTACCTGTTTTCACTATCATTACCCTCTAGACCACCACGTCTTTGTTGGTCTCCCCTGCCTCCAGTCTTCTGTTAGTTTGTAGATTGTAGCTGCTAGGCTCATCCTCTCCCAGGGCCATTATGATGCTCTCCACTGAACCTGGGGTACTGCTCTCTTCACCGTGGTGGCCTCTGGAAAGGCTTGCTTCTTGTGTGCAAGCCTCTTCCTAATCTGGCCATTCCAGTCTGTTCCAGGCTGCTCAGCTGGCTCTCTCTTTAGTGTGACTCTTACCTGTGTCATTTCCACATTTCCTCTCCTTCCGTGGCCTATGCTCTGCCAGCATCCTCTCATCTGGACACCTCTCCCACCCTAATTTACTCCATCCACCAAAGCACCAGCGTGAGTCCTACTTCATCCATGTAACTTTCTCTGACTGTGGTCATTCACTCATATCTTTCAACACTGGCTTCTTTCCTATTGGGTGCTTGTAATCTGTACCACGCCATCTGTGTTTCTTTTTGAATTAATGTGCCCAGTTTCCCAAATAAAGTGTAAGTTCGATAAAGTTATAAGTTTCTCTAATAAAATTGTTGGCTGTTAAGTTGTTAAGTTCTATAATGGAAGACTAGCCTCTGTTCCTTTTTTCCCCCATAGAGCCTGACACAGTGCTGAATGCATAGGTGTTCCAAATTTCATTGATTTATTCAGCACATATATTGACTACTTTGTTTTATGAGACACTATACTAGACCTGTGGCTTCCATTGATGAATGAATAAAGTCCCTGTCTTCATGGGACTTGTGGACTGGTGAAAGAGGCAGGCATTACGTAAATAATGCTGTGCTAACTGCTATGTAGGAAACAGTGTGCTGTGGTAAAGAAGGATAGGGGACTTCAGGTGGGACAATCAGGGAAACCTCTCTGGGTTATAATGTTTGATAAACACTGATGTTAAATCTTTGTGTCTGACAGTTAGAAAGGACAGGATAACTCTCCATTTGGCATCCAGAAGTTGAGTGGTACCCACCAAGCATCCTACCTCCTTCATCTTTTTGTAAGACAAGCAGAAGTGGTATGGTTCTAAAGGACTGTGGGTTCTGTGTAGTAGATAAATCTCTCCTGGAGATTCAGGAAAGAACTGGGGGCTCAGAGATGGTGATGATGTGGTCAGAGAAGAGACAGGAGGGGAATTGGAGGACAATGACAGTGCTGCATAAGTTGGGTCCTGGCAATTACTGATTCAGAGAAGAGATGAAGCAGTGAGGGAAAGGTTCAGATGGGTAGATAGGAGAAAATTGAACATTCAACTGTTGCTGAAGCCTATTTCAGTACAAATTAAGTAGCAGGTAGAAAGGGGGTTTAGAGGAAAGAATAATATCTGTATCAACATACCTTTTTTTCTCCCTCCTTTATCTCTTTTCATTGAGGTTTAGTTGATTTAAAATCCATGTTGTATTAGTTTCAGGTGTACAGCAAAGTGATTCAATTATACATACATACAACTGAATTCTGAATACAGATTCTTTTGCATTATAGGTTGTTACAAGTTATTTTATATAGTTCCCTCTGCTGTAAGTAGGTCTTTATTGTTTATCTGCTTTATATATAGTAGTGTGCTATGTTAATTGCAAACTCCTAATTTATCCCTCCCTCTCACTTCAGTTGTTTTCTTTGTCTGTGAATATATTGCTATTTTGTAAATAAGTTTGTATCATTTTTGTAGATTTGTATCATTTTTAAGATTCCACATATAAGTGATATCATATGGTATTGGTCTTTCTGTGTCTGACTTACTTTACTCAGTATGATAATCTCTAGGTCCATCCATGTTGCTGCAAACAATATTATTTCATTCTTTTTATGGCTAATATTCTATTGTTTATATGTATCACATCTTCTTTATCCATTCCTCTGTCGATGAAGATTTAGGTTGGTTCTGTGTTTTGGCTATTGTGAGTAGAGCTGCTGTGAACATAGGGGTGCATGTATCTTTTCTAATTAGAGTTTTTGTCTTTTCTGGACATATTAAAAAGGTATCAGTGTACCTTTTAGTAGAACAAATAAGGAAATATTCACTTTATTGGTAGATGGCTTTATTCAGAATGTTCAGATTGTTTTTTAGCAGGAAATGAGATTGAGCTGAGAGATAAGAGAGCCACACCAAATTAAATAATAGAAACTCTTCATTGCTGGGATGTATGCTCTCTTGATTATGTGATAGGTAGTGGTCAAGTGAATACATCATGATGCCCCCCTTTAAAAAAAAAAAAGAAATTTCTAAACAGACTTCTGTCAACTTAAACTGAAATTAGAAGTTTGGTGAAAATCTGTAGAACTAGTTCCAATACCCATTACTTGATAGAACTTTCACCACAAACAGCAGCATAATGAGGCAGATGCTCCTTTTAGCCCATTGAATCAGCTCAGACATGTTGCTTTGTGATTGGAGTCTAGAACACTGGTGTTAAATGCTTTGAAACTGCCTTGAATGTTAGGGTATTAATGCTTTTGCTAGAAGATTGCTATACTTAAAAAAATTGTTTAAATTTAGAATGGTGGAACTTTTGTAGCAGAATAGGCTTAAGCGTTTTGTAGCAGAGGGAGAGAAGTAAAAGTGATTTACCCAAGTTCTATAGCTGAGAAGTGGCAGAGCTGGAACCAGGACCCAGGTTTTTGGCTCCTGGTCAATAATAAAAGAAGGCAGAAAGCCCATTTTAGAAGCTGGACTTTAGTGGAAAAAATAGTAAACTGAATGTTAAAAGATTTCAGTTCAAAGAATGAATTTGCCAAAGACTAATAATAATTTGCATGGTGGGGCAACATTTTGTCCCAAGTTTCTTCTTTAGAAAACCAGTCCAGGTGGGTCCAACCTGGTCTGCAGCACATGCTCAAGCCTAGGCACTCTGAGAGAATGTAAAGAAAGCACTCAGCGAAGTTTCTCTCTCAAGGAGTTGCCACTCCTGTTTGGGAAACAAGTTGCATCACTTTGTGATGACTCTGCACTTACTGATGTGCCAAAATGCAGTGTAACGTGCCTGTGTGCTATCGCACTGTGGAAATGGGCTTATTAATAAACAGGCCAGCCTGGCTGAAGTGGCAGTACCTGTTCTGAGTGAAAATGGATGGTGTGATTCAGAACTCTTACTGTGTGTTTATTTAAAAAAAATAATAATAATAAAAGAGGGGTTCACATCATGGCCCAGTGATAATGAACATGACTAGTATCCATGAGGACATGGGTTTGGATTTCTGGCCTTGCTCAGTGGGTTAAGGATCCAGCATTGTGTGAGCAGCAGTGTAGGTTGCAGATGTGGCTCGGCTCCTGAGCTGCTGTGGCCATGGTGTAGGCCAGCAGCTGTAGCTCTGATTCAACCCCTAACCTGGGAACTACCATATGCCATGGATGCGGCCCTAAAAAAAGGCCCCCCCCCCCCAAAAAAAAAAAATCCACAAACCATTAGCCCTAAGTCCCTTTTTTGAATTTGGAAAATATTTGTTGAAGATGAAAGACCCTAGAAGTTTGAGGGCCTTAAAGCACCATAGTGATGTATGAATGCTGGGAGTGGTGCTTAAAGGAAGTAAACCAAGAACTTGGGAATGAGGAAGGTGGTACATGTGACATAGCAGAGAAGGCAGGAAAGGTGGGCTTGGTGGAGGGAGCCGCATGTGGGCCAAAGGCATGCAGGTTTCGACTCTGGCAAGGGGCTCTGTGAGGACCAGGAGCTTTTTGCTTTGTACTTGTCTTAATGGGCCACTGCATATAAATTACTATTCAGTTTTTGTTGTTGTTTTTAAATAACCTTGAAATGTGAATGCTGTCTCTATGTTATCTTTCATAAGATTTATGTTCTCCAGCATATTTTTCCTCAGAAATTGCCTGTGTGCTTGCTGATGAGCTCAGGAATGCTGTTAAATCTGGTTCCATTAAATCCCACATTTAACCCTTTTCCATTTATTCAGTAATTGAAATAGCTTCCCTGAGTATGTTAACTCTGTTTAACAGTGGAAAATAAGCTTGTGTGTATCTCCCATCAGTCACAGGGTTATCTGGTCTTTTGTAATTGGGGAAGAGGAAGCAGGGAGGAATATTGATGAGAAGACTGTGTGGGTGGGACTTGAGATTCGATTAAAGAAACTCTGATAACCTCACTTGATTAGGTTCATTGGGTTTTCCATGTAATGGAGAGACGAATCTAAGATAGCTTGCTTTATTGGCTAAAAGAATGCTTTTTGCATTTCAAGTACATCTTTTCACTTATGTGACTCGACTTTATGAAAAAAGAGTATCTCCCAATTTTAAAGTGTTAGGTTCACATAGATTTTATAAAATACTAAATGAAATGTTTTCCTTCTCCAGTGCCTTGGAAAGGCAAAGTTGTTTCAGACCTCTGAGACATAATTCTTGGGTATATAATGCAGGTAAGTTCAAATATTGGGTATATCGGGTTCATTTTTCCCAAGCAAAATTGAATTTTGAGAGCCCATATATCTTACTTTTCCCAGTAGTATCCAACGTCTTTCTTTCACATATTTATTTTTGTAGTTGTAGAGTAAATGTTGTTCATCATATTTCTGAGAAGATTCAGTAAAGTAAGAATCTTACAAGAAAAATGTTCATTCCAAAGATTTTATACATTCTGCCTTATAGACCAATGGCTGACCAGCTACATAAAACTGATCTGTCTTTTTCTTCTATTAATGGCTGACTTTATTCACCATCTGTTGTCATTTGTGTATTTGGATGTCCAGTCTGAATTAGTAGTCTACCTAGTTTACTGGATGACAAAGAGATAAAAATTATCATTGTTTTAACAGAGGACATTGTCTTTATCATAAGGAGAATACCTTCAGAGTTTCTCATAGATGGGCAGTCTGCAACCTGATGACAATTGGGCAATGCTCAGAGACCCTTTAAAATTCCAACTGTATCCTTATAAAATAATGCTGCCCTAATATTGCATATTCTGTATTAATGTGCTGATATTCCATCTCCCCACTTTCCACCCCCTATTCAGTGGCAATAGTTTTTTCCAGCATTTTATAACAAAGTGAAATGGGTATCTGTAATGTAATTCCCCATATACATTTTCAGTTAATCGAATTTTGCTTTTGTGAGTGTATAGTCCTGAACGAAAAATCCGTGCGTGAGTACCATCAGCAAGGGAAGTTTAATTTCCATTCGGTTTGAGTTCTGCTTATTTCTCTATGCTCTTTCTTCCTACTTTACTGCCTGTCATTTTCCTTGTTAACTATGAAGATGACTGGAAAATGTGCTTTGGTTACTGATGAGTATGCGGGGTCTTTAGTTCTATTCCAATGTGATAAACCACAGAAACAGTTAAAAATTGGAACCCACCCACGCAGGAGATGGCAGAGCTGAAAATAATGGTAGGAGATAAAAAGGTGAAATGTACTTTCTTAAAATCCTCTATAATACTCCAACATGAGGGAATATATGTGTTTTAAACTGACCCAAGAATATACACAAATTTGGTGTTTACATGTAAATGCTTATTTTATGAATACCAGCAAGCTTTGGATTTTGAGTTTGCATTTTGCAGTGCAAGCTGCTGTTACTTCAGAACCCGCTGATCACCTCTGAAGAGAAGCGGCCATTGGAATATGGACAGTGTGTAAAGTGAACCAAGGAGTAGGAATGGCTGAACACAGGCTCCATTATTGCACTTTTAAAATTTGCATCATGAAAGTACATGAGTTAAGTAGTTTTTAAGCATAATTGTGAACATGCCCTTGATTCTCCAGCTAAAACATTTTAGGTGGGCCTGTTTAGACTGAGAAAGAACACAGGTCCATTCTAGAGAAAACAAAGTGCCACAGAGACTAGCCTGTTGCCAACCAAGTTTTATGTAAGCTTTACTGTTAATTTTATAACAGTTATGGGTCCCCCCCCCTTTCCTTTGAAATCAATATCACATTAAACCTGGGCAAGTGGACTTGTCAAGGAAGCAACTGGCATATAGTCTTTGGAGAAAACACTGAGAAGAGAACCAGTAACCAGTGTTTAGAAAAATCCTGAATTTGTAGAAAAGTGGGATATTGTAAAGACGCATTGTGAGGCTGCAGGGCACGGTGGGCAAGGCTTGGTTGATCTTGGAGTCCAGACACCATTTCTCTGGGTCATTGATTGAGTGACAGGTACATGCCCCTTTGGTGCCTGACACTGTGCTCTGGCTCAGGCCAGGAGAGTAGCAACAAATAAGAACTCGCATCTTCACAGAAGCCTGCAAGTGGGTGGGAAAACAATTACTGTCTGGTAGCTCAAAGTTGCCAGGCTGGGACTTGAACTCAAGCAATCTGATTTTTAATGTTCTCTCTGCTATGCCACATGGCCACAGAGTCTCTTCCTCATCTGGATGCTGTAGCTTCGTCAGGCAGTGTCAGTGCAAACAAATGCTCAGTTGCTTTTCAAATATAAGGTGGCCTTTGATATCCAGGTTCAAAAGATTTCTAGGCCAAATGGTGGACAAAGTAATCCTTTGTTTTCCTTTTTGAAGATTCTATCTGAAGTCAATTTAGTTTTATTTATACCCTTTAACCCTCTTAAGTCATAACTTAAATTTTGATTCATTTTCCTATGATATTGGCAATAATAAATGGCATTATGTCTTCATCAAATCATTGGTTTAGTCTGTCAGTCAACCTTTTTTTTTGTTTGTTTTGTTTTGTTTTTAAGGCTGCACTCATGACATATGGAGGTTCCCAGGCTAGGGGTCAAATTAGAGCTGTAGCCACTGGCCTACACCACAGCTCACAGCAACGCCAGATCCGAGCCGCGTCTGTGATCTACACCACAGCCCACAGCACTGCTGGATCCTTAACCCACTGGGCTAGGCCAGGGATCAAACCAGTTCTCATGGATGCTAGTCAGATTTGTTTCTGCTGAGCCATGATGGGAACTCCTCATTCAGCCAATTTTATTATTCTAACATGTATTTTGTGGACTCTAGGAATGTGTAGATGAAGAAAGCTTAGTCTTTGTGAGCAGTTTATAGCCAAATAAGAAATACCCGATACACAGAGAGATCATTCTAATGCTGTGTAAAACATGCTGTTAAGATGGGAATTATCAGTTACTGAGAGGATAATGTCAGAGAGAGAACCAGGCATTGGTTCTGGGTCTTTGAGGATCAGTGGGAGTTGGCTGGGGGTGAACTTGCTAGAAGGACTTGTTGGCATGTGGTGGGATGCTTGTGAGGACAGGGATATGGTTCATCACAGTGAATTGGCCAGGGTTTGGGCATCACTGTGGAGTGTGATGTAGATGAGCAGTATCCTATCTCCTCTTTATTTTTTTAATTAATTAATTAATTTATTTATTTTTTGTCTTTTTGCTATTTCTTGGGCTGCTCCCGCGGCATATGGAGGTTCCCAGGCTAGGGGTCGAATCGGAGCTGTAGCCACCGGCCTACGCCAGAGCCACAGCAACGCGGGATCCAAGCCACGTCTGCAACCTACACCACAGCTCACGGCAACACCAGATCCTTAACCCACTGAGCAAGGGCAGGGAGCGAACCCGCAACCTCATGGTTCCTAGTCGGATTCGTTAACCACTGCGCCACGACGGGAACTCCCTATCTCCTCTTTAAAACCGGAGGCTGTGGGATTACAGAGATCAAGTCTTGCAACATCCTTAGCCCAGCATTGATGAGGACTTATTAAAGATCTGTGTTTAGTAAAACTTCATTGTGTTGTCTACAATGACATGAAATTTGTGATAAATACAAGAGCTTGGTCTGACTTGCTGACTGTGGTGTAGGAAGCACTGTTTTTACCTTGCAAGTCAATTTTATTTTGCATGCTTTGGGAGGGATTTTAATTTTGGGGCTTTAACTGTTTTTTGATGGTAGCAAATATTTTGGAAACACTATTTTCATACAAATGAGAAATAAAATAGGCTCACCAAAGCGTTTCTTAATATTTTTAACCAAAGGGTGTATTCTCAAATATTTAGCAAGATGGAATTCCAAGATCTATGGTCAATTTTAGGTTGACCTAAGTTTTTATTATTATATCCTGTTGTTGCTTTCAAAATAATCTGTAACGAGCTTACTTTTTCCACCCAAAAATACACTTTTCAGATGCTAACCAAACCAAAAGGGAGCCATACCTCATTTTGTCCGTGGTGGTGGTAATGAAAACAAGTAAGTTTGCCCTATACTGTGTCCAGTACTCAGGGTACTCTTTAACCCTTCCATTTTTTTTTTTTTTTCCAATGAGTACCTGACATGTATCAGGCACTATTCTAGGCTCTAGGGGGTACAGCCATGAAGAGAACAGAAAAACAAAACCTCTGCCCTCATAGAACTTATGATCTAGAGTGTTAAGTGAACTCTTGATAATCTAATAATTTAGGTTATTAAAAAGCACTCTTGGGACTGTTATTGCCCTTCCATTTTGCTTTTCCATCTTTGAAATTTTTGTTGACTGAGATGTGATGGTTGATTAATTAAGCCTTAGTATTCAATTTTGTAGAGACAAAACACAGACAATCAAAAGTTGTGAGCAGAAAGACCTCTTTGGAGTCTGTCAAATCATTTCATTTTAAGCTCTTCATTTCACATTTGCATCATATAAAGTACCTTAATTACAGAATTCTTTTCTTTTCCTAATTAAATATTGTAATACAGTCAAGGATTTTAGTTCTTGAGGCACTTGTTAATGTGTTCAAGAGTACTTAATATGCTGAACTTTGGGTGTGTAAACAGTTTATTTTAAAATTAAAGGGACAGTGGCATTTTAAAAGAACCATAGTCAAGTAATTTGCATGCTGAGCATGCTGGATGCCTCTTATTGCTTCCATCTGTTTAAAGATAATGAAAAGAAGAAATTGGCAAAAAATCTTATAGGAGACTATAGATTGTTAGCTATAGAATGTGCTGTTTAAAAGGAAATATTTGGTGTCTTCAATATATTTACTCAGTTATGGATATTTCATTCCTGAGCTCAGTATTGTGTACTTGGGTTGTATGCTACTTTGAATGTTGTGAGTTTTTTAGTAATGAGCATAGTAAGTCATAAATCCTTAGAAAGATATACCTTTTTAGGAATGGTCTTCATCTGTTCATGTTAGGCAAGTATAAAGTGATTGGTTACCTTGGCTCTTTTTTTTTTTTTTTTCTTTTTATTGCCACACCTGCAGCATATGGACGTTCCCAGGATAGGGGTAGAATTGGAACTGCAGCTGCTGGCCTATGCCATAGGCACAGCAATGCACGATCCGAGTTTTCAATCTACACCACAGCTCATGGCAACACTGGATCCTTAACCCACCAAGCGAGGTCAGGAATCGAACCTACATCCTCATAGATACTATTTGGGTTTGTTACTGGTGAGCCACAACGGGAACTCCCACTGTGGTTCTTTATTACTCGTCCATTCTTTTCTTCAATGATATTTGAGTACCTACCACCTGTCAGGCTCTGATTTCACACCACTGAGCAAAATGGATGAAATTCCCACTTTCACGAAGCTTGACATCTAGAAGAGGGAGACACTTAAGATTCATGAAGCACACAATTAATGCCAAATGGTGATAACTGCTATGGGGAAAAATAAAGTTAGGGTAATGGGGATAAGAAGTGATGGGAAGAGTTGCTATTTTTGTTGTGGGTGGTGGTCTGTTGTGTGACGTCTCCTTGAGAAGGTGCCTTGTTGATTTGCATAAAGACTTAAAGGAAGTGAGGGAGCTCCCTGGCTGTCACGGGATAGGATGCCGAAGATGGAGGGAACAGAAAACGTCAAGTCCTGAAAGGATGTCTGCCTTCTGAGGTATTCAAGGCCCTATAAGGAGGCCGCTGTGGCTAGAGTGCACTGAGCAAGTGACAGGATGCCAATGTGCTGAGAGAGACAACAGGGAAGACCATAAGTACCCTTTTAAGAGCTCGACTTTTTAAACTGGTTGAGAAAAAAGGTCAGTGGAAGGTTTTGAACGAAGGAGTGAATGCTGCTTCTTAAGTTGACAAGCCAAGGTCATGTTGGCTGCTATGTTAATAGAGTATGGGAAGCCAAGGAAGGAACAGGAAGAGACTGGCTGGGAAGTTAAGGCAGTAATACAAGTGAGAGGGGATGGTGCTTGGGCCAGGCTGGTGGCAGAAGCGAAGGTGGTGGGAAGTGGTTGCATCCTGGGCACATTTTAAAGGTAAGGCCAAGGATTTGCTGATGGACTTGGATGTAGGGTGTAAGGAAGAAAGGGGATAAGAATGACTCCAAAGTTTTTGGTTCAAGGAATGAAAACAGAATTGTCATTTACCAAAATGTGGAAGATGACTAGAGGAGGTGGTAAAAAGCAAGAGTTTTGGTTTTAGACATGGTGCCTTTGATGATATGCCTATGAGACAGGTGTAGATATCTAGCAGATACTAGGAGGTGAGAATTTGAACTTGAGGGGAGAGATCAGGGCTAGAAATACCAATTTGGAGGAATCAGCACATAGGAGGTACTTAAAGAGGAGATGGATGAGGTCACGTAGGCAATGGGTGTAGACAGAGGAAAGAAGAAGAATGAGGGAAAGATAAGACTTGTCCAAAAGCTTTGGAAAAAATAGAAACTGACTCACATGAAATTGAGAAAATGAATAAAAACTTTAAAATAATTGTCAGTATGTTCACAAAATTAAAATATGAGATTGAGAGTTTTTTCAGAACTAGAAATTATCAAAACAACTGGAAATGTTATAACCAGAAACTAATCAAAATAAAGAGCTTACTGAATAGGTTTAATGGAAGATTAAACTCCATTGAAAATTAGTTAACCAAACATATTCTTACCATACCATCAAGCAGTTATACTCCTTGGTACTTATAGAAATGAGGTGAAAACTTATATCCCTGCAGAGACCTGTAGATGTTTATAGCGGCTTTCTTCATAATTTCCAAAAGTTGGAAGCAACCAAGATGTCTTTTGGTAGGTGATGGGTAAATAAACTGTGGTTCATCCATTCAGCACTAAAAAAGAAATGAGCTATCAACCCATGAAAAGACATGGAGAAACCCTAAATGCATATTAGTAACTGGAAAAAGCCAATCTAAAAATACACCATGCTATAGGATTCCAACTATATGACATTCTGCAAAAGGCAAAACTATGGAAAAAATAAAAAGACCAGTGGGGGGGGGGAGGGGTGAATAGGTGAAGCACAGGATTTTTAGGGCAGAGAAAATACTCTGTGTGATGTAATGATGGATACATGTCATTCACTATACATTGGTCTAAACCCATAGAAGGTAATAACACCAGGACTGAACCATAGTGTAAATTATGGACTTTGGGTGATGATGATGCATAGTAGGCTCACAGACTGTAACAAATGTACCACTCCGGTGGGGGATGTTGATAATGGGTAGGGGTATGTGGGAAATCTCTGTACCTTCCTCTCAATTTTCCTGTGAGCCTAAAACTGCTCTAAAAAGCAAAGGCAGGGCCAGCCCTATGCCAAATTTTTAAAAAGTTACCTGGAAGCTAAGTCATATGAAAATCTTGAGACTGAAGCAGAGAAAGGGGGAGAGAGGGAGAGAGCGAGTGAGCGAGCACAAGCAAGCAAGAGAGCAAGAGAGCGAGAGAGCATGCTGACTTGGGTTGCAGACCACTGGAATTTGAGTTAGATTTTCTTCACTTATTAGATGTAGAAAATTGGACACGTTGTTAAACCTTTTGGACTCTCAGTTTCCTCCATGGTAAAATGTGGTGGGATGGTTATTGTGATTATTGATGAAGTTAGTACATATACATTCCTAGAATAGTGCTTGACACGGAGGAAATAGTAAATGTTTCTGGAAAAACCCGTTGAAGGCAGGAGACTAGTTCTCATTGGCTGTTGAGATGATATGTATGTATTGGTATGATACAGGCTTCTGGGACCTCTTTTTAAAAAAATTTTTTTTTCTGTTTAGGGCTGCACCTGCAGCAAATGGAGGTTCCCAGGCTAGGGGTCTAATCAGAGCTGTAGCCACTGGCCTACGCCACAGCCACAGCCATGCAGGATCCGAGCTGCAACTGCGATCTACACCACAGCTCATGGCAACGCCGGATCCTTAACCCACTGAGCGAGGCCAGGGATCGAACCTGCAACCTCATGGTTCCTATTTGGATTCGTTAACCCCTGAGCCATGAGAGGAACTCCTGGGACCTCTTAAAAGCTACCAGTGCCAGGGTTTTATCCCTTGAAGTTCTGATTTAATTGATCTAGGGTCAGGTCCCTAGACCATTAGTACTTTGTAGACCATTAGTACTTTATTAAAAACAAAAATATGTCAATTATTATGATGGATAGCGGGGGTTGGCCTAGTCCTCTGTGATTAATTCAGTCAAGCCCTTTTGCCTTCAAGAAGCTTTCTTTTCAGCTGAAGTTTGCCAAGACCATGTTTACAAATGTACTCTGGGTTAAGCTTTGAAAATCGGACTCCTATTTTCATTCTGAATGACTTTGAAATGTCTGAGGGTAATGAGATTGATCTCTACAGACCCCCTTATCAACTAGAAAAAAGTATCGATCCTTCTTGTTCTTCATGTCATATCTGATAATCTCTATTCTGCTATATGCTTCCCTTGTATGGAGCTTTGTAGTCTGGGAGAAATTGCACAAATGATACCAAATGGATTGTGTGGCATGCCAAAAATAAAATGGAATATGCATTCCTGCACATTTGTTTTGTATGTGACTTAAAATATACAGCCTTTGGGACAGTTGTTATCACATTGACTCCATTATGGCAAAGAAAGCTCATTTAGTGGAGAAATTGGCTGGAATGTCTCTTCTAATGGAAATAAACACGAAACCACTTGAGTGTCTCTTCTTTTCAAGGACTGCTGTTTTTCCATAAAATTTACAAGCCCACAGATTGATACAGAAGCCCCTACCACTCATGTGGCACTTTATAATTTTAAATTTTATTTCCCTATAAATTACTGAGAAATGTGAGGTCATTTTAAGATCACAGCATGCAAATGAAACTTAGGAATAAACTTTTGGCATAGCTAGTAAAGGGGCCAGATGAGTAAATAGACGCTTATAATGCAGCGTAGCAAGTGCTGGGGTGAGAATAGATTCTGGAGTGCATGAAGGCACTTAGCAAGGCAAGTCACCAGCGTCCAGAGGGGTGAAGGGCAGCAGTCTAGGAAAACGGCAGTCTACGTGGAGCTGTAGGCTGAGGAGGAGCCTATTGCCAAGGAGAGTGGGGGTTCTAAAATCGTGTGGCCTTTGGGATATTTATGCCTATTCTGTATAATTCTTCTTTTTTTTTTTTTTTTTTTTTTTTTTGCCACCCTCGAGGCATATGGATGTTCCCACACCAGGGACTGAATCTGAGCTGGAACTGTGAGCTATGCCATAGCTGAGGCACCACCAGATCCTTAACCCACTGCACCACAGTGGGAATGCCTATTCTGTATAATTATTAATAGCATCCCTTGTACTCACAAAAATCAACTGATTTGGTCAATAAGTTAGGTATATAATCCCCCTACCCATGGTTAAGATTCATAAAAAGGAATGATGTAAGAAAATGTATAGGAGTTTAATTAGATGCTCTCCTTGCAAATGGCGTATTGTTCATACCTGGCTAATTAATCCTTGTAGAAATAGCAGATAATTCTAAATATACTACTGTAAGATTACTACCAGTGTCTTGTTCCTTGGGGGAGGGGGAGAAACATTTCTTGTTTTATTTTGTTTTTCTTCTATTCTTTTTCATGAAATCTAGTCCCATTTTAGGATATATGATAATCTTACCATGTTTTTGTTGTACCTTCTTGTTTTCTTTTATCATCTTTGCTGGCTTGGGCTAGAACCCCCAAATGCTGCTGGCAGCATTATCCAAGGTAGTGACCTCCCCAGTTAGCAGCCTCCCACTCCAGGGTTTATCTCAGGTTGTCACCTATTTATTCTCAGTCCCTGTTGATTCTGAGTTACTGCTCCACCACTCAGCATTGTGAATGAATTTCGTTCTGTTCCTCATTTTACTTTCTGCAACTGACATCTTGGAAACACTACCTGTTTGCTTGCTGCTTTTGGTCTGTGGAATGGGGCTGCTGATACGAATAGCATCTCCCAGAAATGATAATTGAGTTTTTGTTCTCTAGCAAATGGTGATTGGATTTGGTGTTCACATTATCAAAATGCAATTCATTTTCACCTATTCATCGTAATTTGAAAATGTTAAGGACCAGCTTTGCTATCTAGCAACAGTGAGACTAGCTTTTGAAAGGATTGCATTTTAGAGTTTGCTTTAACAGTTGATGCCTTAATTTTTTCCTCATGTATTGAACTTTAGATTGCTTAATTTATTGAATCACTTCCTATTCAGTCTGTATTAAAGAGAATCTTGCACTTGAATTCAAACAAGGAGGAAGTGAGTCTATGGGATTTCTGAGTTGGCCCATGGCTTTGCACTAAATGCCAGACCACTCAGAGTGCAGTCAGAGTTGGGCTAATTTGGAACAATTTTATTGTGTAACAATCACAATTTGAGATGCAAAGGAAGGATTGGAGTTACACTTTTTATCTTTACCTTTATATTCTGTAATTAGATATCAGTACCCATGGTCAGAAAGCTTAAGTCATTAAGCAGCTTTTGAGTTGATTTTATATATAGTTTTTATCCTCAAAAAGTCTCCTTTACAGCCCTTTTGAATATTAGTTTTGACATTTTAGTTCTCTTGCTTATAGCAAGTGTGGGAGATGTTTGAAACCCAGTCTCCAAGCTTTTCTATCCCCTCTTTATTTTCTTTTTCTTTTTCTTTTTCAGGCCTCACCCACAACATGTGGACATTCCCAGGCTAGGGGTCAAATCAGAGCTGCAACTGCCAGCCTATGCCAGAGCCACACCAGACCAAGCCATGTCTGCAACCGACACCACAGCTCAGAGCAATAACAGATCCTTAACCCACTGAGCAAGGCCGGGGATCAAACCCACACCCTCATGGATACTAGTTGGGTTCGTTACCACTGAGCCACAAGGGAACTCCTTTCTCTCTTCGCATTTTAGAAAGGGTTTTAAAGGTGGGTTTTTGTCTAGGTTGGTAATTCATAGCCATTTAAGAAAGTACTTGAACCAGTTGTGGAAGATACAGAGGGCAGAGGGTGATCTTAGGGGGAACTAAGCAGCTTTCCTGCTAAAGAGGTTCTCCCAAGGGGGGTGGTCTCTTCTGGAAAAATGGCACAAGTTCTACAAGGTGGTTGTGGATTCAGGTAAAGTGCTTAGAAGAGTGTCTGGTGTGCAGGAAGAATAGAAATATTAACTGGTAATGGTTTGGTATAATTTAGTTTAAGAGAATCTTGAAGACATCAGACTTAATGTCTCCAGAAAACTGCCCGTACTTGTAAGATACGCTTCATTTATGCCCAGAAGCAGTAGAAGAGGAAGGTAGGGGTAGGAGGAACCATGGCCTTGTCTGAATTTGGCCTTCAGCTGCTGGCCACTCAGAGACTAGAGACAGTGGAAGTTAGCAGAGCTGTTGTTGCCGAGAGGGGAGGAATCCAGTGGAGGACAAATCTGAAAGCTGCCTCAGACTTGCCAAGGAAAAAAAAAAGCCAGGGAGTGTCCAGAGCTCTAAGAATAAGAGCTTAGACTCTATAGTGAGAACGCAGCATCCACAGTGCAAGGTCCTTTCTCCTCAAATCTCAGTCTGGTGCCTGCGTAAAAATTCAAGGAAAGCTGTAGAACCAGCATGTGAGAATTTTCCTGTCATCCAGCATCTACCACCTCCCAGGCTGAGGTCAGAGAAGCTGGTTATAGAGAGATACACGGCTGGTCTTCTCTAATAATCTTTAGCTCAGGATGCTCGGGGGCTGGGATCCTGCCTTCATCCTGGCAATCTAGAAATGTGCTCTGAATCTCTATAGAAAAGGTGCTGCTGGTGGGGGAGGAGCGGGTATCAATATTTCTTTCCTTAAAAAAGGACAGAGATCAGTTGGAAGAGGGAAATGTCCCTGTCTTCAGATAGCTCCTTGTTTCTTTGTAAGACTTGCAGGGCTAGGAGTTACTGTTGTGGTGCAGCAGAAATGAATCCAACAAGTAACCATGAGGTTGTGGTTTCGATCCATGGCCTTGCTAGTGGGTTAAGGATCCAGTGTTGCCATGAGCTGTAGTGTAGGTCACAGATGTGGCTTGGATTCTGCATTGCTGTGGCCATGGCATAGGCCGGCAGCTCTAGCCCCAACTGGGATTAGACCCCTAGCCTGGGAACCTCCAGAGGCTGTGGGTGTGGCCCTAAAAGACAGACAGACAGACAGACACACACACACACCCACACCCACACCCACACACACACACACACACACACTTGCAGGGCTAAGCTGTTTGAGATCAGAGTTGGGAATTGTGGCTGTGGGAGGGAGCTGGTAAGGATCACAAATGAAGAATTAAAAGTGTTGCAGCCCATTGGAAATTTTCTTCCCTGGACTCAGCAGCAGTGGGGATTGTGGGGAGCAAAGATGAGGAAAGCAGGATAGAGCCAGGGCTGGCAGCACGCTGTGCTTAGGAGACCCACAGGTGAGGAGTGTATGGACTTAACAGAAGAAGGCTTTTGAAGTGATAGTCTAAGGCACCAGGACTGGAAAAAAAGAAATCAATGGTTGAGGGCCTGGAGTGCTCTGCCAATGCCCAGGGGAATTGCTTCTGGAATGAGTGAGCTACTTTGGGGGGATCGTGGAGGGTCACTGGCATCGGCTTTTGAAAGAGGGTGACACTTGAATTGCATCTTGAATGTAGAATAGACGTTTGCCAGGACGAAAGGGGGCAAAGGCAGAGTTGGAGGACAAAGCTTATCTCCCAAGTGTGAACTTGAACGTCTGCCCAGCATTCAGCAAAGAGGAAAACGTGGCAGGAGATGAGCGTGAGAAGCCAGGTTCCTACGGGGACGTGCAGGGCTTTGTAATGCCTTGCTTAGGATTTGGTGGTTTACACTGCAAAATTGGGGTGATTCCCGGTGAAGATGTGGCAATTAACCTTCTGCACTCATGGCTATAATTTTTGTGAGACTATTACAGAAGTTGACAGTTCTGTGTGTCCAGATCTGATTCAAAAGGAAGTATAAGAACAAATGCTCCAAGGTTAAATATAACTGACTCCTGGAGTTACTGTTACTTTGAGTTAGTCATAGCTCTAGATTCTGCACCAGTGTGTCTGTTTGGTTGTGTGTGGGTCCCAGTTTTTAGAAACAAAATAAAATTTTAACTTTCAAAGCAGTTGTCCTCCTTAGTAGTAATTTACCAACCCCTAATCTCTTATTTACTTTTCTTCTGGGTGAATCAGTTCTTCTAGAGTTGTTATAAATCAGGATTCTGGAAGCCACTTAATTATGTTATCTGATGAACATGGGTTGTATTTTGGATAAAATAAGCTAGTTTACAAGGAAATTTTGACTGGGGAAATTCTCACAAAAACTGAAACTATTTTGAATTGAAGGCATATAGAAAAATATTAGGCAAGAGACTGTCTTTCCCCTGAGGACTGCAGGCATTTTGTGTCACAACTCTTTTGTGCTGACTTCTTTATAAGAACAAGTACAGAATCCAGTCCAAAGGAGATAAAGGGCTTTGGTTAGGAGGCTGGTTAGAGAAGTAAGCATGAAATTTTTGTTCTCTTGTAATTAAAAAGGTGAGATAAAGATGTTACTTGAAAATTTTTGAACAAACTGAAAACATGCTTCGTGGATGCCATCATGACACAGTTTCTGTATTTTTTCATTGCTGCTCTAACTAACAGTTTAGCTAAAACTGAAGTAATAGCGGCTTTTCAATGTGAATTTTGTTTATTTAACTTGACAAGAAATCTGGAAATAGATGGTCTAGAGCTGCTCAAGGATGTTATCAAGAGCGGACACCCTGATATATTTATAATTGACTCACTTTGCTGTACAGCAGAAATTGGCACAACATTGCAAATCAACCATACTTTAATTTTAAAAAGATTTAAAAAAGAATGCAGAGGAGTTCCTATCGTGGCTCAGTGGTTAATGAACCTGACAAGTAATCTTGAGTTTTTGGGTTCTGATCCCTGGCCTCGCTCAGTGGGTTAAGGATAGGGCATTGACGTGAGCTGTGGTGTAGGTAGCAGATGCGGCTCGGATCTGGCATTGCTGTGACTGTGGTGTAGGCTGGCAGCTACAGCTCTGATTTGACCCCTAGCCTGAGGACTTCCACATGCTACCAGTGTGGCCCTAAAAAGAAAAAAGACAAAAAAAAAAAAAGAATGGAGACCCTGTCTTTCTATTCTGCTGCCTTTGGGGTATGGCTTTTTATCCCCTGCCTCACTTTAGGTATTACCTCTGTATTCAGTGGGAAGTTGGAGGAAGGGTTAAGAGATAAAGAGCCCCCCCCGCCCCATGCCCCCAGCTTAGTTTATCCCTTAGTAGAAAATATTCCCTAAGGTGAGAGGTAATAGCCAGTATCACATGTGTTGGAAGTGGGTTCCATGTTGACTCTTAGCTGCAAGTGTTTCTGGGAAGTTTTCCAAATCTCCGTGAGAGGATGACTAGAAAGAACCTAGTCTGAGAAGGGTGGCCAGTCCAGAGTCTGCCACATCTGTGAAATGTTTTTCTATTTGTAGAAGTAAAGATTTGATTCCTTGTAAGAGTTAGCCATACAATACCATAAGCCCCTGTAATATCCATGACCGAGCAAGAATTGTGAGAGGTTAAACTGAGCTCCTTCAAGTGAGGTGTGGTGACTCTTAAACAATGTCCAACTTAATTTTTCCCCCAATTAAATGCTGAAAATATGATTCACCAACTGTTTCAAGAGTGTGTGTTTTATTAGCTTAGATTGTGTTAAGCATGACTAATTCTATAAGGTATCTCAGGTCATTACAATTTGGGGGAAAAAGTGCTGTTAAATTTTTAAAAGCCCGCCATAGTCAGTTCTTATTTTTTCCATCCCTTCTAAGCAGACACTTTAATGTGCATCTTTTTATTTGACATATTATGTTGGCAAACCAGCTTTAATTTTTCCCACTTTTAGTTGGGCTACAGACTCACCAAAGATGTGTATGAGTGTTTAATTTTTTGTTGTTTAATTTAAATATGCCGTGTATTTAATGATATCTGGTATTGCTTCTCGGCCTTTTGGCTAAGACCAAGTGTAATGATATCTGGTGCTTTTGTGAATCCAAACCATGTTATATCAGTGTTGGTTACAACAAAATGTGACTGACTGACACACATTTATCTAGACCTGAGCTATAGCCCAGGTCACATATACACCCCTGCCTAGCCTTCCTTTGCTCCCTTTCCTGGTGCCAAAGAAAACTTGCCTCTATTGACACCTGGGAAATATTACCTTCTTTTTGTAAATTGAAAGTTTCATTTGCTATGTCCTTCTTTTTTCCTTCCTCCTCTTTTTATCCCATAGTCCTTATTTTTTCCATCCCTTCTAAGCAGACACTTTAATGTGAATCTTTTTATTTGAGTTATTGCAAAATAAGTATTATTGGAATGCATTTATATTTGATGTTTTATTATAGTATGTTGCATATTGCTTGTCTTTATGTCATTTGCATTTTTAAATATTATGTATTCCCAAGGATGATGGGAGGAAGTAAGATAGAAAAAGAATACCTAGTATCTTAAAATGCATTTCTATTTTTTTCTGCTCCGCAGAGTGTTTCTAAGATCAGTTTCATGTTGCTACGCAGACATGGAGTCTGTTTATCCAGCTGTTGCCTGGGCTGCATCTGCCACATTTTACTTCTCCACCTTGTCCTTTCTTGGCACTTAGATTACCTCCCGACCATATCCAGCACTTGTAACCCCACAGTGGCATGGCAGTCTTTTTGGGGGGCTCTCTTCACATGCCATGGACATACCTTCACACATTGTCATTTCCTTGCCCATTTCACTTTGGGAGAGGTGCGTTTGTCAGCACAGCAAGCATTTTTGGGGCCACTTTTATCAGAGTGCAGCCTCTCCGAGACCCCAGGAAGAGGGCCTGACACAAAGCTCCAGTGAGCATTCCTGTTGATCCTGCCTTATGAGAGCACTTCCATGGACCTCCATCCAGGAGCAGAACTGGTCAGGCATGGGATAATAGTCTACATTGCACACTCTTTTTACTTCAACAGTGCCTGAGTGCTCTCTCTAGTGCTTATACCAGGTACTGTTCCTAAAGTTTCTCCTTGTCCCCATATAGCTGCCTGCCCTTGGTGTCTTCCACTTTCCTGATATGTGCCAGTCTGAGGGGTGAAAAGTTGTTTCTCCTGTTCTTGTTAGCTTTTCTCCGCTTCCCAGTGTGTATGGACATGCCCTGAAATACATACTCTTTAATGTGTGGCTTTCTTTTCAGCAAGTTGCTTGCTCACATCCTGATTTTTCTTCTGATGTTATCTTTCTTCTGTTGATTTGTAGAGTTTCTTGCATAATGCATTGGAGAAAGGAATTGTTTCTATAGTTTCATAAATTTAAATAGTATCTGCCTATTTAGCATGGATAAGCAATGAGGTCCTACTCTATGGCACAGGGGACTCTATCCAGTCTCTTGGGATAGACTATGATGGAAGATAATATAACAAAGGGTATATATATATATATATATATATATATATATATGTATATATATGTATGACTGGGTCACTTTTCTGTTCAGTAGAAATTGGCACATCATTGTAAATAACTATATTTTAATTAAAAAAAGAAAAAAATAGTGTCTGCATATGTTTTCTCAACTATTTATTGGCTTTGTCCATGTATCCTTTAGATAAAAATTCTGTTTTTATGATATCATAATCAGTGTTTTTGTTCTTTACTTTTATAGATTTCTAGGCCACTCACCTGGCTTCTTTTTTTCCTTCCTTCATGGTGTTAGAGATTTTTCCAGAAGTAGTTATGTCCTAAATTTGAGGAAACATTTTTACTTAGCATCTTATGAAATCGCTGTGCCTTTCTAAGACATAAATTGCTGTATTTTTATCTATTGGAACTCTTAAGAGTTGAGATTTTTAAACTAGACAGACCAGTTTAAACTTAATTGAAATAGAAGTTGAAAGGTTTAGCTTCTTTCATGGCTTTTGAGTCTTCATCTTTCATTAACATAACGAAGTGGTTTAGCTACATGAAGTTATACCTTGCATTTTTATGTTTAGGTAAAAATTTTAGAGCAGCATTATATAGTATAAAGCTTTCTATATTAAACAAAGTCTAGTGAGTCATGTTATGGAAAATCTATTATTTTAGCTTTATTTCCTCAGAAGAGAACTTAGATATATAATGTGAAGTTAAAGCTTGACAAGAATGTGGATAGGTATCAAGTCATAGCATCTGATGTTTTCTTAAAAATAAGAGTGAACATATTGCATGGAAATTTTTAGAGGCTAAACTTAGGAAGTATGACTTGGGAATAAAATGTTTTGTTGACCTGTGCTGGGACAAAGTTATGACTTGAGGGGCGGTAGGTTAATAGGTCTTGGGTGAGTAACTGGCTTCCTTTTGGATACTATATCCAGAGGCCGACCACCTGCTTGACTTGTCGTGAGAGAGTTTGTGGACCTTGTGGGAAAGGCCTACTTAGCTATTCAAAGAAAAAACATGAAGATATGAGACTATTTCTTGGAGTTCTGGACAGCTGACAGAGAAGGAAAAAATACTAAGTTTCTGTTGCACTTCCTTCTTAAAAAGATTGATGAGATGATTGGAAAGGGTAAGGACAAACCTTGGTAAGAGGCGGTAGATGAGTGAAAAGTTTAGATGAAAGCATCTTTTGGTCTAAATGAGTTCAGATTCTCTGTTTTGGGTGTGTGGCATCCTATTGTACTGAGATAATGTGTGGATGAAACTGCTGAACTTAGCACTGACCCATCTTTCTGAAGGCCTGGGGAGGGAGAGCAGTGACAGAAGTGGAGACAGTGTTGTCTAACCTTGAGAAGAGATAAGAGGTGGGTGCTGCGTTGGTATGGACTCTGGCCATTGATTGTGAGCCCATTGTCAGTCCTTGCTTGTCAACAACAGAATTCAACTCTGGTTCACTAAGTACAAATGAGACTTGTTAGAAGGGCATTATCCAATGCCCTTGATGGGAATGCGAGGGAGCCAGTCTCAAAAAATGGACAACACTGTAGAGTTCATGAGCCCAGCTTATGCTGAAGCGAAGGCTTTGTTAGTAAGCTGCCACTGGGTGCCTTGCTATTAGACATTCACTGCTGCCTGCTGGGCTCTAGACTCTGCCACCAGGCTTTTCTGTGCGATTCACTACGAGCTCAAAGTCTTGGATGGGCATGGCTGTTTGCTGAGCTTGGGTAAATTGGCCATGCTCTAGTTCCCTGTGTTCTGGGGGACTCTACATATATTTAGCATCTTTTTTACCTTCCTTAGAAGAAGGTGAAGCTCCTCCATCCCCAGCAAGTCTCCTTCACTGGCAGAACTCTCAAATGTAGGAGGAGGGTCCAGAAACCAGAGAGCCCTGAGCAACAGAGAATGTTCACTACAGGAGGTGTAGGATAGAGATTGCTGCTGGAAACCAGTGTGATTTACTATGGGCCATTCATAACAGATGAAACCCATCCTTGTTGTTGGGAACCTTCAGTCAGAACGGCACAAAGATGGGTATTAGGAATATTACAGAGCCTATGCTAAACTCCCCCAGCCAAAGTCTCTTGTACAAGTCATAACTGAGGGAACAACATCTGGTCTCAAAGGCTGCTGAGTAATGCGAGTGATGCCTTAAGGCGTCTCGTGGGGGACGGGGGAAGGAGAGCCTGGGCTCTTTAATGACTTGCCCAAGAACATCAGGGCGTGTTCATCAAATCTGCTTTTGAAGTTAAGTGGGAAGAGACATAGTGAGTGCACAGGGACAAAGAGCTGACTCTAACAAGATGAGGGAATAAATATTATGTCTTGTTCTGATGTGTGGAAAACTAGCTGCATATATGTGATGAAGGAAGAAGTTGCCACGTTACAGTGTCACGTGTGAAAATGCCTTGAACATGTCAGATGAATGGAAGTACTATATAAGTCAATAAATTGATGTCTTTAAAAGAAAAACAGCAAAACAAAACTTCTAAGGTGATTTTATGGTGTGTTTGTGGAAATAAAGTGTCTGTCATAAAGGAGGGATTTTCCTTATACTTTTCTGGGATCAGATGATGTATGAAGTATTCATTGATTCTGGCCACTTGAAAGAATGTTTTTTTTTGGGGGTGGGTGGACAGAGAGTGACCAAAATGTGAGGGGATGTCAAAGCATGGCTCGTGAGGGGTCATGGAAGGGATGAGTGGTTCCCATGGAGACTGGGGAGATGTGGCTGCTGTCTACAAATAGGTATCTGGAAGCGGGGCGGGGGGGGGGGGGGCAGATGGCGTGACCATAGAGGGCAGAGATGGAAACCAGTGGATGTCAATTGTGAAGACAGGGTTTTGAACACCAAGAGCTGAGTACACCCTGAAGGGAAGTCGAGTCAGTTGCATGTTGCTTATGATCACTAATTGTTACCAGCTAGGCTGTGGGGGAATGGCAGACGTTTCACCAGCATAAGTGCCTGCACTGTTCTCGCAGGCCTTAAGGCTCCAGTTGTTGGGGTTTCCCCTAAAGCTCTCCTCAGAAGGCTCTTGAAAAACGTTAATGTCTGTACGAGGTTAGTGAAAGACTCGGAATAGCTTTCAGATCTGGGAATATTAATTTATCATAAAACTGGAGGGGAAGTTCTTATAAAAAGGAGCTACATGAGACGATAAATATTTGATTGGAAAAGACAGGATCATAAACCCATCAGCAGAGCACTTGCTGAGAAGGAAGTTTTTCTTAATTGGCACCAGGCTGCCATACCCAAGTGGCCACTCTTCAGAAAGTTTGTGGTTTTCGCATTAAAGGTGTTTGACTTGAAACTTATTTTCCATCCTTAAGATGTCGGTGTGTTAGAATTGCCTGGCTGATGAAGTAAATTCTAAAGGTAATTGTTATGGGAGTTTCACTTGCCAGAGACCCAGAGCCATCTCTTTCATACTTTAAAAAAATATAAACAAGTTGAAAAATAATGGTTCTGTCAAGAAAATTACATATTGATTCATCATCCAGTGTTGGGAATTGGGCTAAAGGGTTTGTTCATAAAACATCTCCTTTTTGAAGGTCATTTAGTGGAGGAGCAGCTTTTATCCTTTGTAGCTGGCATCGATTGCCACACTCCTCAGTGGACATTTATTGAGTGCCTCTTGCATCCATTATTGCAACCGAGGAACGTTCTGGTGCATGTACCCAGATTGGAAGTTAAAAGTTGAGAAAGTGGTAGTTTTCCAGCCTTTTGGCCCTTATGATATGAACCAGTGCCTCTGTCCTCTCCAGCAATGGTATTTATTGAGAGAGATTAGCATAAAGGCAGTTAGCTCACAGCACCATTTGAAAATTCTAGCCTCGTAAAGGGTCTCCGAGTTACAGCGGCTGGAAATGTGCAGTCACGAGACACTGCGTTGTAAAAGCCTGTCCTGATCCCTGGACGCATTTCACAACGTGGGTATTTCTCCTCCTACTGTCCAAAGTCTCGTTTAGTGTATTGTTCTGGGAAAGTGAGAGACCCACTGGAGTTGAACACTGCCGGCTCTCACGTGACAAGCTTGTTGAAAATGTAGATTCCTGGTCCCCACCCCTGTGCCTCCCCCCTTGGTAAGATTTTCTAGATGTGGGGCCGGGTATATCTGACTGTCATCTCTGACAGAGTTGTGGAACTCTCTTTTGTGAGAATTGGGAACATGTGAAACATAACTGGTGAGTGTGTTAGCATCAGATTAGATTTTGGAAAGATTATTTTGACCGTAGAGACAGATGAAAATACGGTGAGACTCGAGGTAGACAGACTATTGAGGTCGGTCGTTGAGGGGAGAGATGAGGGCAGGGATTAAAACTGCAGGGGGGTTGTTGGCGAGGAGGGGGCGGGTCCAAATGATATTTAGGAGGTAGAATGGACCAGACGTTTGGTGATTGGGTAGAGCCAATTAGGGGACTCCTCCATTTCTGGAAGGACTCAAGGGTGCTCCATGTTCAGAAAGATGCTTCAGGATCTCTGCTGTGGCAGCTGTGCTGGTGGCAGACCTAGGCCCCCAGGCAGCTCCCATGTGTGATGTTTGTCATCTCTTGTTTCCCTAACAGAGAAGAGAAGCCGGTTAGAAGCCTGTGTGAGGAGTTCCCTGGTGGCTCAGCAGGTTAAGGATCCACATGGTCCCTGCTATGGTTTGGGCTGGATCCCTGGCCAGGGACTGCCACATCACATGGGTGGGGCCAAAACCCCCTCCCCAAACCCCACTCTAACTCCCCCAACCCCCTCCCCAACCATCCCCTGCAAGCAGTTGCCTGGTGGCTTAGTGGTTAAGGGAGAAGGGGGCTTGGTGAGATTTTTCTTCCCCGTTGCCATAACCTCTTAGCGCTCTTCCTTAACCAGTGCTTACACATCATAAACTGGGCAATCCTGGAGCAAACATGTTGTATGAACATCATCCAGAGCTACACCACTGCAGCCACTCTAAACATATGAAAGCTGTGGGATTGTGGGCTTTCCTGTACTGGGAGGCAGAAACTTCGCACCTCCTAGGGCAGGCGCTCTCTGACATGCCCTGTGCGGGACTGTCACAAGGCTCCCACCTTGGCCGATAGCCTTGGTTGACGGTGGAATTCATCATCCTCTGAAGCCCATACTCTGAATCGCTAAGTTCAGTATAGACTTTTTTCTTCCCGTTACAGTTGCTGCTGCTCAGATATTACTGCTCTTTTACACACACATCGACAAACTCCCTGCATGTAAATGAGGGCGTCCCTTCCCCTTTGGGTAAAGACTGGCCTTGCACACCTTGAGGAAGGAGGAAGAACCTTACATCAGTAATGTAGAGCCCAGTTTTGATGGTTTGGATCAGGCTTGTGGCCTCTGGCTGAAGTGGGGCACCTGGATTAAAGGTTGACCCCAGGAAAGGGCTGGGGAAATGCTTTGTGAACTGGGTTGCTTTCAGCTTTCTAGTTCCTGACTCCTTTCATACTGGAAAGAGGCACTAAATGGAGGCAGAGTTCTGTAGACTTTTTTTTTTTTTTATAGCATTCTCTGGTTGGTAATCTAATTTATTTGGTTGTCTTAGAAGAAAATCAGGGAAGAGCTAGGCAGCTTTGCTCAGCCTGCGTCTGTGCTGTCATTCATCGCCCTTCAGGGTTGCTCCTAACCTCATTGGCAATCCCCTCGGCGCCTGCTGCCCATGCCCCCTCCCTTAGTAATTAAAGGGGGAATGAGAGTGTCAGCCCAGCATCTTGCTCAGCGTTGGTGCTATCCACAGATCTTATTTTAGGGCAAGGCCTTTTCCCTCCAGCTTCTTTAAATCCCCTATTAATTCAGATGTTTTATTTACTGAACAAACAAGCTGTAATTTCAAAGATGACTGAACCAGCACTGTACTTTTGGGGGAAAAAACCTCCTTGTGCAGTTATGCTCCTGCTGAAGCAGGATAGAGGGTTCCCTCTGTTCCTTGTGATGTCGCTGCCCCCTCCTGGGGTCTGGGACGCCCCCTGCCCCCGGCAAGGCTAACCCGAAGTAGAAAAGAATGAAGACTGCGGTGCTGGTCACCGGGCAGATAATGGAGAAACCTTCTTCAGAGCAAGCGTCCCCTTGAAGTGGAGCATATGTGTGCATAGGAGCAAGCCACTCAGTGTGAGGAGCCCGAGGGCACAGATGCTCCCGCCGCCAGCATCTGGGTCAGTTGTTGACACCCTTCGGTGTCACCTGCACCTTCAACCTCTCTATCCTGGGGTGTGTGCCTCTGGCCACAGGGGAGACCATGGTGGAGGATGTGTTCCGTTGCATGAGGTTTTAACAATGCGATGCTCCCAGATCCAGTCTGACATCCCCATCAGGACTGGGCCCAGCCATGTGTATACCAAAGGAGCTGACTTGGGGAGTCCATGAAGCAAACGTGTATTGGACTCCCAGGCTTACTAGCACTTGTGGCAGTCATGGTATTAGAGAGCTGGAAGGGACCATAGAGATCATTTCCAGTCTCCTTCCTTAACAGTAAAAGGAAGACAGCCAGAGACATGGAATGACCTGCCCCAGGTCCTGATACTTCTGAGCAACGAGAGGCAGGACTTGAGCCCAAGCCTCCAGCTCTTCAACCAGAAGTGCTCCCCCAGCTGCTGGGTTGAGTCAGCATTTGGTGCCGTGTGGCCGCAACCACTTGCTTTAGATCACCTGGGGCCCCACTCCAGAAAGACTGAGTCAGCATCCACGAAGGGTTGCTCTTGGTGACCAGCATTTGGAACGGACTTACTGGCTGATGCCCACTCAGATGTGTGAACACGGCTGGCAGGGGTTCTCCAGATTTAACTGGGGCTCTGCCTTTCCCTAATTCCTCTGCAAACTTAATTCTGAATATGCTTCCCGAGTCCTAATTGCTTTACACATGTGCTTCTCATGCTGGAGGGCATGGCTTGGCTGACAAGAAGAAACTGCTGGGAAGGTCTAGAAATTTGGGGAATGGCCTGTGGTGGTGACAGTGTAGCTGCTGAGTGCTGACCCACCTGTACCGCTGTCATCGTCTGTCTTCTCCCGGATTGCCTCTTCATGGAACAATGACGACTGTAAACTTACCTTTGATCGTCATTGATTTCTTGCACACCTCTTCTCCCTCTGGCACTCTTCCCCCAACCCCCAAGTCCCCAAAGAGCTTTACCATCATAAACTCCTCAATTTAGGATCATTTGGGGGAGGGTGAGGAAAGAGGATTGGGCAACAATAAAGGTGATGAGTAACTCAGGAGTAGGCAGGAGAACAGGACGCCTGGGCAGTTGAGTGTATATGCCTGTAAGTGTGTGTCTTAACTGCTTTAGTGTGTAGACAGGTGTCGGGGCTTTGTTTCAGATCGCAAACATACTTGTTCCCTGCCCTGTATGAAAGCATCTGGGTTGGATGGGTCTGCTGCCACTTCCTGTGGTGAAACTTCTTTGTGGACAGAAGTTACAAGGCTGCCCTTTTAGATCAGAGCTAAGAAGAGTCATGGATGGACCCAGGCCCCAGAGATGGATTAGATTGTGTCAGGCACACCTGGCCTTCCATGCTTGGTGCCTAAACCATGGGGACATCGAGGTTAATCTCAGCAGCAGTGTCATTAATCTCAGTTATTGTTCCTTGCTTGTGAGGCATCATGTTGACACTAAGAAGATTTTCCACTCGTGGAAGATGCTGCTTTGTCTGGGCTGACACTGGGAGCAGCCGACTGTGGCAAGACCTGGGCTAAAAATAAAGGTGGGTTCGGTTTAGTTAGGGCTCTGGAGTCATGCCTGGTTTCAATTCTAGACCTACTGTTTGACATTATAGCTGGGAAAAGGGGACTACAGTGGGGCCCATCTCCTGGAATTGTTAAATGAGATAATACATAAAAGCATTTAGTATAGTGCCTGGCACAGAGTAGCAGGAAATAAATGTTAAGTATTGTTCCACCTGCCTGAGAGGGAGCGTGCCATTGGGAATAACTTGTTTATCTGAAGAGGTTGGGCGTAGGGGACAAATAATTGTATAAATAAGCTGGAAAACCATCGTTTTTTTTTTTTTTTTTTTTCTTCTTGCTCAAAGGCTGACCTTTGAGGAGGTTGTTAGTGTTTGTCTCCATATTGTTCTTTGGCCATTCCCTTGGCTGGTGGTAATAGGGAGCCCTGGATGGAATGAAAGATGGGGAAGGCATGCTGGGGTCTTTGGGGGAAAGAGGGACCTTAGAGGAGACCCAGCCCCCAGGCCTCACCACAGTTGGAAAACAAGAGCCTGAGTTTTAGAAATGAGTATTCACCTCTTTCTGATGGAGGAGCAGCTCATGGTTCTAAAGCACAAGCTCCTTTTTGTCTCAGGCTATGTCAGCATCATTTTGGCTTCCATTTAAAAGATTAAACTCCTTAATTCACTATTGGTTTGAGGTATGGATGTTAGCTGTTTGGCTTCGTGTAGATTGAAGCAAAAATACTGTCAAGATAAGAGCTAACATGTGGGTGTCCCTTTACTGCTGTTATGCTTTGGACCATTACCTGCTTTCTGCTGGTTGTCGATCACCTGTATTTAAAGGTCCATGTAACAGTGTTTCCCAAAGTAACCTAGAACTACTGCGTAGCTTCAGATGGCTGTTCTTACATGTGCTGTCCTGTTCTCTTAGTTGAAGGGCCTTCAGGTCTTCCACCTGGGATCAGGGACGATGGGCCCCTAAAAGTAATGAGTAAATGTCCCAAAGCTGACTTAGTTTGCACTCCAGCACCTCTAGAGCAGAGTTCCCTGATCAGCTATGTATACCTAACAGGCATGTTTTGGAGCCTGCCTTAGGGTTCATTAATTTTTTTTTTTAATTTTATGGTTGCACCCACAGTGTATGGAAGTTCCTGGGCCAGGGATCGAATCCAAGCTACAACTGCCACCCACTCTTCAGCTGCAGCAATGCCAGATCCGTTATCCCACTGTGCTGGGCTGGGGATCCAACCTGCCCTTCCACAGTGACCTGAGCCACTGCAGTTGGATTCTTAACCCACTGCACTACAGTGGGAACTCCCAGGGTCATTAAATGTTGCATGTCCCCGGAAGATGACCTAAGACTGGGATTTGGGTTGCCCCAGGTAAGCTAGACTCCAGGGACACATCATCCAGCCCCCCTCCCCTTTTAGCTTTGAGATAATCAGTGGGTCAAAGTTAAATGTCAGTGTTCTCCTTGGCCATGTGAGGGGGGTTGACATAAGATAAAGAAACTGGTACTCACATTGACGTGGAATCCAAGCATGCTCTTCATGATGAAAGAAAGAGTGGGGTGCAAGGGTTAGTGCTGGGAAGATAGGTACTATATCTTAGGAATTATAGTATCAGGACACAAGGCTTATGTGATTTTCCACTGTAATCTCTTAGATTTTGGTGAAGAGGCTTCACTGCTTTACATACTAACATGACAGCCTATTTTTGAAAGCACAGTGGGGAGAGTGGGTATTTAAGAGAGGACAGTGGGTTCTGTTCTACACTTTGGATGGAAGCTGAGGCAGTGCTTGCTCTGCAGAGCCTGTTTCAACCTCTTTCCTTCCAAATAGGGCGCAGATGTGATTGGCTCTCTTCCTGCATGGCCGTCCAGGCCAGCCTGCCCACAGCATTTGAAGGCTGACAGCAAAACTGGAGGAAAGGGAAGGAGTCTATTGTATAACCATCGGGGGAAAATGGAGTCAATTCTTGAACCTCCCAGCTAGCAGTTCTTTTCCTCCTTGCCTTTTTTAATGTTCTGTTCTCCAAGAGCACTAGTTAATAATTCACACGCAGTTACCAATTAAGTGGAAATTTCATTTGAAGCGACAGTGGGTTCAATTAAATATGTTTGGAAATCAAGTGCATAAATCTCTCTGGAAGGAATTTTGTTTTATATATATATATATAAAATGCACATATACACATATAAATATATACATTTATACAGTGATATATATATCTATGAATGTGAATGTGGGTTAGGTCTGCTTTATATGTATATGTTTGGCTAAAAGTCAGGGATGAAAAATTGCCTGAAGGGCTGGTTGCCAGTCACATGTCTAATTAGTTGGGCATAGACAATGTAACAATTACTTTGTCAGTTACAAGCAGAGGGGCTTTCTTTTTCATCCCAGTATTGCTGGAAAGAGTAAGGACTAGTGCTTTTTGAGGGCTTACAGCAGGTGAGAGGAAGGGTTATGAAGAAGAGTCACCTTGATTGTTTAAATGCTGCAGGAAACCAGCCTTTGCTGGTGCTAAATCAGCACCTCTACGCTCTCATGCGAGATGGTGGGCCTGCTGCTGGTCTCTAGCATTTGAGTGGTTCTTAGAGGGTAAGAACAGGAACAGATGGCGAAGACTTGGCCTCTGCACTTAGCGACATAATGGCTATGTACACAGTCATATGAGTTCTACAGAGGTAATCTGGTAAATTCTAAAGGCACAGAGATGATCAAACAGAGCTGGAAGCAGGGCCTAGACATTAGGAAATAAAATATTTGCGTAGTTATTTAAGTAGAGACAAACATAGTTGACCACTTTGCTTTTCTGACTCTCTGAGAATTATTTTCTAACAGAAATGGATAAAAATGAGAGAGCAGATTTGGGAAAAAGGTCCTCCCAAAATGGTAGTGGTCAGCTTAATTAGGTGTTTCCTGGAAACAACCAGATTGACTGTAGGTTTGTCCTTTGTTTTGGGAACCATGTTTAGGAGAGAGATCTATCACTGTGGCTGTTAGGACAGAAAGAGGATGTATTTCCTACTTAAGTTTGCTTTAGAGGATAGAGGGACAACTGATTCCATTCGAGCATGGGGGTTAAAAATGTGGACATCAGAGTCAGACCACCTGGTTAAAATCTTAGCCCTGACAATAGTTCTGTGACTTGAAGGTAGTATCAACCTCTGTGTGCCTTAGTGTCTTTATCTGTAAAATGGGGATGATAACATTTCTTAACCTCAGAGGGTGGTTATAGGATTAACTGAGTTAATATCCATAAGTACTTAAACAGCACCTGGCACAATAATCTGCATTCAACAAATGATAGCCATTGGTTGTTATTACTACTATTATTATTGCTCTTTTGTTTTTATTATAGCTGAATACACTCTGAAAAGTATAGGAATATTTTATAGAAATATCTTTTTTTGAGTAATCAAACTGGAGATTCATAATGAATTTTCTAATGTGGAGATTGAAAGATTAAAAATCTATTGTAGGAGGAGTTCCCTGGTGGCCTAGTGGTTAGGAACTTGGTGTTGTCACTACTGTGGTTTGGATTCGATCCCTGGCCCAGGAACTTCTGTATGCTGCAGGCCTGGCTAAAAAAAGAAAGAAAAACCAAACAACAAAAACAAAACAGAACAAAAAACAAACAAACAAAACCAAACCTGTCGTGGAAATAGAGATATTTTAATAAGATTTAAAGGAAGGGCACCTGTTTATCTTTCTCAGCTGTCCCCTACTAGGACTAGCTTTTCCTCCATTAGTTCTGCTGCCAGGATGGAACTTAAAAGCAGCACATTTCACAATTTCAAAATTTCAAGTGTGTGCTTCATGTCAGATTGCTTCCTTTTTAGCTTTGTGCTTCTTCCCCTTTCCCATTCCTACATTTTATGCTCTTTAAAAAAATTACTTTGTAAGGGGCAATTTGTCTTCCCTTCATTTCAAACCAACCATCCCCCTTTCCCCTCACCCCCGACTTCCCACCTTATAAGAGCGTGTGAGCTCTGTGGGCTGAGAGTACAGCACGTACATTTTTGGTATTGTCAGATACCTAATTTGGTACCTTACACATGGAAAGCATTTATACAGAATGTACAGTGTAAAAGTATAGCCATCATATTTAAGCCTTATTTAAGTAGACTTTTATTTCAAGGGATTTTGAATTGGTTATCATTTGTAGGGCTTAAAGTCAAGTGTGCAAAGAATATTCTTAAAAATATTTGATTAGTGGAAATGCTAACCTCAGTTGCTTACCTGAGGTTGATTTTGTAACTTTTTTTTGTTTGTTTGTTTTGTTTTCCAGCAGCCTTTTATTTTTTTAAAGGACAAAGTTGCTTTGAAAGGAGACATTGATCCTAAATTCAGTTGGTCGTTTGTACTGTATTTGAAGATGCTGCTGCAGTTTTCCAGGTGCATGATGTGGCACAAAGCATTAGCTTGTGGTGAGGCTGCATAAGTAGTTGAACTGCTCTTAAGTCTAAATCTTATATCCATGAGAATTGCCCAACTTCTCTGCTGTTGGGTAAACCCTTGGCTTACTTTGGACTTTAGCACAGCATGACTCACCATCTATCTAAGGTCATGGTAGCTACAGATTGTTTTTTTTTTTTAGCACAGTTCCCACTAAGTTCAGGTGCCTCTGCCTTGGAGCATGTCCATGCCAAGTAGACAAAAGGGGATGACCTATTTTCTAAGACTGCACCACAGTGTAGGTGTCACCAGGCACATGGTAAGGCTGCCTACAGCTTTGACATGCTCACTCAAGTAGGTATGAAGTAACCTTAGGAATGTCCTGGCTGTGTCCTGAAGCACTATCTGGAACCTGTTCTCTTCATGGTTTCAGACCAGGTTTGGATGTGCTGAGCCTTATGGGCCAGACTCATTTTCACATTTGCCCTTTCGTACGGTGGAATTTTGCAGAGCTTGAATCTGCAGGCATGACTGGAACCCTGTGCTCTGGTGAGAGAGAGAGAATGTAAAGGGGCTGGCTCCTAATACTTTCTTCTTTTTCCTTCGTTAAGAGAAGAGTCAGTCTTTCCACAGACTCTCTTAGGTGGATGTTGGGTAGAGTGCTTTTCTAGTACTTTTGGAATGAGACACAGAGGAAAGGATAATTGCTATATCGTATAAGATTAACTTATGGAAAAATGATTCCCTTTCAATGTTCAGTGCTTTCAGGGACTGAGAACGGGGTGATGTTCGGGACTCTTAGCAAGGCTGGAGGAGAGATGGGGAAGAACCTTTCTTGGACCAAGACTGGACACTAAGGACAGGCAGCCCTTTCTAGTATGTGGGGACCAGGGATGTCTTTAACTAAAGAGGAATATTTGGTAAAAATTTGGTTTAAAAATCTCATGTAAATTTGTACCCTTAAAATGATGTTCTCCTTGTCAGAATAGAACCACAAAAAGCATTTCTTCCAGGCATTTCAGGCATTTTATTTCGGGCATTTTATTCTATCCTTGGGAAAAAAATTAAAGGAGGATCTGAGGGTCTCCTAGTAACAGTGTTTTAAGAGTCAGTAGCTGCTCTGCTTTAACAGTTTCTCTTTTTGCCATTTAAGCTTTAGTGAAAATGAAAACAGTTGGTTACTTTGATCTTGATAAAAAAAATTCTTCATATTTGTGAAGATCATTAATTGCTACTTAGTATTCTTTTCTTCAGGCTATGGGAATCCCATGCTGCTTTATCATTTTATCTTAGGTCTCCTCTGAAACATCTTGTGAGCTCTTAGGAGAGAGACCAGGGCCAGATTCGATCTGGACTGTACCCTCATCAGAGTGTCTTCAATCCCAAGGAGAGAGGAAATGGGTCGCCTTGGAACGGTGACGTCCACCGAACCCCCGGTGATGACTCTTTGCTTTGAGATGGTCTATTCCTGCTTTTCCTGAGCTGACTCTTCTCCTTTTTAGTTGACTTTACCTTCTCTGGGATTTCTTTCTCTTTACTTCCCTTCCTAAACCTCCTGCTGCCCTGTCTACTCTGAGAAACTTTAGCCCAGGACCTTATTGATGGTTTGACTGACCTTGATCTTCAAATCCAGTGGCTTCCAAGTCACTGGGAATTCTAAGCCTGCCCTTGTCCAGTGTGTGATGGTTACCTTCGGGTGTTTGTCCCCGAAGCTGAATAACATTTCCACAGACTAGGTAATTTTAGCTCTGCATTTCTGATTAAATACTTGACTTTTTATCCTAATGGTCATTAACATGGGCAGTGCCTGGTAGTGTGGTATATTGTACAGTATGGTCTGCACGAAAAGCAAAAGTATTAGGAGAGAGTAACAGACTCTCAAATTATATTCTTTTGCTACATCTTACTAAGTAGTAACAGAGACATTTGGGGTTTTTAATCTTTTCATGTGATTTTTGTAAACCTGGAATTGGCCTCCTTTCATGGAAGCTTTAAGTGTATCAGGCATGATGTGGAAACTTTTTGGAACAGTCACATTAATAGCAGTTGCATTAATCATCATAAGGAATAATTAATCTGGGGGTGATGGAATAGCTCTCATTTAGGGAAACTCTGTTCCTATTCCTCCCACTTTCTGGGCACGCGACCTTGGACAAGTCAGTGTATGTATACGAACACACATACACACACATATTTTGCTTTATTTTTATTTTGTATTTTATTTTAAGGCCAAACTTGCAGCATATGGACGTTTCCAGGCTAGGGGTCCAATTGGAGCTACAGCTGCCGGCCTACACCATAGCCACAGCCACTGTTGATCTTTTAATGTCTTAGTTTCTATTATTTGTAAAATGAGAACCATGATGTTAGCCTGGTCTACCCCACAGAATTCCTAAATAATGAAGAGAGAAAGGTTTGAAAAATTTTGGAATATTTTGTCAGTATCATATATTTAGTGCTGCTATTTAATAAGCATTTATAGGACTGAAATCTGGGAAGGAGATTAATTTTCATGTTATTTTATTGAGGAATTAATGTTTGTTTTTATTTCTAGGGTTAAAAGTATCTGCTATAGTTTTTCAGTTATTGCTTCTCAGCCTTGAGCTAAAACTTGATGTGTTATTAGCTGTCAATTTTCAGAATTTTTTCAGACTCCCTTTTCCTCATATACTGTAGAATGTTCCACAAGACACCTTGTTGCTCCCTCCCCTTGATCATGATCACGTCATTCAAGCAGTTAACCCTTTATGAGCCTTCTCTGTGTTTGTGTGAGTCCTGAGAGAAGACAAAGAACTTTGTGTCAGCACCATTGACAATTGGATGAGGTGAATTTTAAGAGAGTCAGAGCCATAGAACTTTTGATGATGTTGTCTCTACTTGAGTTACCTTATTCCTGTAGTTCTGGAAGTGTGAATGTATCCACTGGTGATGGTGCTGACAATATGTTTATGTGGGCTGGCAATTTTTTCCAGCAATATGAAGCCTGTGGGATGTCTTAAGGTAGAATATTGATAGCTGCTTTCAATTTAGGTTGCTAAATAAGCATCGGGCATTTTTGTTTCAACATACTTACTGTGTAACTGTTATTGAGTGCACTTTGCTAAGTGACTTATATAATATTGCCTCAGGGAATTTTATTTTATTCTCCAAATAACTCATTTAGAGTGATAATAACGTAGTAATTTAGATTAGCAATTTGCCTAAGATTCTGAAGCCTAGTAAATGGTGAAACATTAATTGTTATTGTTGAGCATTAAAATTGGATTAATTTCCTTTCCTACAAATTGTATATGCTAGGGGATTTTGGATAAATAAGAAATTTTTCTTGGGACAAAAATAGGGAATTTCAGATCCCTTTGCTGGAGAGTTCTCTTTCTCAGAAATCATTACCTTTTTTGTACTCTTGGTTACGATGGTTTAATTCTAAATTATTGCATTTCCCAAGTGTCTTAACTCCCTAAGGCTTCTTGTCAAAGCTAAAGAAATATCTCTTATAATTTTAAGGTCATTTTTAATGTGCAAAGATTAAAATGGGTAAAATATATTTTAGAGTAGGTGGGTTATAAATAACAAAAGGCTGCATAGAAAATGATTTTTTTTTTTCTTCCCTGAGTGCACCTGCAGCACGTAGAAGTTTCTGGGCCAGAACCCAAGGCACAGCAGTGACAACACTGAATCCTTAAACCATTAGGCCACTAGGGAACTTAGGAGATGACCTTGATAATGGCCATCTCTTAGATGTTTATGGTAAGGATTGTTCATGTCCAAAATTGAGGTTTTATTAATAATTTACCATTAGTGATACCCAGTTTTATTTTGACTTATATTGAGGAAGGAATTGTACGTGTGTGTAAATTATTATAGGAGTCTAAGGACATACATAGGGTATCCCTAGTGAGCATCTTATTTATTTTTGTGTAGCCTTGAAAGATACTGAATATTGCACTACACCCTCAGGTCAGGTAGGTAAACGGTGATTCTCTCCTTCTTTGATTGTTGAGAACTCAATTCCACAGTAAGGAAAAGTTTGCAAGGAGTTAAAAGAAAATTTAACCATAATTCTTTAGTATTTTATTTTATTTTTATTAGCATATAATTGATTTACACTGTTGTCAGTTTCTGCTGTACAGCATAGTGACCCAGTCATACATATACATACATTCTTTTTCTTATACTATCTTCCATCAAGTTCCAACCCAAGAGTTTGGATATAGTTCCTTGTGCTGTACAGTAGGATCACATTGCTTATCCATTCTAAATGTAATAATTTGCATCTACTAATCCCAAACTCCCAGTCCTCACACCAGTCAGAATAGCCATCATTAGTAAGTTTACAAATCACAAATGCTGGAAAGGGTGTGGACAAAAGGGAACTCTCCTTCACTGTTGGTGGGAATATAAATTGGTACAGCTGCTATGAACAAATACTATGGAGGTTCCTCAGAAAACTAAATATAGACGAACCCTTAATTTTAACTGTGATTGGGCCAGACTTTCAGGCCAACTTTCTTCCTTTCATTACTCTCTACATCCCTTTTTTTTCCTCTAGAAACATTTTTGTGCTTATATTTATTCTTTGTTCAAGCCCACCCCTCTTTGGATGGGTCTTGTTTGGCCTTATTTTATGGCTGACCTGAGTCACAAAGGCTAAACTCAGCTAGCAGAACAGCTCCTGTTCATCTTCTATCCCTGATAGGTGTTTCTTTTTGTATTAGAGGCAGTAACTGTTCACCACCAGAACACCCAAGCAGGTCTTCTACTGACTGCTTCCAGGTAGTGAACTCATTAAACCATTTTGCTAGAGATGTTAATGATTAACTCGTTTGCATTTCATCCCTCATTTTTTTGGTTCCCCAAGTGTTCTGCAGTAAGCTTCCCAGTGTACTTTGAAATAGGGCACTAGTAGCAAAACTGTAATTTTCTTTTTTTCTTTTCTTTTCTTTTCTTTTTTTTTTTTCCTTTTCTAGGGCCACTCCCTCGACATATGGAGGTTCCCAGGCTAGGGGTCAAATCGGAGCTGTAGCCACCGGCCTACACCGCAGCCATAGCAACACGGGATCTGAGCCACGTCTGTGACCTACACCACAGCTCACGGCAACACTGGATCCTTAACCCACTGAGCAAGGCCAGGGATCGAACCTACAACCTCATGGTTCCTAGTCAGATTCGTTAACCATTGAGCCATGACGGGAACTCCTGATTTTCTGATTGTAAAGTTTCTCACTGGACTAAGAAACTCCAAAAATGAACTAGCCATAATAGTACAAAGATTCCAAGGTTTCCCAATATAATTTTTTTCTAGGGACTAGGAGGTCTCTTGATCCATATAACATGTTCTCGGAACTGACAATTTGAAGGTCCTCTGTTGTGAGTTAGCAGCTAGCCTCCTTTGGGACCTCCTTACTAATGTTTTTCTCCTATGCTTTGCCTTTCTGTCAACAGTCTTTAAAAATCAGTATTGCAATCATATGAAGTATAAAAGTTTTACAAATGCTGATGCCTGTAATATAATTTTACAATTATAATACGTCTTAAAACCGTTCAAGATTAAAATATTTAAAAATGTGTGAATGTTTTACCTGGAAATGAAAGCTATAAAATAAAGACTTTAGTTATTCATTTTCACATTCTTTTAATAAGGGAAGCCCTTTCAGGAAGGCTCTGATTTGGGAATGAGATATCTGAAACGACCAAATGTGTGTTTTATTTTCACTTCACCACCAGAACATGAAAACTATTTAGTTTGGACTGTTTCTCTTTCCTAACACAGATTTTTGTAGCAGTTATGTCTCTCTCCCTATCCTATTGCCATAGTCACTAACAATATGAGCAAAGTGTGATTTTTAAATTACATATTTTAAATGCCCACTGTTGTAGAACACAGTGCTAGATGCTGTGAAATCTGCTAAGGCACAACCCCAATTAACCGGGAGCTTTCAATCCAGATGGGGCTGTAGTAAATTTAGACATAGGACAAAATCACATGGGTGTGTAACTGTGGCAAGAGAAACAAGCTAGCAAGTACACTGGAGGGTAGGAAGCCTCCACTGAGGTTGGGATGATTACCAAAAAAGTTTTAAACAAGGGGGAAAGGATTTGTTCCAACCTTGAAGGTACGGATAAGGCTTACATAGATAGAGATGGAATATTTCAGGTAAGGGAGATGGTATGTGCCCATACTTGGGGGAAGCTCAAACTCTCTAAGTTGGCTGGAGTGGAGGCTTTGTAGGAATGAGACGAAATTCAAATGCCATTTCTGCCACCTGCAAGTGGTTTTCAAAATGAACTAAACATCAGAATCATCAGGGAGGTCAGTGAAAGAATAACTTGCCCAGAGCCCAGCCCAGACTTCTTGAATTTGAATTTCTTGGTATGGAGTCCCAAATTTGGTGTTTTTTTTTTTTTTTTTTTTTTTTTAAATCTCAGGTGATTGTAAGATGTGGATCTGAGGCCCATGCCATAGGTAAGAGAAGCCAGTGAAGAGGTGGTCCTGTTATTGCTACTTCTAAGCTTCTTTCTCCTTAGAAAAGCTGCACTTTTGAAGTACATGCCATCAAGCCTCAATGAAGACAGTCTTTAGTGTCTTCCTAGTCTCACTAGCTCATTCATTAGAGTCATCCTCTTATTTATTTTTTCTCCCTTTACCTTAACACTCCTGTTTTTCTCAATAATGTTAGCATCCACATGGTGGTCAAGTCAACATTCTGGCTTCCTAGGTCCTTGGCTTCCTCAGTCCAGTGACCTCTTCTCCCTCCGAGTTCAGCCAGGCACACATATTCATTTATCAAGGCCAAATTTCCTTTACATACTTCAACCAAAATGATATATTGTGATAGACTGGATGCAGAAGCAGAATGAGAATGTAGCTTTCTCCTTTTATTAATGGACTAAGGCTTCTCAAAATGTTCCCCATGGACTCCTTGGGGCCCCTTGGACCCTATCAAAGATCTGTAGGATCACAGTTGTTTTCATAATAATACTAAAACATTATTTTTACTGTGTCGATGTTTGTACTAATGGGCAAAAGCAATGGTGAGTGGACTTTCTAGAACCTTAGCACCAAGTGGCATGAGTCGTTACTCTCTTCTTCACTCTCACTCATGGTAATGCCCTTTGCACTTAAGGATGTTATTGATGGAACAGTAAAATATTATTAATTTTATTATATCTCAACCCTTGAGAGCACTTTCTTTTATATTCTGTGTGGTGAAATGGGAAGTATGCACAAAGCATCTCTGCAGAATGAAATTTGGTAGTTGTCTCAAGGAAAATCACTTTTGTGATTGTTTCAATTGTGAGCTAAACTAGCCTTTTTTTTTTTTTCCCTCTATGGAGCACCATTTTTGCTTGAAGGCATGACTAGCAGATGATCTATAGTTATCAGACTTCAAGAGAAAATTAGAATTTTCAGAAACTTATATCTACTTCCCTGAGCTTGAACACTTTCCAGATACTTTAAAGACTTTTTTGATGTGTCAGTTTTTGGAAGATCTGTATAGTGTAAGGAACCATTATTTTCCAAATGACTGATAAATGATTTAAAAAATCCTGCATGGATAAAAGAGCCATCCATTCAAAATTGATGTAACTGTTCATTGATAAAGCTCCAAATTCCTAATGCAGCTAAACTAAGAAAGTAGCATTCGTTGAGGTTTAATGTAATACTGAAGAATAACGTGCACACTTACCTGAAAGGCTCTTATAGTGCTCCTCTCTTGTTCAACTACATATATCTGTGAAAGGCCAAGTTTCCTTTGTATGCTCCAACCAAAATGATATATTGTAGAAGCAGATATGAGAATGTAGCTTTTTCCTTTGATTAAGCAGATTTGCAAAAAGGTGGAAGAACGCTGCTCTTTCACTATTTTTTGAAAGTTTAGTTATTTGTTCATAAGAATGTCATGTTTGCATGTAATGAATTTATTTTAAAATGAATATTTGTAAATGTCTGTTTTAATTTCTAATATGGTAATTATCCACAGATACAACCTTAATAATTTATAATAGGATACTCAGTAGCTTTCAAGACTACAGTAGGAGGCTGAAGCCAAAGTGTTTAAGAACTGCTATCCTAAGCCATGTCAACATCAATGATGCACCACCTCCAAAATCTGAACTGCAAATATCCCTTTATCTGACCATCATTTCCTAACCTTCCATTTGTAGACCCTGACTTCTGCTTGAGAACCTCCAGTTGACTAGTTCTGCCTCTGTTTTGCAATCCATCATCCCTCTCATGGCCTGGCTTCCCTCCATAGTCAGAGTATGTAGTCTGACTCCGCCGATCATTTGCCCCTGTCTCCCTCTCCCAAGTGAACTGGCCTTAATACAGCTCTGACTTTGCAAGATCCACCTGTCTTCCCTCTTAGCACCTACAACAGAGTATGCTGGAGATAATCACACAGCCAAGCTCACTGGCTAACCTCAGCTGTGCTTGTCCTCTTGGCATCTCCATGCCGTCAGCATGAAAGCTAGCTTCTTTTTGCCACCTCTAGGCAGCCCTGTGTGGTCCAGCCCCCTTCTTCCACTTTGCCCCCACCCCCCAGGAAGCTCTATCCCACCACACTGGCCCTTCTTCTTCCCTCATTAATGCTGAGCTCTCATCTCAGAGTTTTTGAATGTGCTGTTATTTTTTCCTCAAATGCTCTCTGCCTTAGATGTTGTGGTTGCATCTCCCTCTCATGGAATTCCCAGTCAAATATTGACTTCCTCAGGAAAATACCCTGACTGCCCTAGCTGAAGCAGAATATCCCCACCCTCACCCCAAGCCCTGGCATTCCTGAGCATCTTACTCTATTTTATTGTCTTCAGAGAATCCATATCTTCTGAGATACAGCTGTTTGTTTTTTTTTTTTTTTATTGTTGCTAATGGTCATCCATCTTTATTTGAGCAGAAGTACTGAAAGCACTTTGTCTTTTTTTTGTAGTTGATTTTTCAATGTTGTGTTAATTTTTACTGTTTATCAAAGTGATTCAATTATGTATAATACATAAAAATATATAAAAATTATACATATATATATATACACACACATAGAAATACTCTGTTTATATAATTTTCCATTGTGGTTTATCATAGGACACTGAGTGTAGTTCTCTGGGCTATACATTATTACTTGGTTGTTTTATCTGTTCCATGTATAATAGCTTAAATCTTCCAACCCCAACCTCCCACCCCATCCTTCCCCCAAAGCCCTCTCCCTTGGCAACCACAAGTCTATTGTCCTTGTCTATGACTCTGTTTTGTAGATAGGTTCATTTGTATCCTATTTCAGATTCCACATATAAGTGATATCATATGGTGTTTGTCTTTCTCTTTCTGACTTACTTCACCTACCATGATAATCTCTAAGTCCATTCATGTTGCTGCAAATGGCATTATTTCATTCATTTGTATGGCTGAGTAGTATTCCATTGTATATTATACCACATCTTCTTTATCCAGTCCTCTGTTGATGGACATTTAGGTTGTTTTCATGTCTTGGCTATTGTGAGTAGTGCTATAGTGAACATAGGGGTGCATGTGTCTTTTTGGATTATAATTTTGTCTGGAGATATGCCCGAGGTTGAGGTTGCTGGTCATATAGGAGTTCCATCCTTTGTTTTCTGAGGAACCTCCATACTGTTTCCCATAGTGGTTGTACCAATTTACAGTCCCACTGACAGTGTAGAAGGGTTCCTTTTTCTCCATATCTTCTCTAGCATTATTACTTGTAGATTTTTTAATGATGGCCAGTCTGGCTGGTGTGAGGTGGTACCTCATGGTAGTTTTGATTTGCATTTCTGGCTGGTGTGAGGTGGTACCTCATGGTAGTTTTGATTTGCATTTCTCTAATAATTAGCCATGTTGAACACTTTTTCATGTACCTATTGGCCATTTGTATTTCTTCTTTGTAGAAATCTCTATTTAGGTCTTCTGTGCACTTTTCAATTGGGTTGTTAGGGTTTGTTGTTGAGTTATGTGAGCTGTTTTCATATTTTGGAAAAGAAGCCCTTGTCAGTCTCATCATTTGCAAATATTTTCTCTCATTCTGTAGGTTGTCTTTTCATTTTGTTGATGGTTTCCTTTGCTGTAAAAAGCTTATGAGTTAATTAGGTCCCATTTATTTATTTTCATTTTAATTTCTATTGCCTTGGGAGACTTGAAGGCACTTTGTCTTGGTCACCCCTCTATCAGTATTGCTTGTCTCATGGTAGGAGTGCAACACATATTTTTTATGAAGAAATAAATGAGCAGTGAGGCTGTGATTGTGAAACTATCTGCTGCACAGATGCCGTTGTAGAAATTTTTGGTGTTTCCTGTAGCTTGGTTTCTTTTTGTACGTGTTGGCCTTACAGCTCTTTCCCTCCCTTCTTTCCATGTAGCATTAGCTTGTTAGGACTTAAATGGAATCTGATGCTTTTGTGTTTGCTCTATTGGAAGTAGAGAGATTATAAATTGTTGTTTGAAAAGAAGAATTGTATTACCTTTGCATTTCTTAGGACCAAGGTATTTTGTAAAAACTTGTCTGTTACTGTTTCATAATGGAAAATTCTGAGAGTTTATCTCCATCCTAGCCCCATACACGTCTTTGTTCTGTCCCTTCATTAGTGTTAAAGTCGCCTTTACATTTGGTAAAATCCTCCAAGCCTTAGATTGTGCTATGATGTGCAAAATGTCTTGTGTTAATCTTGCTAGAGCTTGTTAAAATTGGGCAGCCTATCAGAATTTTATAAGACAGAAAAAGTCACACAGAAGCAGAAAAAAATTGTTTATTGGAAGGCTTTGTCAATAGTTAAGATATTTATTTTCCTTTGAAACTTCTCAGTGCCCTTCTCGTGTAGACTGTTTAGCAGCATAGATCATTTGGAAGTGTGCTTTCTAGTCAGTTTGTCCTAGATTAAAGTGTCTCCTGCATGAAAGTGAGTCTTTTCTATGTGGACTATTGCCTCTGAATATTCGTCTGTTGTGATGTGAAACACAACTCTGAGCAAGCACTTTCCCTGTATGGAAAATAGGCTGTGAGGAAAAAATATTACATACCCACATGTTCATATATGTATGTGTGTGTGTGTGTGTGTACCACTCTATAGAATTTCTGGATAAGAAGTTCAAATATTTTTATTCTCTAAAGCAAATTGGTTAATTTATGGCCTTTTAGGTCTTTAAACATTAACATACTAAGAAGTAGAATTTGGGAATGATTTAAGACTGACGAGAAACTCTATTTTTAGTCTTTGAGGTTGCATTGTAAATGTTATTTGAATTGCTATTTGTAGTTTAATGTACATTTATTATTAATCATTGATGTAATCATTAATATAATTAAGAGAATTATTGAATGTCATTAATATTGAATACTGCTCTATTAAAGTCAATACTAGTGCATCGTCTAAACATATTTCAACAAATGGTGGTTAATTAAGTTTTGAATTTAGTGACAAACGCTTGGCTGTTTCTGCATAGGTAGGATATGCATGCGATGACTTGCATGACCTTTGAGATAAATTTTACAACTTGCTTTTCTCTAAATTGGTCTTAAAGGCCTTTTGGGAGATGATGGCCCTGATGCCTGATGTTTGGTGGTAACTGGCTGTGTTTTCTTTCGTGTCGTTTTGCCTTGGCTCCATTTTACAGCTGTGAAGGGATGCCACTGTGGCTCCCCTGACAGTGGTCTCTTCCTCTTAAATCTCATTTTCTGTTTCACTTGCTGATTTTCCTGCACTTGTATCTCATGCTAGTTGACAGGTCAGTGTGCCTTTACCTCTGGTTTCCTGCGGTGCATGAAACTTTGATTTTCTGATCTGGTATCACTGAGTTTCTCAAGCGCCTAAGCCGCTACTGTTTGAATTTAGATGTTTCTTCAGTTAGGGCCTCACTTCAAAGACCATTTTTCCTTTTTTAGAACTTGGTTTTTAATAAAAACAACCTATAAATAATGGGGAAAGAAGTGGATCTGAAATGGAAGACAAAGGTCAAGTCCTGATGCTGGAATTTCACAGCCTTGAGCAAGTCACTTAACCTTTCCTAACCTTTCTGCTTGCTCTTTTACCAAATGGAAATGCTGATCATACCTACCTCATAGAGTTGTTGTTGGAAAAAACAAAAAGTGAAAAAGGCCTATAAATGTTATCTTTCACCTGTCAGAGGACTCTGTTGTAATACAAACATGGACTTTTAAGTTAAAAACTTTAAAAAAAAATGCACGTGTAGTTCAAAATATACCAGACTGTTGTGTTTACTTTTATTTTTATTTTCATTCACTTTAATATACATTTTTGAAAATTTTTACATTTTTTTCCTATCACTGAAAAATACTTCTTACCAAGAAGTTTCTTAAAAGATAACTGTGTTCTCCCAGGTAATGAGGGGTCCTGAATGACTACCAATCCCAGGAGGAGCCTTTGAATTTTCATGACTGAAAAGTTCCTAATGCTGATTTTTATTCTCGATCCTTTTGTCTTTTCTTCCATAAGGAGATGGGAGCATCTGGCTGTGGGGAATATGCAAAGCACAGCATCTTAATCCCAAGTGGACTCTCCCCTTTGTGACACAGGGTTCAGTCTTTTTTAAAAATTCACTCACTATCGCCAATACTTTATTAAGAACTTGTTATGGGTCAGGCTCTGTTCTAGGCTCTGGAGATAGTCTTTCTTCTCATGGAGCTGACATTCAGGCCTAGGGAATGTAGAGGTGGGCAGCACACACTGTCAGTAATGATCCACAGATGTTCAGATGGAGTAAGTGCTGAGATGAAAGTAGGGTGGATGGGGCAGGGGGATACAGTGTTCCCAGTGTTTGTGTTTGTGGAGGTTGACATTTTAGATAAGTTGGTCAGGGAAGGCCTTTCAGGTAGGGTGAAATTCGTGTGGAGGGTAGAATGGAGTGAACAGGCCAGCTTTTGTTTATGGCAAGAGCCCTCCAGGCAAAGGAACAGCAAGTGCAAAGGCCCTGAGGTGAGGCTGTGTTGGGTGTGTGTGAGGAAGAAGAGGTTAGCGTGGCATGAGGAAATCAGGAATGAGGTATCAGGGACTGAATGAGGTACAGCTTTGAGGCTATTGTGTGGAGTTGGGCTTTCGTACTGAGTAGATCAGAAGCAGCTGGCGGCTTTTGAACAAGAGGAATGATGTGACACCACTTCAGTTTTGGAGGATCTCATTGGCTGGTGCGTTGAGAATAGACAGCAGGGAAGATGGATGGAAGCAGGGAGATGGGTGAAGAGCATGTTGCAACAGCTGAGAAGGGAGAAAGCCATGGCTTCTACCAAGAAGTAGTGATGTGTGACCTGAATCTGGACACATGTAGAGGGTGGATCTGCAAGGAATCACCATGGATTAGATGCACAGCTGCGTGACTTCTCCGAGTGGCATAGTGCTTGTTACCTCATTTCTCCCACCCTCGGTGAGTGTCTTCTCAGAGGTGGTCAGGTGGGGGTGAAGGAAGGTAAGTTCCCGTCCTTTCAAGGATCCCTTTGGTCCTTTAAGGAAAGCTTGATTCCCAGAAAATTCAGAAAGAAGATGGCACTGACATGACAAATGTTCTTAATTTTAAGCTCATTTCACGCAGTATTGATAGCACAAACAACTTAAAAAAAAAAACTTATTTCAAAAAGTCAGGACAATCTTGAAGGTATTACATAGTATCTGAAAGCAGTATAATCATTCTCATAAAAATCTCTTTACATTTTGAGTAATAGGTAGTTTTATAAGTTAGATCCTTGGTTGGAGTGGGGAAGCGGGTGGGGAATAGGAGAAGCAAGATAGAACTTTCTTTTTAGCCAAGAGTTCTGCTTTCTCAGGGTGAATTCTATAGGTATGAGGCAATGGAGTCTAGTCTTAAAAACTGTATTTGGATATAATTCATATACCATAAAATTCACTCATTTTCAGTACACAATTCAATGATTTTTAATAAAAAGAGCTGTGCAGCCGTCACCATGTCTAAATTTAGATCATTTCTCAAAGATCCTTCATGCCCATTTGCTGTCCCGTTTCATGCATCCATTGGAGCGGTTTTGTTCTTAGGAATGTCCAAAGTTCAGAAATAGCCATTCATTTTGTATATAAAAGGTCAAATCAGGGAAAAATGCGTTTATGTTCAGGTTTGAACTCTTCAGGCAGTCAGAAAGTATGAGTTGTCTTGAAACACAAAGATCCATAATATTTTGAGCCATGAACTTTTGTAGGAACCTGAAGCATGAACATGTGCACACACCATCAACTGATTCATATCTTATATGAAGTGCAAGAATGTTGCAGGTGAATGAGGTTGGCTGGTGTGTTTTTTAGTGATTTATTAGGGTGGAAGAGGCTAGGAGACACAAATGGACTAATAGTTTTGTTCCTGGGTTAGGATGTTCCCGAATTTATGATTAATACAGAGGAGTTCCTGAATATTTGATTTTTTTTTTCTGTAACCATTTATATTTCATTTTATTTTGCAAGGTCTGTCTGAAGTGCCAAACTCATGCTTCTAAAAGTACACTTTGTTGGACCAGCTCATTTGATCATCAGAAAAATAGCAGTTGTGTTTGGAGTACTTATTAAGTGCCAAGTGTATAGCCTCTACTCTCAGTTGTGAAAAGGGGATTTTAACAGCTACCTCATGGATTGTTATGAAGACTGCTAATTAATGTATGAAAAGCATTTAGGGCAGTAAAGAAATAACTTTTCAGCGTCACTTAGCCATTAATAATCATTCTTTCCATCTGTAGTGTAATGGCCCAGTTTTTTTCATTTAAAAATTTTTTATTATAGTTGATTTACAATGTTCTGTCAATTTCTGCTGTACATCAAAGTGACCCAGTTTACACACACACACACACACACACACACACACATTCTTTTTCTCAAATTATCTTCTATCATGTTCTATCACAAGTGATTGGATATAGCTCCTTGTGCTGTACAGCAAGACCTTATTGCTTATCCATTCTAAATGTAATAGTTTGCATCTACTGACCCCAAACTCCCCATCCATCCCACTGTATCTGCCCTCCCCCTGACAACCGCAAGTCTGTTCTCCACGTCTGTGAGTCTGTTTCTATTCTGTAGGTAGGTTCATTGGTGCCATGTTTTAGCTTGCACGTAGAAGTGATATCATATGGTATTTGCTCCGAAAGGTACTCTAGATTGAGTGTAGGGGTTTTTTTTTTTTTTTTTATTATAGCTGATTTCCTAATGCCCCCATTTTGAACTACAGGCTGGATTGTGTATACCCCGGAGCTGACATTCATCCTTCTACATCCTTCTGCATCCACTCTCATGCTCGCTGTTCTAGTTTCTCACTGCTCCTCTATGTCCTTTTCTGTCTTATCATCTCTTCCCATATGTTAGAACCTCCCATCTTCCAACAAAGTGGACATTTCATATATTTCAGGATGCTGGGTCCTCTGGAGGAGGGATCCCTTAGCCAGAGTGAGGGTTGTGGAGCTTTCTGGTCTGGGATCAAGCCACGAATGTGTGGTGCCCCCCAAGGCACAGAAACTGCCCTGCCACCACCATCACGATTCCTCTGGGGACCTAGTTTTTGGGTTGGAGACCCTTTCCAGAAATGCTCCAGAAACTGTCTCTGGAAAAGGGGATATTGGAAGGTATATTTCATGCTTTTTATTTACATGCAGTCATTTGGAATTCTGCTTGCACAAACTCATTTGAGATCATCTAAAGATTAAACTTACCGTGTGCTGTCTGCATTTCCCTGTAGCTTCCTTTTTCTCCTGTTCTTAATGGGGATAGCATGAGCATGTTTAGAATGATAATGCCAGAAACCTCACTGTAATTAAATACATGTGCTGCTTCAGTTCTACAGAAGTCCCAGGTGGGTTTCTAATCTCTGCTTTACTAGTACATAGGGATTTTTGTAAAGATAAAAACAAAAGATATAAATGATAAAAAAAACCTGAGCCAAATAACATAATTATACAGTCGAATGCTGTGGTGTGATTTTGGACAGCAAAGTCCAATAATGTTTCACAGAAACAGTTTCAGGTTCCCCCGAGTCTGCTCTGACACCTCTATTTGAGATGCTGTGAAATGAAAACCTAGTTGACTGTGGAACTGCATTTTCAGAATGTGTTCTTATAGCCATATGCCTGGCATTTACCATTAAATATTATTTAAACTCGGAGTGCTCAAAGCTTTCTGATTTTTAATCAGGAGACATGTTTCCATGGTTCCCTTAGAATAGTCACTTTGCTGTAATGAAGGGTTAATTGGTCACTCAACCAAAATTAATGAATTCCAAGTCTTTTTGCAAACTGTAATAATAATTGCTAACATTTTTAAATATTTGTAGTGGATTGGAAAGTGTGTAGAAAGCTCTTTGTAGATTTTTTGGTATCATCCTCAGTGCCTGTCAGAGGTGGGTACTGTTGTCACTACAATATGATACAGGAAGGGGATCCAGGCTTGGTGAAGTGGAGTAACTTACCCATGGTCACAAATGGCTGTATCTGTTGCTTTGGGTCTTAAACTGTACTTCATAGAAGAATCAAGTGGGGAGTGTTTTGTTGTTGTTGTTGTTGTTGTTATTTATTTATTTTTTTAAGGGCTGTGCCTGCAGAATATGGAAGTTCCCAGGCTAGAGATGGAATTGGAGCTGTAGCTGCCAGCCTACACCACAGCCACAGCCACACCACATCTGAGCCGCATCTGCAACTTATACCACAGCTCACAGCAGTGCAGGATCCTTAGCCCACTGAGCAAGGCCAGGGATTGAACCCGAGTTCTCATGGATACTGGTAGGATTCGCTACCGCTGAGCCACGATGGAAACTCCCAAGTGGGAAGTTGGATGATGATGGAGATTCTTGGATGTAGCCCTAAAATGAGTAAATCTAGGCATAGTCTAGGAATCTGCATTTTCCCGCAAATCTAGGCATAGTCTAGGAATCTGCATTTTCCCGCCATGATGCTGGTGGAGACCATTCAGGGACTTCTCTGAGAAACACTGCTCTATTGTCCCCAGAGTCCTTTCCATCTTCACCAGCACAAAGGACATTAGAGGAACATAGAGACCTTGGTGATCTAATCTCTGTGATGATGAGTGTAATCCGTGCTGAGAGCAGAGGGGACTCAGTACCACAAGGTGAGTTGGAGGACGGAGCCAAGCCCCACATCTGCCTCTCATTCATAATCCCATGTGAAATGGGAGGCCAATTTATAATCTGAAATTTAAATTTATTGTGAAAGGAGGCAGCATTTGAGCTTAATAAGACATGTGATCCTACATGTTCTTTTAAGGAGTGTTTATGACTCATAGTGAATGCTGTTCATAACTTCCTTGTGCTGAATGATATTCTGCAAAAATGTCAAATTTTCTAGGGAAATGTGTGTTCTATCCGAATAACGATGGAAGAAAGAAATAGTATTTTTTTTTTTGTTCTTTGAAATGATCAGATAAAGCCCTCAAACTAATGATTCATAAACATTCTTCATCTTCGGTTAGTCCATTTCATTCTTCAAACCAGGCATTTTGAGTAATTGCCATTATGTGAAGAGGGGATTTAGTTCTCTGGGGATGATCTAGCAGATTTGGGCTGAGCTTTATTAAAAGCCACAGCTGAATTACTCATTGTCTAATAAACGTTGTGGCCACAAGAAACTTTACTCTTAGGTCTCATCTGAATGTCTGGTAATAATAATAGTAATAACAATACAATTTCATCAGCAATTTGACTGGTAAAAGTCAAGAAATGAAAAATGCAGGGCTAGCCTGTCAAAGCTCTTGTGAGTTTTCCGTGACGTCACCCACCATCTCTGTAAGCTTGTGGTACTCCTGGTGGTTCAGACAGTGAGGCTCCATTTTCTGTGCCTTAACTTGTTTCCCGTCAGGGAGACCTAAAGAGAAGCCCATCTCTTGGAAGAAGATACCAGTAAGAGGGAAAACTCCCATGTTCTTGAATTCCAGTCCTTCCTCATGGAGTCCCGTGAAATAGCCACTAATGCTGAAAGTGCTGGGAAAGGTTGGTCCTTTTGCAGGTGGGGAATATCAGAAAGACTAGCTCACAACAGGTTCTACCTTCCCACTCACTTGTGAGCCCAGCCAGTTTTCTGGCACTTTATGTGATCGTGGTGGGGCCACCACAGGGTAGTCCTTATCCCGAGCTGAGCTGCGGGTCAGATGATGCTATCTGGTGGGCGTATTAATCTCCTACGGCTGCCTTAACAAAGAATCTGAGGGTGGGTGGTATAAACCGCACACATTTATTTGATCCCGTTTCTGGAGGCTGGAGGTCCAAGATCAAGGTTTCAGCAGGTTTGATCTCATCCGAGGCCTCTCTCCTTGACTTGTTGATGGGCATCTTCTTCCTTTGTCTTCATATGGTCTTTCCTCTGTGCTTGTGTCTTACTCTCCTTTTCTTATGCAGACATCAGTCATGTTGGATTTAACCTGTAGTTACCTCTTTAAAGACTCTGTCTCCAAATATCCTGTGGTACTGGGAGTTAGGGCTTCAACATATGACTTTGTCAGGGACATAATTCAGCCCCTCCCAGTGGAAAAACTATTAGATCCTAGAATGATAGAGACCAGGGGCATATAATGTGATAAAGAACAGTGCCTTTCAAACACTTTCAGTCATTGGAGGAGTTCCCATCGTGGCTCAGTGGTTAACGAATCTGACTAGGAACCATGAGGTTGCAGGTTCGATCCCTGGCCTTGCTCAGTGAGTTAAGGATCTGGCATTGCTGTGAGCTGTGGTGTAGGTTGCAGATGTGGCTCAGATCTAGCGTTGCTGTGGCTGTGGCGTGGGCCAGTGGCTACGGCTCTGATTCGACCCCTAGCCTGGGAACCTCCAAATGCTGCGGGAGCAGCCCTAGAAAAGGCAAAAAAAAAAAAAAAGACAAACTCTTTCAGTCATTGGAATCATTTTGTGCTGATTTCATTAGGTTGATGACTTCTTGTAGCCTGCTTTATGGAAGAGTTACTATGAGGACAGAACCTGTCATTGACAGTAACAACAGCGACTATTTGAGTATGTATATGTACATATGTATACCCTCATATATACCTGGCCCTTTACACACCTTCATTCTAGTTCTCCCAAGGAAGGGGAAGGTGCTGATGGATCCATTTTACAGATGAAAAGACTGAAATGCAAAGAAATCAAATGACTTTTCTGTTTTATACAACTAAGTAGGATTCAAACCTACTTCTGCAAAGCCCGTTCTAGTTTTATTACACTGCATGACCTCTGCAGCATGCTTGCTTCTTAGTTATGGAGAGTGTAGAAGTTGGAAGACAAGATTGGTGTCTTGGCTTAACCACCAAAGTTTGATGAGCTTGGGTCAAATTAATTCTGTCTGACCTTCAGAAAACTGATGGGTGAAGTGTTATGGGTGTTAATATCCCTATCACCAGATAGTTTAAGGATGAAGTGAGAGTACGAATAGGCCTCTTGAAATCTCAGTAGGTTCTTAGTCATGTTGAATTTTGCTGGTAAAGGCAGAATTGCATAATTACACAAAGAATCTGGTATTAGAAACTGTCTTACCTAACTGACTCTTGCAAGCCACTTGAACTCCGAGCTTTAGTTCCTTTTTTTTTATAAAAAGGAAAAAAGCAGTGGCTGACCTGTGGGAGCCATTGTACAGTGTTCCAGGTTCCTTATCAGGATCTAGTTTGCTGTTGGCTTTCTGCTTTGTGTAAACTTTGCCTTCTGTTTATGAGTGGGAAACATTCATTTTCCCCTGGTGATGGTGAGCTGCACATTTGGCTCTCTAAGATTTTAGATGAGCTGTCTGCTGCAAACCCATTTATTAACAGTTAATCATCTGAAACAACAACAACATCTCCCAAAGTTGAGTTTCAGTTTCCATGCATTTCCTTTGACCATAAGTGAGTTTATTTCCTGGGTTGATGGTGTTTCAGAAAATATAAATTATCTGGGGGAAAACACAACATAACAAAAACCTGACATTTTAAAATAATGATAAAATGGGATAGATATTAATAAGAATTTACATCGAGCAATAATTATGGGCTGTGCAGATGGAAAGAATATGATTTTCTTCACTGGGACTTCAGTTGTCTTTCAAACTTATGGTTCCCCATCTTTTGTATGTCTGTTACTTTTCTCCAAAGGCACCTAAAACATTTTTTGCAGGTGGCTGTTTTATAGAAAGTTTCTGTGAAAGTCTTTTTTTTTTTTCCTTTTTCTGTTAAAACTATGAAATATTCCACGCTTTGAGAAAAACACCCAAGAATATCACAGATATTACCCAGATTTTGCTGTTTTTGACACCTTGATCTGTGTCAGAGTCCCCCCAAAAAATATATCTGATTTTTCTGAAGCATAAAAATCTTTTCACTGAGCTGCTTTGTTAGCATCAGAGAATGTGAGTTTTAGGCTCGATTGTGTTACCTTCAGAGATATTGAAGCATCAAAAAGCATTTTTAAAGCCAAAAATTACATTTTGGCTATTTATCTCTCTCTTTCTCTTGTAGGTTTAATTATTAAACTTATATTCAAATATATGAAGTCAATGGAAAGTGAATAAAATTCAAATGAATTCAGTGACATCTAGGTGTACAATGTTCATTTTACCTCTGAATTTGATGTTTGAGAGTAATTTGTGTGTGTGTGTGTGTGTTTTAGGGCCACACTTGTGGCATATGGAAGCTCCTTGGCTAGGGGTCGAATCAGCTGTAGCCGCAAGCCTACGCCACAGCCACAGCAATGCCAGATCCAAGCTGCCTGTGTGACCTACATGGCAGCTCACAGCAATGCCGGATCTTTAACCCCCTGAGCAAGGCCACAGATCAAACCCGCATCCTCATGGATCGTAGTCAGGTTCGTTAAACCCTGAGCCATGGAGAGAACTCCTTGAGAGCAATATTAAAACCAGTCTCATATCAACATAATAATGCTGGCTCTTGTCCACGAGAGGTTTTTGTCTGGAAAAAAGGAATCACCAGAGTGTCTGAAAACGTCCACTTAGTGACTTCTAGCTTTGTGATGCCTGCTCTCTCTGAGCCACCTTCGGTTCCTGTGGGGATTGCAGTAAAGCGATTTTAAGTTTTAGGAAATGAGGTGTTCCACCAAAGTTGGTGCTGTACAGGCCTGTGGACTGTGAACCATTTCAACCTTGTGACTGACTTACTTTTTCAGCCTGGCTTTTTCTAGTTGTCTACCATACAGCCTGAAACTCTCGGCTTCAAAAATATAACTCAAGAAGAAAGTGCTTGTTTTCTGCTGCCTCTCTCCTTTCTTGTGTGAAGTCAGGCCTCATAGAGTTGGTGAGATCCATCTCTGCTTTGGCCCTGATGTTAATGCTTCTAGCTGAGCTTCTCTGAATTTATTAATTTTAGTTATAGAAACCATGTGACTTTGCATTCAGATTCATCTGGATCTGATTTTACTGGAGGAAGCAATGGCTATTTTTTCTTTTTTTTTTTCTGCAGGCAGGGAAATATTTTGTGTTTCTTTTTAAACTCTCCTCTGGTATATGGAGTTAGTTATGTTTGATGATATATATCATGTCAAGGTCAAAGTGTTACCGATTTTATTCTTTTTTGACTTGATAAGAACAAAAGAGGACACTGTAGCAGCCTCTTGACCTTGTTAGGTGGGCAGAGCTTTTCTCACTCATCATTTTTGTTCCCCTTCATCTTTCTTCCCGAGACATGAGTTTTCCTGAGCCCAATGTAATTTCTCCACTAAATTCTTAATCTACTTTGGATAATAGAAAATAGTAGATTGAATTTTTGGAAGAAGAGGAATTCCAGGTATAGAGTCTTTGTATTTGCAAAAAGATATCATCTTCCTTCTGCCTGAAGCACTGGTTTGTTTTTGTTCGCCAGAGACCTCGTTCTTCCTGTTTCCAAGTCGACTCTTTGGGTTTGGTCGGCGGCCTCCTTATCTTTGTTCCTTTCCTCGCTGTGAGAGAACAGCCAAGCTCTGAGATCACTCCCAGCCAGTGCTGCCCCAAGAGGCACTTATTTTGTGAGTCATTTGGATCTAATGATTAAAAAGGAAAAAGAGCATGTAGTTTACTTTTTTTAAGGAAAAAAAACCCCTTTTGTTGATAAATAGTATTTGGAGACAAGCGTATACATATTGTATGTATACACTTGGATGAGTTTCCATGGAGCACATTTGCCTGTGTAACGCACACCCGCAGTAAGGGACTCTTTCTCCAGATGCCCCCTCAGCCCTCTTCAAGTCAGTGGGGGATGACTTCACTTCCTGTGGGTGACTGCTGTCCTGACCTGTGCATTAGCCTGTTTGTGACCTTGATGTGAATGACATCATGAAGCATGTCCCATGATGTGTTGCTTCACTTACTAAACTCTGTGTCCGTGAGAATCTTGTTTCTTGTTGTGTGCAACAGTAGCTTACTCTTTCTCATTTCTATGTAGTATCCCATTGCATTCATTTCCTGTTGCTTTGCAACAAATTATTCTAAAACTAGTGGCTTTAAAGGACCCGCCTTATTTCTTTCACAGATGTGCTGTGAGAGCATGAAGTCCTTTTCGCTGGGCTGAGGGCCACGTGTGGGCGGGCCTCCTTCCCTGTTGTAGGCTCTGAGGGGAGAATCCCTCTCCTTGTCTCCTCCAGCTCCAGTGGCCATCTGCATTCCTCAGCTTGTGGCTGCTGCTTCCATCTTGAAAGTATTTCACTGCAATATCTGCCTCCCTTTCATATCACCTCTTCTGTCATCAGATCCCCCTCTGCCTCATACACATGCACACGCTTATCCACACACACAAATATGTGATGCTTGTATGTACATCTGGGAGTCAGTCATTTGGTAAGTATAAGTTCAACCTTTAGAGTTGAGGCCAAACAGGTTTCCAAAGCAGTCGCAGCAATTTAGGCTCCTCCTAGAAGTGTAAGGGAGTGCTAGATAGCTTTTATCAAGAACAGACCATAGTTTGAACCTGACAGCTTTGCTTCACAATTGAACTCATTGATAGACAACCTCCCACCCCTGCATTTCAGACCCTTTTCTTATTATCCAGGATTTCCCAAAGTGTATTTATGTGAACAGAGTCCTGAGAGAGACCCCTGTAGGAGAAAAGCTTTCTTTTATCAAATGAATTGGAGAAATCGTGGTTCCTGCTGGGAGATTTACTTTGTAGATGAATTTGTGAAATGTTTTAAGCCTGTTCAGTTAGTTTCACCTTTATTTGACTTAAGTTTTCTAAGTGAATTTAACTTTGACTCAGTTTCCCTGTTTTGAGGTCTCAGAGAAAAAGTTCCAGTGAATAACCTTTGAAAATTCTGGAATAGGCCATAACTCAGGATTTTTTTTTTTTTTAAGACTTGATTTTTTTTTTTTTTTTAAGAGAGTTTTAGGTTCAAAGGGAAATTTAGAGGAAGATACAGAGATTCACCATATACACCCTGTCCCCACAGATACACAGCCTCCCTTATGCAACATCCCCCACCAGAGTGGGGACATTTGCCTCCAACTGATGAACCCATACTGACACGTCGTAATGACTCAAAACCCTTAGTTTACCTAGGATTCACTCCCGGTTCTGAATAGTGTATGGATTTCGACAGGTGTATACAAAATACTTGTTGCACTTTCAGGTTGACTACTTTTGCTTTGTGATAGGCATTTAAGTTTCTGCCATGTATTTTCCCGGCTTGATAGCGCATTTCTTCTTAGCACTGAATAATTTTCCATTATCTGGATGTACCACAGTTTATCCACTTACCTCCTGAAGGACATCTTGGTTGCTTCCAAGTCTGACAGTTATGAAGAAGGCTACTGTAAATATCTTTGTACAAGTCTTTGTGCGGATATAAGTTTTCAACTCCTTTGTTACATACATGTTTATAATACCAGGGAACATCATTACTAGATCATATGGTAAGAGTTTGCTTAGTTTTATAAGAAACGCCGAGCCGTCTTCCACAGTGGCTGTACCATTCTGCATTCCCATTCACAGTGAATGAGAATTCCTGTTGCTCCATATCCTTGTTAGCCTTTGGTCTTGTCAGTGTGCTGGATTTTAGCCACTCTAATAGGTTTGTAGTGGCATCTCATTGTTGTTTTAATTTGCATTTCCCTGGTAACATATGACGTGGGGCATCTTTGCATATGCTTATTTGAACCTTGTGTATCTTCCTTGGTTTGGGCCTTTGGCCTTTCAAAAAAATTGGGTTGAGTTGTTGTTGAGTTTTAAGAGTTTTTTGTATACTTTGGATAACAGTTTTTTATCAGTACAATAATTGTGGTCTTTTTCAAATATTTACTTGTCACTTCTGGCTGGTCTTCTCATTCTCTTGACATTACCTTTTGTAGACAAGACGTTTTTAATTTTTTTTTTTGTCTTTTGACCTTTTAGCGCTGCACCCATGGCATATGGAGGTTCCCAGGCTAGGGGTCTAATCAGAGCTATAGCTGCCGGCCTACGCCACAGCCACAGTAATGCCAGATCCAAGCCGCGTCTGTGACCTACACCACAGCTCACAGCAACACCGGATCCTTAACCTACTGAGCAAGGCCAGGGATAGAACCTGCAACCTCATGGTTCCTGGTTGGATTCGTTTCCATTGTACCACAACGGGAACTCTAAAAGTTATTAATTTTAATGAAATTCAGCTTATTAGTTATTTCTTGTGTGGACCGTGCTTTTGGTATTGTTTTTTAAAAATGACACCATACCCAAGGTCATCTAGGTTTTCTCCTAGTTTCAATTTTCTGTGTTTTGCATTTAGGTTTATGATCTAGTGTGAGTTAATTTCTGTGAAAGATGTAAGGTCTGTGTCTAGATTCATTTTCTTGGATGTAGATGTCTAGTTGTTCCAGCACCATTTGTTGAAAAGACTATCTCATCCCACTGTGTGGCCTTTGTGCCTTTGTTGAACTTCAATTGATTTTATGTATGTGGGCCTGTTCTGGGCTCTTTGTTCGGTTCCATTGATCTATTTGTTTGTTTTTTGTCAGTACCACACTGTTTTGGTGACAACACTGCTGTGATTTGTAGTAAGTCTTGAAGTTGGGTTAATGTCCATCATCAGACTTTGTTCTTGTCTTTCAGTTGTATTGGCTATTTTGGGTCTTTTGCTTCTTCACGAAAAACTTTAGAATCACTTTGTCAGTTCTACAAAATAACTTGCTGGGATTTTGATTGGGATAGCATTGAATCTATAGAGTGAGCTAGAAAGAACCAACATCTTGATAATGAGTCAGGATGATTTTTGCTGAGAAAGTCACTAGAAGTTTTACCTGGTGACTTAGGAAAGCTCATGAGCAGCCACTTTCTGCCTGCTCACCAGGGTGACCAAATGGTTGAGACTGTCGGCCAGGTTTTAATGTTTGCTCCTTACAGAAGACAAGAATGGAGTTCTCTGACTTTAAAAATCCAGGAACTTAATCATCTCACATCTGTCAGAGTGGCTGCCATCAAAAAGTCTACCAATACTAATGAGGGAGAGCATGCAGAGAGAAGAGAACCCTTGTACACTGTTGGTGGGAATGCAAGTTGGTATGGCCACTGTGGCAAACAGCGTAGAAGTTCCTTAAAAACTAAAAATAGAACTGCCGTATGATCTAGCAGTTTCACTCCTGGGTATATACCTGGAAAAGAGGAAAACTCTAATTTGAAAAGATATATGCACACTAATGTTCATAGCAGCACTGTTTAGAATAGCCAAGACAAGAAAGTAATCCAAGTACCCATCAACAGTGAATGGATACAGAAGATAAGGTATATATACAATGCGTATTTACTTAGTCATAAAAAAACAATGAAATTCTGACATTTTCAGCAATGTGGATGGACCTAGAGAATATTATTCTTAATGATGTAAGTCAGACAAATCAAGTACTATGTGATATCACTTATATGTAAAATCTAAATATAATACAAATGAATGTATATCCAAAAGAGAAACAGACTCACAAATAAAACAAACTTGTGGTTATCGAAGGGGAGAAGGAGGGGGAGGGACAAATTAGGGGTATGGAATTAACAGATACAAATTTACTATATATAAAATGGAAATAAGGATATACTGTATTGCACAGGGAATTATACCCAATATCTTATAATAACCTATAATGGAATATCATCTGCAAAAATACTGAATCACTGCGCTGTACACCTGAAACTCATGCAATCAATTCTACTTCAAAAAGAAAAAAATCGGAAAGTTCCTGTCGTAGCTCAGCCAGTTAAGAACCTCACATAGTGTCTGTGGGGATGTGGATTTGATCCCTGGCCTCGTTCAGTGGGTTAAGGACCTGGTGTTGCCATGGCTGTGGTGTAGTCCTGCAGCTGCACCTCTGATTTGACCCCTGGCCCTGGAACTTGCATGTGCTGTAGGTGCAGCTGTAAAAATAAAAAAAAAATCAGAAACTAAGAGTAGACCTGTTAGGGACATGAGCATCTTGGTATGCTGGATCCTAGCCCAGGACTGGGTTAATCCTGAGGCACAGCAGTTAGGGTCACCGTCTCATCTCTCTTCCCCCCTGCATCTTGTCTTTGTCCTTGCCTGTTGGCAAGTCCTATTTCTCCACTGAAAGTGATAGCTCACTGTCCTTCTGAATTTTCTTAAATCCAGTATCTTAAATTAACATAATGCTTTAAGCTTTCTGCCATTGCTTCTTCTAAGGTCTTGCTGCTCTTTGTCTCCTTTAAAAAAATAGCAGTTTTTAGATGGCTCATTCTTGTTTGCCACACTTTGAGTGGGAGCCCCTGTTCAAGTGTGACTAGTGGAGAAGCCCTTGGATTTGCTTGCTATACTTCGTGGTAGAGAAGGTCCTCCCGGTGCCTCTGCTAGCCTTGTTTTGTTTTCTGCCCTACTAAAGAGTTGGCATCTCTGTTCTGCATTCTCTCCTTCTGCTGGTATTTGCCGGGTTTTCTCTGCCTAGGGACTGGCCTCTGGTGTTCTGGCCCTTGAAGTCAACACATGGGTGTGTCACTTCTGCTGGTCCTTGAAGAAGGTACTGGGCCCATACAGAGTTGTTAGGAAACTGCTCGGACCTTACCTTCCCTCTGTACCCTTTCCTGAAGTGGACCTGCCCAGAAACATACCTGTACTAATGGGATGCCTGACTTTACCTCTCCCAAATCTCCTCATGGCATGTTTTCACAGAGAACAACCATCTCTCCTTTCTCTCATGCCAGACAAAGGGGCAATCCTTATTGGTGTGTGGTTGAGAAAGGAGAATGAATATAAGGACTTAGAAAATCAGCCTGCTGCAAGTCAAATGGCTTCTAATTTTTTTTTGTTTTGTAAGCAGAATTGAAGATGACTCGAAACAGGTTGTCAGGGAATACTGATTATCGTGTAATATGAAGCTGTATTATCTGTGATTTGAGGGGCATAAATCGCAGGAGGACCTCAAAGAATTAAGTACCGCTGGTATAATAAAACTTCTTCTTGAAACTTATTTACATGAACAAGGTTTTTTACTTTATATTTCTCATACAAAAAAGGAATATAATTGCAGTTGAAATAGTTTTTATTCTGACAGTAAAGAATATTTGTTCATGAATAAATGAACCACTTAAAAAAAAATAAACCATCACCATTCATCTCATTAGGAAATGCATCTCCAGTAAAAAGTGGCTTTTATGCTTGCTTTAATTTTTAAGTATTATAAAATTTGACATTTCTTTTGTTCAACTACATTTTGTTAATAGTTGTAATAATAATTGAATTGAGATCAAATTTTAACAATTAGAATGTTTGGTCACAGGAAATAAAATATAGATTTTAATTTTTATAACTTTTTGTTGCAGAGAAATATGATAGTGTGATCAATAAAACACCTAAAGCATAGAAATATTATATTAGGACAGAATTATATGGGGAAATGGAAATATAAATTTAAGGGAAAAAATAACTACAAAAGGAGAAAGCAAAAGAAAAGGTTGTTCATGTATTTTTAATATGGATCTTGCATATCAAATCCCTCTGGTATTTGGATAACAATGGACACATTGAAGAGCTTGAATAAAAGCAGTTTCATTTAAAAAGGTCAATATTTATAGAATGCTAAAAATTAGATTCTGTGCCACTATTTAAACATAGGTTGAGCAAGCTTAAATGTTACCTTTAAATTGTGTTAGGACCTATATAGTCTTTTCAGTTTCTTTGGATGAACTTGGAAGACCAAAACGTCTTTTGTAGCCCACTTCTCTAAGGAATTTGACTTTGACAAATAGGAACAACAAAGAACTTATTGTGGGAACTTGACTTTGGCAACAAGGAACACGACTTCCTTGTTGTGGTTTCCTGCCCATCACCTTGACCGCATTGATCAGTGTGGTTGGATTCCTATGGCAAGAACTAATGTCCCTTTATTGATACATCTTTTCTTCTGTTGATTCAATCCTAAGTCAATAGTTGGACAATAATCACATGCCTCCTAGTGTGCTTGGCTTTGGTCCTAGAGATGCGGGGGATAGAGTTATCCCTGTAGAAGACTGAGTAAGTAGAGGGAGACTGGCCATCTGACCTGAGGTGAGGCATATTAATCTAGAGAGAAGCGAAGGTTTCCATGGTGACCTTAAGAGCAGGGTTTTCTAGCAGAGCTAGGACTTCATCCTGCATTGAGTCTTGGACCCAAGATTGGACCAGGAATTTTTAGCCAGGTGACAAGGGATGGAAAGGAAGGATTTACTTCTATTATAAATGCTGCCTTTAAGACAGAAAGATGGCCAGCATTCCTGCTCTTCTCCCCTTCCACCAATGACTTTTTCTATTGTCTTTTAAATATTTTCTCTTTAAATAATTAGGCAAAGGACAAAATATTTTTAATAACATAAAGTCATAGCTTACGCTCTTAACTGTCAAGTAAAGATTCCTTGTGCACGTTTAGTTTTGACTATTTTCTTGCAAATTATCAGTAAGTACATATCTAGTGTATTAGTTTTGACATACGGTTACACCCAGTGCAGTCTCAGTCTCTGGGGATTACAGAGGCAGAGTTAAATTTTCCAAGTTGGAAAAGAGGTTTTCAGAAATGAATTTCTCACTCCACTCTGAGTGACTTCACTACAGTTTCCCTGGGGAGGTTGCTAGGCATTTAATAGATCTCCATGTAAGGAAAATTCTGCCTAGCATTTCAATCTTAGGTGTTTTTTTTTACCCCCTTTGGCCTCAGTTTTATGTTGTCAAGCCTGCATCTAATTTCCTTCATGTTCATGTTTATAAAAATGTCTCTAGATGATTATCTCTACCTATTATAATGGGGATAGTCCTCAGGTATTAGCCGCCTTCGTCACTTTCAGTTAGGCAAAGCCCAATTAGCTGACTGAAGAAAAGAAGGCCACGTGAGGGCTGAGCCCAGGCCTGGTTCCCACCACCTCTGCGCGGATGTCAGCCTTCCTCCATCCCTGAGCTCTCACGGGGACATGAGGGACTTGGTTTCAGCTGTGACATGTTTTGTTGCTCTTGGCCATTGCAAGAGCTTACATCCTGTGTGCTTTAAAATGTGTCCTTTCTTCAAAGACTCTTTGAAGTATCCGTGTGGTTTATATAGTGTGATTATATATAATTTATATAAACTTGTTAGTATTACTAAGGAAATAAAGTGTAAGCAAAATGAAAGGGTCCTATTAGAAGGTATTTTTTTTTTAAAAGCTTAAAGCTTGTCTTTAAGTACGGGTTATTAAAATATAACATCTTCTTCCTCCTTGTGTCAGACACTTGGCCTCTTCGACCTGCTGGTTTTTCTTAGTTTATAAGGAGCTCTTCTTTATGAACTTTCTTTTAATATCTGCCATACCTGAGGGCTGCATGAGGGTCTAGATCCAGTTAGAGGGCCAGGTAGAGGCTGACCGGAGTGAACGTGATGGGCTCTGTGTGCACAGGCACTGGCCTCTGGCTTTGGCAAGTTTACGTGGAACAAACTGGGTCGCTGTGTCTCCCAGGTGGCTATTAAGAGAGAACCAGGTTATGGGCTTGCTGGTCAACCTTCAAGATCGATCTATGACAGGGTTTTTTGGTATTTTTGAAAGTGATACACTTTAATTGCTTCAAGAAATATCAGTGTTTGAGCTTATCACTAATTCCTGATCTCCCTGAGTTTACCTGGATTGTGCCCTGTTACAGCACTGCTTCGTTATCCTCCTCTCACCTCTCTTCTCATGTGTATCCTGCATGCAAGGTCTCAGTCTCTCTTCCTTAATCCCTAAACTATTCAGTTTCTCTTCTTTGCCTCTTGCTTGGCATCCCCTTGAGTTCTTCACTAAAGCTTTGCATTTTGAAAGGGTGACCTTGTATTATTCTTAGTTATACCTTTGTAAATTCACGTATTTTACTGTCTGGCTCAGAAATGCCTCTTCTTTTGGTCTGTAACACCAGGTGAAGTTATATTCTTGCATTTACCAAGAAACATCCAATTTTCTGAATCCTCTGGAAGAGAAACAGTGGATCTTTCAAGTTCAAAATTGTTGAAGTGAGTTAACAGAAGTCAGTTGCATGTGTTTGGTACTTATTTTCTTTTAGGAAGCTAAGAATCCAGTTGCAGTGGATGGTATGCAGTTGCCTTGCATTAGGATTAACTACTAGCAAGAAGGCACCACCTTGCTTACTTCCTTTGCTTGACAATTTGAAAAGTTTTCTTAAACCTCAAGAGTTGCAAGTGAGGGTGTAACTAATTATTTTTGGAGGAAATATAAACTAATCTGATTCTTAATAAGCCTTCTTCTCAATGGGAAATCACAGAGAAATAAAGCTGGGAAGGAGAAACAAGAGTTTTTAAAGTTTTCTTTTCCTCCTTAAGCTGAGAATGTCCTCTTTGTAAACTATCAGCTGAACAAACATTACGACCAAATGTTTGATGGGTTATACATCATTCTGAGTTATTTACAAAGTGAGATGAAATAAAATATCCTTGCCTCACTGTTTAGTGTTCTACAGATTTGCTTTTTTTAATTCATTGAAATTGGGCAAACACCAAGATCTTCTACATTGTTAAAACAAAATGCAATTAAAACAGACTTTTTTCCTTAGAGTATTTATGTTTTGTGTTATATTTCAGAAATGTTTGTGATCAGCCTGCCTGATTTGTGCTCAAATATTCTTAAGCCTTGCCATCATCGTTGGACCATTACCTCCATTGAGACTGGGAAGATATACCTTGTATAGAGATATTGGTAGGAGTGGTAGGAACAGATATTCTTGTTTTAATCTTCTACTGCTGCTACAACTACTATAGCAGCTAATGTCTATTGAGCCCTTAGCCTGTGTTTCTGAGGTTAATGGGCAGGTGTTTGGTAGTTCACTGTGAAATGGGATGGCAGATGTTGGTTAGTAATAGATATTGTGAGTTAACTAAAGTTTTTTTTTTTTAATCAGGAATGAGTTTTTTTGAATTTATTTCAAAAGAATAAGAGTTTTTGGATCTCATAATATGATCACATTATGGCTGTATGTGACCTGTTAATTATTTTAGAATTTTTGACATACTTATGAATTAGATGGAGTTATATTTCCTATACAGCTTTTTGAAATTTTGATGTCAGGTTTATGCTGGGTTTTGGAAAATTAAATGTGAAACATGATTTTCTTTTCTTCTGTACGTGTAATGTTTTTTTTATTTTTTTGCATCTTGTAAAAAATTTTATTGGAATATAGACTTACAAAGTTGTGCTAATTTCAGGCATTGTAGTGTTTTAAATAGCATAAGAATTCTCTCTCTTAAAGGTTTGATATTGCTCCCCTGCAAAATCATTGTCAACACATTTGTTTCTGTGTAGTTATTAAATTGTTGAGAATCTATTTCTTGAGTCAATTTTGATAATTTATATTTTCTTAGGAGTCATCTTTTTCATCTAGTGGTTCAAATTTTCAGTAAAATTGTATATATTCCTTTCTACTTATATTAAATCTCCTTTGTCTCTTTGGCTGTATCCATTTTCCTATTTCCAGTGTTGTGTAATTGTATTTTTTTTTGTTTGTTTTTGATGAGCTTTGCAAGAGTTTTGTATATTATATTCATCTTTTCAAAGAACCAGCTGTTCGACTATTTATATTCTAATCCCTTAATTTCTGTGTTATCTTTTTAATGATTCTTTTGATTCCCTTAGGTTTTTTTTTTTAATTTTTAAAGCCTGCATTGAATAATTTAATTTTTAATTCCTTTCTTGTTTAATCATGGCAATGCACCCCCCCCTTTTTTTTTTTAAAAAAAAAAGGGTATTATTTTCTGACCTCTTCTCTCCTCAAAGTTTAAACATCTCTCCTTCCATCTTCACTCTTAGCTGATAAACTTGATTCCTACATTAGTAATAAAATTGAAACAGTCATAGAGTGGTTCCAAAGAAACCCTACCTGTCTCCCCCACCCAGCATCTCCATTGCTGTGGTCTCTTTCTTCTTGCTGCATAGGTAACAATGCATATGAGTCCTAGAATAATCACAGTTAACTGTTCAAACTCCTGTGTAAAGCCTGTCCCACTGCAAGCGTCCCCATCCTCTTTCCTCCTGCCTCATCAAAGGAAACCACCTGACAGAGGGTGGGGAGACTGGGGAGATGTTGTTGGAAGGTACAGACTTTCAACTCATAGATGAAGAAATTCTGGAAAACAGAATGCACGGCATAGTGATTATAGATAGTCAACAGTATTGTATTATAAACTTCAAAGTTGCTAAGAGACTGCATCTAAATGGTCCTTGCAAAAAAGGCAATGACAATTTTGAGTCCTGGTAGAGGTGTTCACTAATGCTACTGGGGCAGTCATACTGCAATATATAAATGTATTAAATCAATACAATGTATACCTTAAATATATTACACATAGTTATATGTCAGTTACATATCAGAAAAGAAGGAAACCACTCAAGCAATTCTCCCTTCTCTCTTATACCTCAAATAGCCACTTTCCTGGATCATGCTTATCTTCACACATTATGCTGTTTTAGCTCCATTTTTCATCAACCTCTCTTACCTTTGTTGTCCCGTCATGTGCCCACAATTTCATTGTTCTACTGGATGAACTTCTCCAAAGACTTATTTCTAGACACTGTCTCAGATTCATCTTCCCCTAGTCTCTCTAGAAACCGGTCTGTTGGGCTTGAATCTCCTCACTCCATAAAGACTACTCTTATCAGGGTTACTGATGGCCTCTAGCGGTCACGAAGCTGTGATGGTTGGTTCTCAGACCTCATGTGATGTAGTCAGTCCTTCCTCCTTTGTCACATAGGGTTCTCACTTGGCCTCCAGGGCATTTGAAACTCTTGGTTGTCTCCCTGTATCCTGGGTTTCTCCTTCTCACTCTCCTTTGCTGGTTCCTTTTTTCCTGCCTTGGGCCACAATGTATTTTTAGTCCTGCTCTCTTGACTTTTACTCTGTCCTTAGTGGTCTTCTCTGGTGTGCTGGCCACCATCTATATACTTAAGGCCTCTAACTCTGTATCCCTAGATGTGACCTTTCTCCCCAACTCCAGATGAACATATCCAACCACCCATTTGTTAGGCAGCTCTTCTTGAATGGCATCTCTAACTTAAAGTGTCTCACGCTGAACTTTTCACCTCTTTCCCGGTCCTGTTTGACAAGTCTTGCCCATCTCAGTACATGACTTCATCTTTGCTGTTGCTTAGCTATGTTGAAATCATCCTTGATGTTTGATTCTCTCTCTTGCTATATCCAGGGCAATTCTCTTGTCTTGTCCTTCAAACATAGCCAGAACATGGTCACTTCTCACCTCTCTTGCTGCTACCCTTGCCTGAGTCCCCACTGTCTCTCACTGTAGGTATTTCTGTAGTCTCCTAAATGGTTTCCCTGGTTCCATCCCTGTCCTCTCCCCAGGGTCTGTGCCCCAAAGAGCAGCCAGAGTGATCCTTCTACAATGTCAGCCAGATCAACCTATTTCCTTCTCAAAACTTTGCAGTTACTCCACATTGTACTTAGGATAAAAGCCAAAATCCTCACACATGTCTGGGCCCATTACTTTTCAGACCTTCCCAATTTCTGCTTTTCCCTCCCTCACTCCACTCCAACCTCGTGACTTCTGTTTTGCTGCTGTTTTGGTTGTGCCAGCAGACATACTATTGCCTGGGGACCTCTGCTATGGCTATTTCTGGTCTCTCTCTAGAAACTCTTCCCCTAAATATCCAGGAGGCGAAGTCCCTCAACCCCCTTGAGTCTTTTCCAATGTCATCTTCCTCCTGAGGCTCACATCAACCATCCTATGGTTGTGGACCATAGGACCCCTCCCATCAGCTCCCAACTGTGGACCCCTCCCATCAGCTCCCAACTCCACTGACCATGTTTTAAGGTTTTGTTTATTTAGTGCTTTTGCCTACCAAATGATATAGCTTACTGTATTTATTGTTTGCCTCCCTCATTAGAAAGTAAACTTTAGGATGGAAGGTATCTTTGTCTTCCCAACTGTGTTGAAAACACATACAGGGAACTCAGTGGGTAAATATCAGACGAATGGTGAATGAAGGCTTCGATGTGGCTGTGGGGAAAACTGGCTTCAGCTCCTAAGTTTTGATGTTCAGCATAGTCACTGTCCTTAGTTTCTGGATAGTTTTCTGGGATTTCCCTCTCTCTCTGAATGGAGAGGGATGACCACAGAGGGAGGCAGTCATAGTTGCTGTAGCAAGAGAGGGGATTCAGGAAGCAGTGTTCTCCTTACTTGGCAGATCAGTCCCTGAAGTGGAGAATGAGACAGGTATGTGCCTGCATCTGGGAAGTGGCAGCAAAGTTATAAAGCAACTTCCCACCTTTTAAAATAAAATCTATTAATGAGGTGACATGGAGATATGCTGTGAGCTGAAGCAGCAGTGTATTTCTGTCTTTTCATTACAGTGGGTATTTGCCAATTTCTGGCACTAGTGTTTCAGCAAGCTTACTTTTTGGAGATACTATGAAGATTGTCTTCTTTCTAAATCTTTGGTGAGAAGTTGGGAGAGGCAGCTCCAGGGACTTAGATGGACACCACTTTTTGTAAGACATCTCTTAAGATGTGTTCGTGGAAGCCTTTGTCCAGAATTTTAGCTGATGATTTCTAAGTCCTGAAAGGTTCTTCTTTCTTTTGGTTATTGAAATGATCCTTTTTAAACACAAGAAGATATATTTTGGAATTCTTGACTCGAGATCTCCTGTTAAGCCTGGTTTATTAAGTGGCCTGAGAAATAGCTCAGAACCAAGTTTGTTTCCCTGCTGTAGAAATGGCAGTGCCATGGACTAGGATTGCGAAAAGGAGCTGTAGCGATGGATTGCTGACTGCACCCCTTCAGAGGACTTCCTTCTAGACTCTTGAAAAATGACATGGAACCTTAGTGATAGGAAAAATTGCTCATTATGTTTCACTTTTAACACATACAAGTCTGAAGAATTTGATATGTTAATGGTAATTACTTATTCCCTTAAGAAGCATTTAAGCTTTGTGGCTGTCTAAGAAAGTGGGAATCTTCAGAGATGGTACTTGAATGCTTTTCCCAAGAATGACCTCAGATTTTTTTTTTCCTTTTTATTCGGATTATGACATCATTTTTTTCTTACTTAACTAGGTCATCTAAGAGGAAAGGCCAAATTACTGAAAACTAAATCACCTTTTTATTAAAACAGGAAACTTTATGAAGCTGACTTCTCTTAGTTTGTCTCCTGTTTGAAAAAACAAAAAAAACAAAAAAAACTTGACGCAGAACATCTAGTGACGGTGGCGTTTGCACCAGGTACTTGTCCCCTCAACAGTCCCTGGAACTCCTCCCCACATTTCCCTTTGCCAGATGCATGGCCAGGATATTTCTGGGGGCGGTGAGCTGAAGGGAAACAAGGGAGCTATTTTGAAAGTCTAACTTGAGGGTGTAAAATATGAAATATTCGTTTTTAGTGCAATTAATCCCATTTTACTTCCAAGGAAATAATTTCCCATGGGCCCATCTTACTAAGCCAGGTGGTAACTGTCCTCTTGGCAGAGGGAAGAGTTGTTGTTCATCCCCTTCTCTTTTCTTGAACGACAGTTACGTCATTGCTCTTGAGATTCGGGGTGTACGTTGTTGATTTTAAACTACACTTAGAAGGTGTGGGGCACAGAACTAGAGGGCAGTTTTGTATATTGAACTGTCTCCCTGGTTAACCCAGATTTCACAGACGAGCAAGTTTTAAATGCAAATACAGTAAATTACGCAATCAGATGGAATTCTGACTACTAGTGATGAGAGTTGGGTCGTTCTAGCCCTAACTCAGTAACTGGAGAGTGTATTTGTGTGTTATAAAATGTCAAACCTTTTCAAATGGAATCTTAACTGTCCCTCATAGGCTGTAACCATCCATTTTTTTTTCTCTTTAAATGTCCCATTTTTTTATTTTTGAAAATATTCATAAGTGATTGTTTCCTTATTTGCCACTTGAGTCTCCCTTGCTCTTAATGAAATATGATGTTATTTTTAAGAAGTGCCACTATTTTTCTGGTCATATGATTTTACTTTTTTTCATTTTGAATTTCTGCCAGTTGTGTTTAATTTATGTCTTAAAGATGGAATGATAGACTTTTCTTACTGGAACATCTTTATTAATCTTTCACTTGATGAGACGGAATGTTTTAAGAATGGCTTCATAATTCTTTTTTAGTTTGAAATATTGTTCAGAAATTTGTGTTTTAACAGAAATTGCTGTAGTACATAGTTGAGATTTAGTTTTAAGCTCCAAGAACATATGCATATTTTATCAGTCTCCTTACATTGTTAATCTGATTTTCAAAATGATTATAAATATTGGATGTGCCCGTGACTTATTACCAAGTGAGATCCTCCTTCCCCTAAAAGAATAACTTGCCTGATGATTCATTTGCTTCAAATGCCTTCAGAGCTTTGATGGTTTTATTATCAACAATTAGGAATACTGAAAAAAAGGCTATTAAAAGCTCTTAACCTTTATATCTTCATGCCAAATTAGAGAACATCTCTTTTCATAGTATCAGCTTACAAGACAGTAAGTCCTTAAACATTCTTAGAGGGCTTGCCCATTATCCGGGTATGATGATACTCTGAAATTTTTGCTTTCCGTTTGGTCTGCTACCGGGTCTGTCTAGCCTTATATTTCTTTGGTCCTTGTGTATACTAAAAGGAGAAGAGTATGAGGCAAAAAAGAAAAGAAAAGAAAAGAAAGCGTCGTATATAAGTTTGTATTTTCATGCAGACATTTATTATGTACCACCTCTGCTGCAGGCACAATGATAGGAGCTAGAGACTCAAAGTTGAGTTCATGGTGATATCTGATCTTTATGGTATTTGGCTCATTTATTCATTAAATACGTATTTATTGAGAGTATATTATATGTCAGGCACTGGAATATAGCAATAATAAAACAGAAAAATGACATTGGCATTCCTAGTTGGGGAAACAGACGCTAAACAAGGTATGAAGTTATAAATATGTATACATGTGCTAACACTGTATATGTATATGCACATATGTAGTGTGTGTACATATAACACACAGGCTCGGGTAAGTTAGCGGTAAGTGGTAAAGACAGAAAAGAAGCCAGTGGACAGAGCTAGGGTGGGAAGGCAATCCACATAGGTTAAAATTTTACATTAGGCAGGGAAGTCTCGCTAAGAATGTAACATTTGAGCAAAGTCCTGGAGGAAGTAGATAAAAACCTTCTTGCCTAGTGGGAGAGATAGGCACATAGGCAATCTACTTCTTATTGGGTAAGGAATCAGCAGAAGTACACACAGGTTAGGCTAGGAGCCCCGGGCATGTTTCCCTACCCACATTTGAAGGTTCTAGGAACCCTTTGAGTCGGTCTTGGAGAAAGAGTGTGAGCAGAGGCATGGGGTTGAGAGAGACTGTGAAGTTTTGCAGAGTGCAGTAGCCGCTTGGATGTTCCTAGGGAGATTTGGTTTGATTCTGTAAGCACTGAAGGGCTTCAAGCAGGAGATTGACAGGATCAGATCTGCATTTTGAATAGGTCCTTCTGGCAGATGGGTGGAGGTTGATTTCAAGGGGACGTGACAGTATAACAGATCCATTTCGAGGCTTTTCTTATGATTCTGGAGAGCGATGTTGGCCTGACCTGGGAAGTGGTGAGCAGGGAGGAGCGGGTTGGAAGGATGTGAAGATCAGCGTGTACTTAGGAAGTAGCCTCAGCAGAACTTGGTTATTGCCTATGAAGGTGAGAGGAGTCCTTTGGGGTTTTGTTTGTTTGTTTTTATTTTTTATCTTTGTCTTTTTAGGCCTGCAGCCATGGCCTATGGAAGTTCCCAGGCTAGGGGTTGAACTGAAGCTACAGCTGCCAGCCTACTGATATAACAGCTATAGCAACGCTGGATCCTTAACCCACTGATCGAGGCTCGGGATCAAACCCGCGTCCTCATGGATACTACTAGTCAGGTTTGTTACTGCTGAGCCATACCAGGAACTGCCCGCTTTGACCATTTTAACTAGCACTCGGAAAATGTACAACCTTTCTGAGTATCATACATAGAGCAACTAATAATTCTTCTGTTGGTATGTGCTGAAATTTTTAACAGAGTATGAATTTCCCCGAGAAAATGCATTTGAATTCAATGAGGAAAGATGCTAAAGTGCATCCAAGTTAAGCTAGTTCTGTAGATGACTTCTGAAGGATCTTGGTTCTTTGGACCAGCGTACGCTGAATTTGCCTGGAGTGACCAAAGCTTTTAAACAATACTGGCTTTATACCTCCTAAATTACATGTAGGCGTGTATAATCTTGAACATTTTAATATCTCTGCTCTCATCTTTTGCATGGTAGGTTCCCAGTGTGTTTTGGATAACTGAGCGTACATTTTTGGATATGAGATTTCTTTAAATGTTGGAGGAGTTAAATTATGTCTGTAAGAAATTTTTCTGTTGAATGGTGAATAAGTTTGCCTCAAAGACGTCCTTTGTAGAAGCCTATGGAAATAGGCAACAGAAAACACCTCTATCAGAAGAATTTTACTGGGACCCTTTAAGGACAATGTAGAGAACAGAATGAAGAAACCTCGTGTTCTTTGGGGAAGGTGTGGCAAAATGCTTCTTAACAAAAGTCATGGTGACTGTCTTTTCACCAGTGGTGCAAAAATGTAACTTTCTAGAGAAAGAACACCCAGAGGTCAGTCCCCAGTATTTGGGTCTGGTGTGGGTATTGGTGAGTTAAGCCAGAAGGGGGGTGAGGCTGCTGAGGGCTTGGTGGTTCCTTGCTTTGCTTGAGTACTATTTACTTTTTGATAGTTTTTACTCCGTTTTGTAAACCCAATACTACATTCCCAGTGAGGTTAATTGAAGCAAAAACATATTTAGCTGTTAAATTTGCTTTGTGGAAAAGGGAAAGAACTGGAGCAGCATTTAATTGACCCATTTAATAGGAAGGGTAGCATAAATGTGTGTTTTATTCGAGTGAATGCCATGATCATGCAATTAGGGGTATTTAATTATGGATCTTGTGCTGTAATCTAAGTAAGAATAGTATGCTCTTTTAGGGATGCTGGGCTTTGAAGTGGGGGTGTTTGGTAAATGATAGACCGCATTTACAATTACATCTTTGGGGTGTGTGTGTTAATGTGGACATTGAAATTACAAAGGCGGTATTTGAAGGGGCTTTGTTTAAGTGAAATTAAAGAAATGATGGTGTTGATTAGCTCCTTTCCTGGGGATTCTATATATTTAAGCTGTGCGGTACATGATTTGCTTGTGTACTGCATGCCCAAGCATTTGGTCTGAAGACAGCGTTCTTTTTCATAATGAAATGTGCATTAACTATGCAGACCCTTCATAGAGCAGTGTTTTAATCATTCTCTATTGATTTATACATCGCTTCATTGCCGCATGTTGAAGGCCTCTTATTCTGCTTTACTTGGATTCTGGTTCTCTCTACCTGACTTGCATAAAGCTTCAGGACCCTCTTAATTCTTTTTTCTCCTGTGGGAAGCAGTCATGATTAGGAAGCCACAAAAGATCAGCTGTATTGTTGCTTTCTCTCAGCTTCCTGAGGTACAGAGGACAAATAAGGGGCTTCGAGAAATGTTGTCATTGTCCATAACTGATAATGGGTATCAGAACTTACTTAAAATTAATAAATGCTGTGTTCCAGCTTTGGCATGAGCCTGAATGATTTATTGCAAGCTGCTGATGCCAAGAGGATGTTTTGCATTTACCAGAGGGGTGGGGCGATGACAAGAGAGGACTCTGCCCGCAGTGCCTGGCTTCTCTGCCAGGGGACCATCCTAGGCAGGGCCGTGAGCAGCCTGGTGAACAGCAGTGGTTCTTTGAACCTCGGGTTGTTGCTACAAGCAGCCCAATACAAAGGGGGATATTTTATTATTTTTTTTCTTTTGTCTTAATGTTAATTTGAGTGAGAGAAAATGTCGATCTGGTTGGTATGGATGAAGGATGACTGCATGGACTTGAATAAATAAATGGAATCCCTTGCCCTCCACCTGCAACTTTCAGAATCTCATTTGGATTGAAAGACTAGAGCTCGGTTTTACACAGGAAGAAAACTCTGCTCACTTCATTATTATTCATGATCAGATCCCCAAATCTCCTCCCTGAAGAGATGTATTCTTCCCAGCAAATTAAAACATCCTTTTTTTGCTAGAGGCCAAATGATGATGGTGTCAACTATTGATGAAGATGAATAGGTAATTCTTTTCTCAATTTATATATTCCTTCCCCCCTATCGTTCAGGATGGGGTTTGCTCATTTAAACCAAGATCCAATATTTCATTTCCTTTCCTCTCCATAGGTTGTACACATTGTGTTAATCTCCTGGTTAGGCAATGGAGGAAAATATTTGAAAATGTGATAGCTCATTATAAGGGCATTTGACATAAGCATATTTGCTGATGACGGATTGCCGATCAGGGGTAATTTAAAGGGATTCTGAGCAGTAGTTAAGGTAGACCATTTTTCTTGCATTAATCAGTTAAGATCAAGATAGCCTAAATTACAAATATCTGTCAACGTCTGTAAGTAAAATGCAGATTTGGGGAGCTGGTTATTCAGAGAATGTACGTCTTCGGCTTATCTATCTATTGTGTGTCTCCCCTACTTAATCAAATTCTCATGAAAGAAGACATGGGTTAACAACTTGCCATTTTTATTTTATGTACCCGAATACATCCTCAAAAAGGAAGAAAGTACTTTTAAACACATTTTAGGAAATGAAAACTGGGAGTAGAATGGAATATTGACTTTCAAGGTTTTTAAGATGCTGGTAAAAGAAACCCATCAAATTCTTTTTTTTTTCTTTTTTGAAACACATCAAATTCTAATCTAAATAGATATTGGAACTTTAATCAAGTATGTCTTTAGCAGCGTGACCTAATTACACAGACTCCTTAAAATAGGCATTAGTCCACCTGTGACAATTTTGAGAGTAGTTCTGTTTTCATTTGTGAAAAAACATTGTGAATGTGCCCCAATGGAAAATGGTTGTTTAGAGGCATTTTGGAGCTCCCAAAGAGATACACAAGTGCATAATAACACTTCAGTTGCATCATGACATACTTTATGATAAAGCAGCATTGGACTCAGCTTAGCAATATTGAAAGATCAGAACAGCTGTTATCTGTGGAGCCACTGGGGTGTATCTGTCAGATGTTTGCATATAGAACAAGGTGTTCCAGTTAATGTGTCATGATAGTTTAATTACATCACCTTTCTTGGGAGTTTGCTTGATCTCTGGTTCAGGAGCATCCACGGAGGTGGCGTCCTATCAATTTCTCTTCCTTCAGCTGCTTTCATTTATTTTCCTGTTTGGTTAGGGTATATCTGCTCATTTTAAACTATATGTAGAAATAAATAAGTTGTATGTATATGTAATTTTCTCCTGTCCCTCTCCACTGAATTCCACGTCTTACCATTTTAGCACTCTTTTTCTTTAGAACACGTATAGATATTAGGAACTCAGGAAATGTTGCTAGTGGCTGGTTAGAAAGAATAATCCACAGACCTTCCACTGGCTGGTAGCTCCAGAGCCACTTGAATCTCAGACGGAGTCCAGTGTATTTTATGCTGTACTGGGTAATGTGGGATCATTTTTCCAATACTCTCAAAATTCTTAATCGTAACTGTTTTCTACCTCCTTTGTGCCTTTATAAATAGAAGAACTCAGCTGAGACTAGCTTATCTCTGAATCTATGTACTTTATGTTCAGGACTAATTGCATTCTGAGTGTTTTCTGGGGTTTCACTTTCTAGAATGGTGCTGTCCAATAGACTGTTCTGAGATGATGGAAACTTTCCATAGGCTGCAATGTCCAGTGTGGTAGCCATTAGCCCCACATGGCTTTGGAGCTCTTGAGATGAGGCTGATGCAACTGAGGAACTGAATTTTCATTTAAAGTGAATTTAAATAGCCACATATGGTTAGAGGCTACTGTGTTGGGCAGCACAGTCCTAGAAGCTTAAAAACAATTCAGTTGATGTCTTGTTCCTGTTTTCTAGCTGTTCTTTGTTTCTTTGTTTCTTTTTTCTTTTTTTTTCTCTTTTGTCTTTTTGCCTTTTCTAGGGCCCCTCTTGCAGCACATAGAGGTTCCCAGGCTAGGGCTCTAATCGGAGCTGTAGCCACCGGCTTATGCCAGAGCCACAGCAACGCGGGATCCAAGCCGAGTCTGCAAACTACACCACAGCCCACGGCAACGCTGGATCGTTAACCCACTGAGCAAGGCCAGGGATCGAACCCGCAACCTCATGGTTCCTGGTCGGATTTGTTAACCACTGAGCCATGACGGGAATTCCCCCTGTTCTTTGTTTCTCAGCTCGGCTCCTCATTCCTTCATCTGACACAAGATGTTAGCATTCCATGCTCTATCCTGAAAAACATCCTCTGCATTGTATGTGAGCACATGTCTCTTGGAAGACACTGCACAAATGATGGGAAGAGATTTTTAATCCCTGGTGCCTAATTCACTTGTCATTCGTGTTTTCTTTTTGACAGTATAAATACAATGGATGCAGAAAAACTAAGCTTTTCTAAAAAATGAAATATTCAAGTGAGTTATTTTGTAGCAGTAATATGGCAAAAAATTATTTAAACCATTGAAACAGTTGAGAAGTGCTCAGCTTGCTCTCTTGGAGCTACAGAGAATGTGTTACATTCAGAATTAATCATACAAAATAACTACACCTAGTGTAAGGATATGGTTAAAAATGCAGATCTTAACAAGTTTAGGTTTCATGTAAGTTTCATTTCAGTTTAATTACTATTACTTGTCAAAAGTGATGCCAGAAATATTAGTAAATATTACCTATACGTGAAAACACCTCTGTATGTATTTTTCCCTCTGTAATATCTGGTACTTGATAAGAATGAAGGTGGTGTTTTCAGTTGCTTAGAAGAGAGGTAAGGTTCATAGCTAATGTTATATATTATGTATACATTTAGTAAATTCTGCATGTTTTTTCATTCCAGTAGATGAAGAAGTACTTATTGCAGGATCTATGGACCTTGAGGATTTACAGATACCCTGAAATTGTCAGCACAGAGTTGTATTTATTTCTGCCTCTATGTTTCTTTGCAGGAGAGGGGAAGAGCTATAATTTTTATAGAATCTGAGAACTTCAAAGGTCAAGAGTCAGTTATTAAATTTAAATAGTCCTGATTGCAGGGGCCATGTTTCCTTACCACTTTATCCCACCATTGCTGTTAGAGTCCCTTAACAGAGAGTAAGCATTCAGTCAATACTTTTGGAATGTAATTGGAAACCATTACTTTTAAATTGATGTACTGCCTTTCTTTTCACCTAAGTAAAAGGAATCTATAACTTTTATTTTTTTCAATGCTTCTGATGTGAGGTTTCCATGATTCTATGTGATATGGAATCTTTAATCTTGGAGGAAATAGCTCTGGGATTTGGGGGATCAGAAGAAGTTAATTTTCCCTTTTCCACTGCTTGCTTTCTGTTGAAGACCACTGACTCCAGTGCAAACCTTAGCACCATCCTGTTTTAGCCTCATGGTATTGTCTCTTTCTTTCCTGTCCTCATCTGGGAGATGGGGGGGCTAGTGACTCAAATACCCTTACTTTTTTTTTTTCAGAAGTTAAACCTTAGACAGTTTTATGAGCATCTCCTTGCTGTCACTTACACTGCAATTAGGACAGAGGTAGAAGATGCAAAATGCCAGGAGACAGAGGATACTTTGGTAAAATCATGTTTTGTTTCCTTCTATCTTTTTGTGTCTTTCTTGCCTTGGCTTATGTGTGTTTCTCAGCCTGCTGACACACCCATGATTTGAGCTGTATTTTTACTCTGCATCAGTCACTGAATTACTGTTGCATAAGGTAGTAAGTGACTTAGAGGAAAAAAAAAAAAGCAAGTTCTGAGGAGAGATAGGAAGGCAGTAACAACTATTTGGCTACTCAAGATGGCAGTGGGTTAGTGTTAGGAGAAGGGGTTCCTTATGGAGTTATTCTACCAAATTCTTTGTCTTTTTTGGAAAAAGTTAGAATATGATAAAAAGAAAGATACGAGTAACTGTTTTATAATCTTACTTCAGGTACTATCAGCAGTGGCCCATTCCATTTTCCCCTCTGTTCTTTAACAGTTTTCTGAGTCATGCTGAAGTGAAAGGCCCATCATGATGATAGACGATGTGATCTAAAGAAAAGAAACTGGTTTTCACATGGGATACATGGGAGACTGTTTTCGAAAGATTCTTGATAGCAATGACGGAAAGGACTATTCTATCCTTATGAAAAAGAAGGATTAGGGACTCAAGGGAGTACTATACTTGGTTGAGCATGTTTGCATCCCCTCAGTTATGTGGGCTACCGGGGTCAATATGTAGTCCATTCCATAAAGTCACTGTGAATGTGGCACTAGTACACATGATGCACACAAGCAAATATCTAGGCCAGAGGACATTTGATATAGTCACTTATGCTGTGCTAAGAAATTATCTCCTGCAAACTGAATCCACCAACACATAAAAGAGATCATATACCAGGACCAAGTTGGATTCATCTCAGGATCACAAGGATGATTCAACATACACAATCAATGTGGTACACCACATCAACAAAAGAAAAGACAAAAACCACATGACATCTCAGATTCAGAAAAGGTATTTGATAAAACTCAATGTCTATTCATTATTAAAAAAATGCTCAGCAACGTGGGTATAGAGGGAATATATCTCAGCATAATAAAAGCTATTTATGACAAACCCACAGCCAACATACCACTCAGTGGTGAAAAAAATCATAGCCTTCTTGCTCAAGTCTTAACAAGGATACCCATCCTCACCACTTCTATTCAACATAGTACTGAAGTCCTAGCCACAGCAATCAGACAAGAAAAATAAATAAATGTATACAAATTGGAAGGAAAGAGGTAAAATCATCATTATGTACAGATAACATGATACTCTATATAGAAAACCCTAAAGACTCCACACAGAAACTATTAGAACTGATAAAAGAATTCAGCAGGGTAGCAGGATACAAGATTAACATACAGAAATCTGTTGCATACCATGAAATAACAGAAAGAGAAAGTAAAAAAAAAAATCACATTAAAAAAAAAGACTTAGAAATGAACATGACCAAGGAAGTGAAAGACTTCTACACTGAGAACTATATAATATTGATAAAGGAAACTGAAGATGATTTAAAAAAATGGAAAGCTTTCCCATGCTCCTAGATTGAAAAAATTAATAGTCTTAAAATGGCCATACTACCCAAAACAATCTGCAGATTTCATGTGATCTCTATCAAATTAGCCATGGCATTTTCCACAGAACTAGAACAAACAATCCTAAAATTTATATGGAACCATAAAAGACCAAAAATTGCCAAAGCAATCTTGAGGAAAAAGAACCAAGTTAGAGGTATAACCCTTCAGACAATCCCATGACGCTATAGTAACCAAAACAGCATGGTATTGGTACAAAAATAGACATAAGGATCAATGGAAGAGAATAGAGAACTCAGAAATAAACCCACACACCTATGGTCAATTAATCTTGGACAAAGGAGTCAAGAACATAGGATGGAGAAAAGAGAAGTCTCTTCAAGTGGTGTTTGGAAAGCTGGACCATACCATGTAAATCAAAAAAAAGTTAGAACGTTTTCTCACACCATACACAAAAATAAATTTAAGATGACTTAAGGTCTTAAATATAAGACATGATGCTATAAAACTTCTAGAAGAGAACATGAATAAAACATTCTCTGACATGAATCATGGCGATATTTTCTTAGTCTCCCAAGGCAATAGAAAGAAAAACAAAAATAAACAAATGGGACCTAAGCAAACTTAGAAGCTATTGTATGGCAAAGGAAACCATAAACAAAACAAAGAGACAACCCAGAGAATGAGAGAAAATATTTGAAAATCATGTGACCAACAAGTGATTAATTTCCAAAATATAAAAACATCTCATACAGCTCAATAGCAAAGAAGCAACCCAATAAAAAAATGAGCAGAAGACCTAAATAGATGTTTCTGTAAATAAGACACATAGATGGCCAACAGACACATGAACAGATGCTCAACATCACTAATTATTAGAGAAATGCAAATCAAAACTACAGTGAGGTACCACCTCACACCAATTAGAATGGCCATGATTAATAAGTCTACAAGTAACACATGCTGTGGAGGGTGTGGAGAAAAGGGAATCCTTCTGCACTGTTGTTGGAAATGTAAATTGGTGCAACCACTATGGAAAACATACGGAAATTCCTTAAAATACTAAAAATAGAGGTATCATATGATCCAGCAATCTCACTCTTGGGCATATATCCAGAGAAAACTAATTCGAAAAGATATATGCATCCTAGTGTTCATAGCAGTATTATTTAATAATAGCCAATATATGGAAGCAACCTAAGTGTCCATCAACAGATGAATAGGTAAAGAGGGTGTGGATAGAATAATACTCAGCCATAAAAATGAATGAACTAATGCCATGCGGCAGCATGGATGGACCCAGAGATTCTCATACTAAGTGGAATAAGAGAGAAAGATAAATTCGTGATATCACTTATATGTGGAATCTTTAAAAAAGGATACAAATGAACTTATTTACAAATCAGAAACAGAGACATAGAAAACAAACTATGGTTACCGAAGGGGGAAGAGGGGGAGACAAGTTAGGAGCTTGAGATTTAACTGATAAATATTACTATGTATATAAATAGAAAAACAAGATCCTACTATACACCACGCCACAGGGAACTACAGCAAGTATCTTGTAATAATGTATAATGGAGAAGAAGATTAAAGAATACACACACACACACACATATATACATATATATACATATGTGTGTGTGTATATATATATATATGTGTATATATATATATAGAGAGAGAGAGAGAGAGAGAGAGTGTCTCTTTGCTACAGACCAGAAACTAAAAAAACATTGTTAATCAAGTATACTTCAATAACAAAAGTATCCCCCCACTTTAGCTGCTTAAAAAGCAAAATGACACAAAACCAAACCCAATGAGTTATTAACCCAAAGTTTTTTGCGGTAATAATTCAGGAGCATCTTAGCTGGGTGGTTCTGGCTTGGGCTCATTCACAGGGTTCGAGCCAAGGTCACAGTCACCTAAAGCTTTAACAAGAGGACCCACTTTCAAGATGTTTCCCTCTTGCTTTTGGTCTGTTGGTGCTGGCTGTTGTCCGGAAGCCTCAGTTCCTCAGCACATGAGCCTCTCCATAGGGATGCTTGAATGTCCTCATGGCCTGGCAGCTGGCTTCTCCTAGATGATGTACTCAGTGCATGGAAGGGGAGGAATGCATGGGTGGATCAGCAGTGGAAATGCAAGGAGAAGGAAAGAACAAGAATAAACTCACAGTGCCATTTACGGCCATTTTAGAAGCTATGCATCATCATTTCTGCCCTGTCATGTTTCTTAAAAGCAACAACGTGCACTAAATAGGGTAGAGTTATTAAGTTCTCCCTCTTAAGGGGAGGAATACCTAAGAATTCCTGTGCATATGTAAAGTCACTACACATCTGGGCAGCTGAGTCTCTTGGCCTAGTGTTCACCCACACTCTTTGATTCCTTGGTTCTGCTCCTTCTTCCAGGCTCCTTTCAAGTTTAAGGTTCATCCCAGAGGGGCTCGTTCATCCTTGAGGTCTGCTTTGCTAGAGGGAGTTTTTGTTTCTTTAAAGGCTTCAGAGCAAAACATCTATAAGACAAACCAACAAACCTTTCCCTTACCAGTATTGATCACTTCCCATAGTAAAGCTTCCTAGGCACTTTCTCTTGACCTTGTTCAATCAAAGAATGCTCCAGGAAAGCTTGAGGCAGATAAGGAAAGCAGGGAGTGAGTTATTAACCACCCTTTCCTGCTTTATGTCCTGTCTAGCCATATGCTTTTGAAATAGGAGTTTCCAAAGAAACGGGGCCCAGTCAAGTTGACACATAAAATTCACCAGCGCAGCATCCTGTTCTTTGGGAGCAGGTTTTGACTGAGTACCTGTGACTTGTTCCAAATTATAACAGGCTGCTTTGTGAGGGTATGGGTCCTCTAAGAGCTTGCTATGGTCTGTGAGCTCTCTGAGGGCAGCTGACACATGCAACCACAGATTTTTATTTATTTGGCTATGCCCCTGGCATACAAAGGTTCCAGGCCAGTGATCAAACCTGCACCGTGGCAGTGATCTAAGCTACAGTAGTGACAATGCCTGGACCTTAATTACTAGGCCACCAGGGAACTCCTCAACCACAAATTTTTATTTAGCACTTACCCTATCAGTTAAGCCTTGGTGGCTTAAAGCACAAAGATTTATTTCTTGCTCATGATTTACACCCACTGTTTATAGTGCTCTCCTTGATATTGTCCACACTCTGGGAGAGGCTGACAGGGTAGCCCCCTCTGGAGCAAAGGGTCACTGAAGCAGTTAGATAAGGGCTCTGGAGGGTCTCACATCCACAGTGAAGTGCTTCCCCCTACCCCCCCGAGGTGATACATCTGGCTGCTCTACACTCTTGCTGATCAGATCATGTCACCTGGCTCTATTAGACCCAAAGGGGCAGGAAGTGCAACACTACTGAGTGCCCAGAAGGTGGAGGGTCTGAAATGGTCCGTGCAGCACTAATGGCCACTGTCTCTGTGTGCCAGGCACTCTTCTAGCCTCTGGGCTTTCACCAGGGGCCAAAACAGATCCTAATCTCAACTTTGCTGAAGCTTCTGGTCTAGTGCAGGAGGGTGACAATAAGCAAACAAGACTGACAGCTGCAGAGGGGGAGGGCAGAGAGTGTGTGCGTGTGTCTCAGGTGGGGGTTTCTAGATTCTGAGGGTATTTTGGGAAGGCCAGAGTAGGGTGTCATGTCATTCTCCTTCAGGGTGAAGATGCGGTACTTTGGGGGGATTAAGGTGAACTTTTAGCTACGGCCAGGCCTTTGACACTGTGAGCCGTAGCACACTCCTAGGCTAACTTCCTCCTTTGACTTTTGATTTCTAACTTGATTGTGTCTATTGTTGATGAATAAATTTTAGTAATGAGGTCTTGTGTCTAAGATTCTGAAATGTAAGAATCCTTCAAAGATTGTAGGTAAATCGTTTCCCAGTAAAAAATGTCCTTATTGGGGTTCCCCACTGGCTCAGTGGGTTAAGGACCCAATGTTATCAGTGCTCTGGATCTGAGATGCATCTGCCACCTATGCCACAGCCTGTGGCAACACCAGATCCTTAACCCACTGAGCAAGGACAGGGATGGATCCCACTCCTCATGGAGACCAGTCAGGTTCTTAACCCACTGAGCTGCAATGGGGACTCCCTCTTGTGTTTTCTTACTTGGATGTTCTCACTAAGCACCGTCTCCCAGAAATAAAGTACACAGTGTTTAGATCAGCACCTGGCCCACAGAAGGCCTTCTGTAAATAATTGTTTCCTTCCTCTTTTTCTTTCTTTCTTTTCTTTTTCTTTCTTTCTTTTTTTTTTTTTTGCAAGCCATTTCCTTGTATCAGTGAGGCTTCCCTTGCTCAGCAGTTTTGTTTTGGAAGTGGTCTTAGGAGGCTTATGTGATGTTTGTGATGGAGGAAGAAGAGGGAGCTCAGAGAGCATATGATCCAAAAACAGAGTGGAAAAGGAAACAGGCTCAGGGAATCCTGTCCCACAGTCCAGGTGGCCTGCGTTGTGGACTAAGTACAGCAGTTATATAAAGCTGTTGGTCTGTGGCTGGATGACGGGGCTGATGCTCCCCGTACAGAGATGGACTAGAGTAAGAGAATGGGTCTGACAGCCATGGGGCTTTGTCTTTTTTTTTTTTTTTTTTGTCTTTTTGCCTTTTCTAGAGCCGCTCCCTTGGCATATGGAGGTTCCCAGGCTAGGGGTCAAATCAGAGCTGTAGCCGCCGGCCTATGCCACAGCCACAGCAGCGCGGGATCTGAGCCTCATCTGCAACCTACACCACAGCTCATGGCAGTGCTGGATCCTTAACCCACTGAGCAAGGCCAGGGATCGAACCCGCAACCTCATGGTTCCTGGTCAGATTTGTTAACCACTGAGCCATGATGGGAACTCCAATGGGGCTTTGTCTTTATGGGTCACCAGCTCTGATACCTGAGCCAAGTCACCTAAGCTCCCTAAAGCTCACTTTCCTTATCTGTACAATGGGAATGAAAATAATACCACATTCAAGGGTCGTTTTAAAGATTAAACAGATAACATGCCTACAGCACTCAGGAAGATGCCTAGGACACAGTGAGGACTGTGCCTAGCCAGAGAGGGAGGGACTGGTGGATGAGACCAGGGAAAGGAGGTGTTGCCCAGCCACCTTGCTTGCCATTTCTCCCATGCTAAACTCGCTCTCGCTTCTGGGCCCTCAAGTTGCCCTTCCCTTGGCTTGGAAGCCTCTTCCCCTGCACCCCACCCTCCCTCCAGGTCTCTTCAAATGGCCCCTGTCAGAGAGATGGCCTCTAACCACCCATGTAGCAGAGTGGCCCTTGTCCTGTCCTGTATCCTGCTGCTGCTTCGTCACCTTTACTGACACTTGGCTTTGCTCTCTGCTCTCTCCATGTGCTCACACAACACCTGGCACATAGTAGATGCTCAGTGAATTCACTGAAGAAATCAGGCACTGGCAAACGTGCTTAATCAAGACCAGATGGTAAATATTTTAGGCATTGTGGGCCGTACGGGCTGTGACAACTGCTCAGCTCTGCTGATGTGGGCAGAGTGTGGACAGTATACAAACGAATGGGCATAGCTGTGGTCTAGTATTTCTTTTGGGCATGCGGGCTGTAGTTGGCTGATCCCTGCAAGCAGCAGTGAAGGCCATGAATGAACCTGAGTGGCTGTGGTGCTTTGAGCTTGGTGGGAATGGGGCCTCTCCGCAATAGGGGGTGACCATAACCATTATAGGAATTGGAGTGCAAAGAAAAACCATCACCCTGATGAGGGGCAGCCTGGCTTTCTGGAGCTATGATGGTATAAATGGATGGGGGATTGTGTACTTCATCAGCCAGACCTGTCCCTCAGCATGGCCTTGGAGATAAGAGCTGAGCTTTCATATTTTGTGCCCGGTTTTTATATTTATTCATCTTTAAATAAACACAGGGCAGAGAAATTCATTGTTTAAAATCCCCATGTAAGGAAAATCAGTCTAATTCATCACTTGTAAGTTTCAGCTTTTATATTTAAGAACCCTATATTTACTGCAAGAGTATATGCACAGAATGGGATGTTCTTTTTCTTGGCAGATTTCAAGCTCCAACTTGAAACTTTCACGAACTTACTGTGTTTCTTGACTCCAGCCTTTAGATCCATGTGCATTCGACATTGAGGCTGTTCACCAGCAAGTCTCAGGCAAGAATAGGAAACTAAAGCCGTGGGGTGTGGGAGCCAGAACTGGGTCAGATGCTGACTGTTAAGCTGCTTTCTGGTCCACTTGCACAGGTCTGTTCGAGATGTGCTCAGAGGTCAGTGTGTTCACACTTTCCGAGGTTGGGACTGCTTGGCTCTTGAGCTTGTTGGGTGTTTCCTTGGGGTTCTTGTTATTGATTGGTTTTTGTGTTCTTTAGTGAGAAGGGAAACAGAGTTGTTTCTCCATATTGGCAAAAGCAGTTGTGTTTTAAGCAGTAGTTTAAGAATTATTGTTTATCGACATGGTTAAAAAAAAGAGTATGATAAAACTCTCAGTCTTCTTCAACTCTCCTTGTTGCTGTGTTGGTCTTATTTATGTAACGCTACCCAATCCTTGCGGGCTGCTGTGAAAACTCAAGGGAATCTTGACAGTGAATTATCTTCTGTCTGTTTTTACTGCACCGTAGCTTCTGATGAATACTACTTTTAGCAGAGTTATGAACCTGTACCCAAAGGCAGAATCTTTGCCTGGCCTGATTTCAGGTGGTCGTTGGAAACATCTCCATTTGTCCTTCTCTCCTGGAACCTTGGGAAGAATTTTCTTCCCCAGAGGTGTGGGAGTTGAGGAGTGCAGGGGACTCCTGTTTGGAGCCAGACCCTTTTGTGAAGAACAGATAAAACTATATGAGTTCTGGAGTTCCCATGGTGGCTCAGCGGTAATGAACCCGCTAGTATCTGTAAGGATGCAGGTTCATTTCCTGGCTTTGCTCAGTGGGTTAAGGATCTGGTGTTGCTACGAGCTGTGGTGTAGTTGGCAGATGCAGCTTGGATCTGGTGTTGCCACAAACTGTGGTGTAGTTGGCAGATGCAGCTTGAATCTGGTGTTTTTGTGCCTGTGGCATAGAATGGCAGCTGTAGCTTCTATTTCACCCCTAGCCTGGGAACTTCCACATGCTGCAGGTATGGCTGTAAAAAAAAAAAAAAAAAAAAGTGAGTTTCCAGTTAATGGTTGGTCAGCCAATCTGGCTTTTCAAGGACAGTATAATCAATAATCAGAAGATCAGAGTGATCAAGTAACTCAAAACTCATGACTCACATCAACAGCAGACTGTGAAGAAAAGTTAAAATGGATTCATTTTCTACCGATTCTTGTCAAGCTAGTCATTGCTCTTCTTTTTTCCTTTTTCTTCTGTCTCCCTCATTCTGTTTCCCACCTTCTTCTTTCCTCCTCTTATGTCTTTGTGAGTCATTTTCTCCTTCCCATGTTCATTTCATTTGTGTGCCCCTGGGGAGCTGGCAGGTGAGACCAGGCCTGACTCTTGACGGGTAGATGATGATGTGGGATTCAGCCATGGGATGGTGCGGTTGGACAAAGGAAAGCTGGGACATTAGCGCCTTTACCTAAAGTTTTAAAGCCAGTGCGGAATCCTGGCATAGCTCCCAGCAGAGGCAGGGCCGTTTGCTGGGCAGCCAGGCAGGAGGCCCTGAGCCCTGGCACCGCGTTGGGATCTGGTCCCCTAGCAGGCTGCTTCAGAGGCAAGAGTCAATCAGAGCCAGACTCAAGACCTCAGGGGGCACAGGCCAGGGAGCCTAGTAACAGAGAAGCAGAGACTCAGCCCAGGGAAACAGAATAGGTAGCCGGACAAAACATCCTGGCAAGACAGAAATCCAGGAATAAGATGGGTTTGCTGCTTAGCCAGGGGGCTGCTCAGTTAAGATCTTAGAATGTGCTTATTTAGAATTATGGGATATTTCATTTATAAATATTTAATACAGTTTATTATAATTATTTATTGTTACTTTTGCTAAGAGAGAAGGCTCTTAGGCCCTGTGGTGGGAGTGGGACCCAACCAGAGCGGAAGGTAAGGAAACACGGAGCCTGGGAGCCAGCAGGGCACTTGTCTTCCCTGAAGAGCTCTCCTTCCATCGCTCTTGTCCTCAGTCCGTCTGCCTCTCCCTCCCCATTCGCCCTCGCTCCTTTCTTTCTGCTCCACTTCCTTCACATTCTCTGGTTTTTGTTTTCCTTCCTCAAGAAGCTATGCCACAAAAAGAATTTGCATGCCCGCCCCCAACCCCAGAGCCCCCTTTTTAGTTCCAGGACTATTTGCCAATTTCCCAGGGATGGTTTCTTCTCTCCTTCTAAAATATTTCCATTTTAACCAGGTGAGACCACTAAGCTGCCGAGAACTCATGACTCACGCGTCTTAGGAATGCTTTTCTGAAGAGTGTTTATTTGGACTCTTAGGTCAGAGTTCAGTTTGCTACTGCAGCCCACAGCGGACTTGCTCAAACAGCCCTTTTCCCCTCTTAATGTAAAATCATGAAATGAACAGTAATTTATATGTTTGTCCAGTTAAAGCACTTACACATTATTTTATAAGGAGAGCATATTTTGAAGTTTTTTTCCCTCAGGAACTTGTGTAAAGTTTATTTTTAGGTTTAATAGATGTAATTGAATAGAGGTTCTAGGGCTTATTTTCTTTTATGGTTCTGGCAGAATGAACCAGGCAAAGGAAGTAGAGGAAAAGGGGAAGAGAATAAACATTTGAGTGCCTTGTCTTGCTGGGAACTCAGTGTTTATCAATTGACTTAATCCCGAAGAATCCTGTGAGGAGGATGTCATGACCCTTATTTTATAGATGAAATGGTCATTTGCCTCCTTTATGTGGCCGAATGCCGTCCCGGCTGTGGGCTTGCCCCAAACGCCTACCTTGCTCCTCTCCACTGTTCTCTGGTCCCCTCAGAAAATGGGAGGTGATGCCTGCACGGCTCCTGGCATGCCTGCCGTGGTTCCTGAAGAAGAGACATTTAGGGTCAGGCTGCATGGCACCGATAGCAGGAGAAATTCTGCCCTTTCTGTTATACCTTCTCTCAGAGAAGGCTTGGCTGTCAGTTACTCTCCTTGGTTGGTTTTCACTTAGTTGAAAAAACACCTCATCTTTTGGTGCTTATTTCATGTTCCTTCTCTTTCCAGCTCTGGAGCAACCAGCAAATCCTTCCTCCTGCCCTAACACAAAGTAGTTTTGCTCAGGTTCAGACTTTGTAGACTTAGGTATTTTCCCCTACGGTACTCATCAAAGCAACTTCTTTTTTTCTTTTGTCTTTTTGTCTTTTTAGGGCCACACCTGTGGCATATGGAGGTTCCCAGGCTGGGGGTTGAATCAGAGCTGTAGCCTCCCACCTACAGCACAGCCACAGCCATGCCAGATCTGAGCTGCATCTGCAACCTACACCACAGCTCATGGCAATGCCAGATCCTTAACCCGCTGAACGAGGCCAGGGATCGAACCCATAAACTCATGGTTCCTAATGGGATTTGTTTCCACTGCGCCACGAAGGGAACTCCTCAAAGCAACTCCTCAACCAAGAAGGAGATTCTCCCCCATAAGTTCTTCTTAGACTGGCTTGTTCAGAAAATAATTTTTTTTTCTGTAGCATTAGAAAAAAAGTTGGAAAAATCTCCAAGCCAGAAGAAAAATGACCAAGTCTTTACACACCACACTGTGTACCTTTCTGAACTGAGAAGACCATCATATATGCGAGTAAATCCTAGTCAACCCTCTCCTGCATTTCAGTCATTAAGTAATGCCAGCATGGCTCAGCCAGCACAGTAAGGACACAAAACTAATGAGGTGCTGGACCACAACCCTGCCCAAAGCTACTATAGTCCCTCATATCTGACTCTACCATTATGTTCGTCATGTTGTTTCCTGGTTGTGCTTTTGTGTCTGTCACCTGCACGCCAGTGGAAGTGCCCTGGGGGAGATGACTATGTCCCTTCTATCTTCTTTCATTGTCAGCCCTTTGCACAATGTCTACTCCATAGTAAACATTCGACTAAACATTCTTTTAAAACAGCTCGTTGTTGATAATCCTATAAGTCAATTACAATGGAGTGTTAGATCCTGGCGGGTTACAGGAAACCAAAGTTGGTTAAGGGAGTAAGGGGTAATAGGTCAATGATGGTAGATCTGAAAGTCTGGGTTCTGGTTGGATTCACACACCAGCTCTTTTTGCAAACACAGGCAGTTGACTTCTCTGGGCATCAGTCTTCTGAAAAGCAGGAAATGAGAGCACAGGTGATTCTGAGGTGTTTCCCCTACTAATATTTTGTGATTCTATAATTTTGACTTGAGGATTTCAGCTAAGAAGCCCTAGAAACTGCTTCTGTGGATTGCCAACTAGAATTAAACTCAACCATTCAGACTGGGTGACACCAGAGTCTGAGACCCAGTTCTCTCTGGGGAGCCTTGCTGGATAGGAGAGAAAAGGAAACTGATCTTCCTGGGGTTTCCTGTGCTTCACCACTGGGAGCCCCTTTCTAGGGGGCAGTTTGTTACAGTGGAAGTGTCATGGGCTTTGGAGTTAGGACTCTTGAGCTCAATTTCTTCTGTACCCCCTGTGAAACTGATGGCTTTGGAGGGATTAATCTTTCCGAATCTACCCTTTGGTGAAATGGGGATAATCTACTACCTGCCTTGGTGGAGGGGTGGGGGGGTCGGGGGTTCTACACCCTCTGCCAGGGGAAGTGGGCACAGAATGTCAAGTTTTGTGGCATCGTGGGGATTTGCCTTCTGACTTTTAACGTGGGGACAATGATGGGTAGAAGTATATTCTCTGCCTGCTTTGTTAACCGCCATCAGAGTCGTTAGTTATGCTGCTGATGGGGACATGATGGTACTGGGGGAATTTAATGTCTTCAAATAAGTAAACAACTTCAGGCATAGATCAGATCCCTAAATAAAGGTCAGAGACACAGCTAGAATATTAAAGTGACAGGAAAATAGGTGATACGTATGCAAAGTCAAATCACTGTATTCCCTGTGCTTCTCTGGTGTCATTGTTTCTAAACTAAGAGAAGTGCTGTGTTTCAGAAAACCGTGATATAAAATTAGCTCTGTTTTTTTTTTTTTTTTCATCTGTAGACCGTTGAATGTATTGCTTAATGTACACATCACAATTAAATGCCTGCTGTGTAGTGCTTTGTCCTTGGGACGATGATGATATTGCTGGTTGTGTGTGTGTGTGTATAGATGTTCGTAAGCAAAGGAATTGACTTTCTTGAAGTTGAGTTGACAGACAAAAGTGAGATTGTGGTATCAAAGTACTAATTTACATATTTCTCTCGGGAGGGAAGAAAGAAAATCAATTCTCTTAAGAGATGAAACTAGTGGTGCAGCTCTGTTTAGGTGAATGCCATTGTAGTTTGATCTAATAATGTATGTTAGGATGTTTCTGAAACACTTTTTATATTGCTAATTGAAGTTTGTGATTCAAAGAATTAATTACAAAACTGAAGATGGAAAAATGATATTGGTATCTAGTACATCTTTCTGCTTAAATATGTTCCATTGATGTATTTTTCAAAACATGGATGTTCATTGAGAAAGTGAAATGCAATAAACTGCTAAATAGGTTGGGTAAATTAATGTGACTCAGGAAGTGATTTTCTTAATAAATCATGTTGACATGAACAATTCTTGCAAAGATTCTGTGCTCTCCCTTTGCCCCCCCCCCCTTTTCTTGTTCCCAAAAGCTTTTAAGATTGACCTACAATAACAGAACTTGGCAAGATAACTAATTTAAAAATAGGTACAGATAGACCCAAAAAAGCAAGCATAGAGTTTCTTTTTTTCCTTTTTTTTTTTTTTTTTTTTTTTGCTTCGCCTGTGGCATGCAGAAGTTCCTAGGCCAGGTTGTAACCTGTGCCACAGCAGTGAGAATGCCTAATCCTTAACCACTAGACCACCAGGGAACTCAGAATTTCTTGACAGGGGCATTATGGATGTCTGTGCATTGCAGATCACTAGTAGCATCACTCACCTCTAGCCAGTAGATACCAGAACATTCCCTGCCCCCTTTATTTTGAACAACCCAGAAATAGTTCCGAATATTGCCAGACGTCTCGTAGGCGGCAAGATGACCATGATGTGAGGCCAGTGGTGTAGAGCGTGTCTTAGTTGGAGCTACTGTAACATAACACTGTAAACCAAATGCTGTATAAACAGTTTATTTCTCAGGGTTGTGGGAGAAAGGGAATGCTGGCAAGTCCATGATAAAGCCACTGGCAGATTTGGTTTCTGGTGAGACCCACTTCCCAGATCAGAGCCTGCCCCTTTCTAGCTACGCTGTCATGTGGTAAAAGGGGCAAGGATGCTCTAGGGGGGTCTCTTCTGTAAGAGCACTAATCCCATTCATCACAGCTCTGCCCTCATGACCTAATCACCTCTCAAAGGCCCTACCTCCAAATACTATCACTTTGGTGGGTTAGGGGGTCCACATAGATGTTTGCAGTGGGGACACAAACATTCAGTCTATAGCACAGGGTACGGTAAAATCCAGGGAGGTAATTGCAGCAACCAGATACACAGGGTCTTGTTGGAGACTGGGCCTGCCACACTTGTGGTGATGGACTGCCTGCTGTGCCCTATGATTTCTAGTGGCTGAATTAGAGGAACATGATAGTTCTGTGGTTTATGGGCTTCTTAGGATAATATCCGACCATAACCCAGAAGAAGCAGATCTGTTTCTAATGCAGACAACAGACAGCATTTTCTCCAGGTTTCTGTCTCCCCAACTGGAATGAAGCTCCTAGTGGGCAAGGATTTCCATCTGTTTTGTCCACGGTTGTGCCCAGAGGAACACCTGGTGCACAGCTGCTTAATATTTTTATAAAGAGATGAGTCCTCCCAAGAAAGCCTTTCTACATGTTTATAGAACAGGGTGGCAGGATATACATAAGGCTGTTTCTCACAGTATCACTAAATGGAAGCCTGCATGCTGGGTGGCAGAATCCACAATGCATGTCAGTAAATTCAATTCAATGGGCCCCAATAAAATGTGGTCCAAGAAGGTAGCTCTCTCAGTGTCTGAGGTTGTTAGGCTTTAGGATACGGAGAGAAAGGGAGGTTGCACATTCTTCAGGGACTGGTGAAAAAGTTAAATATTTTCTCCCTATTCTTGGAGTCGTTGTAGAGCAGAAGTAGGAATGCCTGAGAAGGCCCCTGGAGAAGGGCCGTGTAAATAAAGAGCCATATGCTTTAGGAGTCAACAGGTTCAGGGAAGGGGAGACTGAGCTGTGGTGACACACGGTTACTTACTGAGTGCTTTGGTGCGCCAAGCCCTGTGTCAGGGCCTTTTCACCCATCCTTCATTTGTAACCTCACCACCTCTGACATCTGTCCTTAGCGGTCAGAGTTAGGAAGCCTGGTATTAGGATTCTGTGCCTGAGAATTCAAATTGAGAGTAGGCTCCCCACCTCGTGCACGCTGAGAACCCCGTGATTAAGACCCAGAAGTTTGTGCTCTAGAGCACAGCATGGGAATTACTGCCTGGAATAATTTTAAAGCAGTTCATTCAAACCCAGGTCTCATTTGAGCCATAAAGAAAAAAAAAAGAAAAAAAGACAATTCAGTGAAGTTGTAATGAGTTTAATTTCCTTGCAAACCATTTATGATGAAGTACACATGCAGAGATGCTTCCAAATGAGTTAACTTCCTATAAGGGAATGTTAATAACCACCACAGCTAATAGCTATTTTACACTTACTGTGTTTTAAGTGAATATGTGAGGTTTTTTTTGTTTTGTTTGTTTTAACTTTCACAACCACCTCAGAAGATAGGTAGTATTCTTTTTTTTAAGATTTAATTTTTATTAGAGTGTAGTTGATTTACAGTGTTGCATCAATATCTGCTGAACAGCATAGAGACCCAGTCAGACATAGATATGCATTCTTTTTCTCATAGTATTAACATTACAACTTCTTACTAACTTTGTAGATGAGGAAGCAGACATAGAAATAGTTAAATGTCCTAATTAGGATAGTACATGTTGGCATGCCTTCCCATTGCAGAATTAGTATGAAAATAATAATGACTTTTAACTAGAGAACTCTCATAGATTTTAAAATGTTTCATAGGCTTTAGTTTAAATGTAAATAAAATCCCATTTGACAATAAAATGAGTTCAGGTTGCCAATTTGATTCCTTTTTGGATGGAGGCAATAGAACAGTTAATTAAGATTACAAGCATAGTCGATGCAGTATTACAGTTATTCATTATTTTCATATCTATGGTTTCTTGGAATATTTCATATCAAGAAACAGAATAAGTGAACAATGTCTTCATAATCCTATACTATCAGTCTCTCTCTGTCTTTTTTTAGTATGAAAAGGACTTTGCTCTGAGACCCCATTATGTATGCAGTGATTTTGGTGATCTCTTTGAACCTAATGAACTTTGCCCTTAGGGGACATGCATTCTGGATGGGTCTTTAAAATGCATGTGCCCTGTCTTGGAAGTGAAGGAGGAATTACCGAAAGGAGGAACTGATAGACACAAGTGATTATGCTAGTTAAAATAGCGTTAAAAGGTCGAAAAATTCATTATGTAGGAATCACCATCAGAGGTAGCAGTGTTCAGAAATTAGCATATTAGTTTGTATATAGAAAATAGTCTTTGAAAAGATGCCATTTGCTGAACCTAAGGGTCTTTTTCATACAAGAAGTGTTCAACTTTGTCAAAATGCTAGCAACTCCCTTTAGGATTTTCACCTTGAGTAACATTTAATATTAGAAGTTTATCTTTTTTTTCCCAAACAATAAGTTTTTTTCCCAAACTTTATTGCACATGTGGTTTACTTTTTTCTGTTAACTAAACACCAGAGATTTGCAATTTGCTTGTTCTTTGAACAAGTAGTTACAGGGTGCCATTTATATAGAGCAGTGGACAAAGAGTGGACAAAACAGAGTCATATGTAATTTCACACAACTTCTAGTGGGAGAAGGATAACAAATAGAAAAGATCTTACACATCCTGTGGTAATAGATACCATGGAGAAAAACTGAAAAAGGAAAAATGTGGTTGGCGTGCCTTTTTGTGATGGAGCAGGACCCTATAGGACCTTCTAGGGACAGACCCCTCCCCATATCCTCTGCTTTGGCTCCTCTCTTGGAAGTACCTAGATCAGAGTATATATGATGTATATTTCTTGAGTTCTTCAGGTGCTAAAACCACCACCAAATGGGAGAAATTAACTACTTGATTATCATGAGCACACCCCCCAGACCTTCTGGCCCCTAAGGACTGATCGCCATTATCCAATCAGAGAATTGTGCATGAGCTGATCACAAACCTTGGGACACCCTTCCCTCACCTGGCCTTTAAAAAATACTTTGCTGACACCCCTTGAGGAGTTCAGGATTTTTGAGCACAAGCCACCCTTTCTCTTGCTTGGCCTTGCAATCCGACTTTATTTGCTCCAAACTCCAGTGTTTCAGTTTGTTTGGCCTCACTGTGTATTGGGCATGTGAACTTGCATCTGGTAACACTTTTCCACAGGGCAATTAGAGAACACTCCCCCTGAAAGGGTAACTTTTGAATAGAGATGAAGGGAGCATGGCAGCTAATATCTGCAGTGTGCTCCAGGTAGAGGAAGTGATTGGTGGGAACGTGGATAGGAAGTTGCCTGGAGATTTTTGAAGTCTGGGAACAGACCTCAAAACAATGGAGTGAGTGGAGAAGTGGAAGCTGGGATCAGGGAGATGGGGGTAAAAGTGATAGGACCTTGTGTGGTGTTGTCAAGACTTCAGATTTTGGTCTGAGTGAAGTGGAAGTCATGGGAGGCTGCCAAGGAGAGCATCTGAAGTATCTGGCTTGATGTTAGAGGGGTCACTGGCTGATGTGCTGAGAGTAGGATGGAATCAGAGAGATCAACTTGGAGGCTCTTGCCAGAGATATCTGGAAAGCAGAGACAGGAGTGATAGCAGTAGAAATGGTGAAGTGCCTGGGTTCTTTTTGGCTTATTTGGTTATATTTGGGAGGTTGAGTTAGAGAATACGCTAATGGGCTATGGAGTAAGAAAGAAAAGTTTAGAATAAGTGTGAGATTTGTCACTTGAGACGTTCTAGACAAAAGCAGTTGCCATTTACTGAAGTTGGAAAAAAATCTCTTACATTTCTAAATAATGGTGATTATGTGACCATATAAATGAGAGAACTTGTGTGCTTGGGCAGAAAAGTGTCTGGAGATGGACTTGGAGAAAACTGTCAGGAAGGCTGCAAGTTCAAGGTTCACTGAAAGGTATAACACATCTTTTTAGAAAGAGGTGGGTGAAACTATGGGATATAGCCATAGAAAAAGACACCCATTGTTTATGTTTGGAGATGGTGGCAATGGTGATGGCAGAGATACTAAGCAGGATAAGACTGCGTATTGTAAATGATTTGCTTTTAATTTATTTTTACTTATGCTAGAAGCCACCCTGTAATTGTGGTGAACTCTTCTGCTTTACTCAGTCTGATAATTGTAAAACAGCAAGCAACGATTGGAGATGATCAATAGAGAAAATAGATGTAAATTTCTGATGATTGCTATGTCTGGTAGTTATGGAAACTTTTGTCCAAGTGTTCCATCAGACTTGCTGTAGTTGTGTACTCCTTTTGTTCTCTAAACGCTTACATGTTTCCTGTGATAAACTGCTAGCAAAATTGTTAGAGAAATGCAAATCGAAACTACAATGAGGTAACACCTCACACCAGTCAGAATGGCCATCATCAAAAAGTCCATTCTGGAGAGGGTGTGGAGAAAAGGGAACCCTCCTATACTGTTGGTGAGAATGTAAATTGGTGCAGCCACTATGGAAAACAGTATGGAGGGTCCTTAAAAAAAACTAAAAATAGAGTTAATGTATGATCCAGCAATCCCACTCCTGGGCATAGATCCAGAAAAGTTGAAAACTCTAAGTAGAAAAGATACATACATCTCAGTGTTCATAGCAAGCACTGTTTACGACAGCTAAGACATGGAAGCAACCTAAATGTCCATCCCCAGATGAGTAAAGAACATGCAGTGTCCACACACACACACACACACATGCACACACACACACAGAGGAATATTATTCATCCATAAAAAAGAGTGAAATAATGACATTTGTAGCAACATGGATGGACCTAGAGATTATCGTACTAAGTGAAGTCAGTCAGTCACAGAAAGACAAATATCATATGATATCACTTATATGAAGAATCTAAAAAAATGGTACAAGTAAACTTAGAAAATAGAGATAGACTTAGACATAGAAAACAAGCTTATGGTTACCAATGGAGAATGGGTGTGTGTGTGGGGGGGGGATAAATTAGGAATTTGGGGTTAACAAATACATCCTATTATATATAAAACAGATAAACAACAAGAACCTAGGGTATGCACAAGGAATTATTTTCTGTATCTTGTAATAACCTATAATAGAAAAGATTCTGATAGAGTATATACAGAGAGAGTAATACACATATATATGCACATATACATACTTAACTGAATTGCTATATACCTAAAACATTGTAAATCAACCACACTTCAGTTTAAAAAAAAAAACAAAAAACAGCTGCTAGTACAACTTGTAGTAAACTTCTGCTTACTTGTAAGATCCCTGTCTGTCTGACTTCTAAATTCAGTAATATGCTAATGCGCCTCTTCAAACTGTTTTGTGGAACTATAAGAGATTAAGAAAACTAAGCATAGGAAGTTTTGAGCAGATTTAGCCCACCACGAATCATTATTTGCTTTTGGCAAATGAGATAAGGACATGTTTCTGGAGAGTGTGTTTCGGTCCAAGATGCTTTGTCGTGAGCAGGTTGCTAGGTGAATATGTCACAAGGGAGTAGGGTCTGGCTTTCCAGCTGTTTATTGACTGCTTGCTAAAGGAAATAATAAGCGTTGGGAGCAAGTATGACAAACACAGGCTTGCATGCCCTTGAACATGAGTGAAAGTTGTAAAAACACCCTCTGTCTTTGGTTGATTTCCTTGTAGTTGGGAGTTAGGAAAAGTTGGAAAATGTTCAGCTGAAATCATTTAAGGAGTAGTGTCCAAAGTGATAGGTTTACTGTCTGCCACAAGCTCTGATGAAATGTTTTTAGAGGGATCATGAGTATTTGAATCAAGACAAAAGATGAAAAATTGAAAGGCTGTCGTGGACCATTCTGAGAAGATTTGACTAATTGTAGAAAGAAAGGTAGAGCCACTGACAACACAGCAGATTTGGAAAAATGATCTGTTTAGAGAGAGCCCTATTGGGAGTGTGAGTTGATGTGAGGCAGAAAATGGGATCCTGGAACATGGCACGAGGCTTACAGGTTTTTCTGCTTATATTGTGTTGGAAACATTCACAGCCCTCATGGTTCACTGACTTGATTTTTGTCCTATTTAAAATAATACTCCTCTTGGGGTTGTGATTGTGATTAAAAACTCTGGCTTATGGGCTAATGGTTTATGACTCTATATGTGCTGAATTTTCTTTCTTATTTGCCCACACTTTCTCCTTCATTTCCTTGCCTTTCTTCTACATTTGTTTCATGTCTTTTGTGTCTTTGTTGGAAATTGTAGGCAAATCCTACTTAAGAATTACCTTCTTTGCTTTGCTTATTTTTCCACCCTCTGTTAATTGGTGATATAACCGTCTTCCCCAGAGAAATTAATTAGAATTCCACAAGCTGAAAAAATTAACTTCAGGTGAAAAATAAGTAGTAGAAGTTGAAGAACCTTAAACAATAAATATTTGTGTGTTATGCAGCTGCCACTAGTAATTAAGAGAAAGTGACTAAAAAGAATGGACCGTAACTCGCTTGGTTGTTGTAAAGGATGCTCTGTACCTTTACCTGAATAGTAGCAATTATGGAGCGTTTTGTTCAATGTCTATGACACATTGCCACCTGGTGGCTGCAAGTTTTCCTTTCAGTGTAAGAACAAATTTTTAACATTGCATCTACATGATATTTTATTTTTCCTAGTATTTATACTTCCTCTTGATAACAACAGATTGGAGATATCTTATAAGACCACATACAAAACAAGGCAAGAAAATTTAAGACAATACCCTTGTTCTTAGAAGAGGCAGGCTGAAGTGTTTAGGGATGAAAATCCACAATGTCTGCACCTAACTCTCCCTGTGGAAGGGAGAGAGAGAAGGAGTGGGAGAATGAGCACAGCGTTGTGGTCAAATGTTAACAATTTACCACCAGTGAAGGGAATATGGTATTCATTGTACTAAACTTACAACTTATCTATTGTTGAAAATTTGCTAAAATTTTTCCCAAAAGTAAGTGGGCAGAAAAAAAGGAAAACAACAACAACAACAAAAACTAACACCATAACCAAAGCCACTGGGGTAAGGACCTAAAATAGAGCCAAGAAGGAAGCAAAATTAACTACTGCACTGTGTAACGGACTGATTGCATTTGGACCTTTGACTCGGTTCTGCATTTTCTAGTAGCTAATGTGCACTGTCCAGGGCGCCCTTGCTACATGTCATTGTCTGTAAGGTTTAAGGGCAGAGTGCCTAAGACTAGACAGATGTTTGTTCTTAGAGGCCCTCCTAAGTAGGACCCTGATGTAACAAACAGCAGCCTCAACAATACTTCCAAAAGTACAATCTGGAATTCTTTTCCCCTGCTAATCAGGGCAGGTCCTAGAGTGGATGCACGGCTCTTTTCTCAAGGACCTCTCACTAAACTACTAAGTGGCAGTGAAATACAGTAGAATACTGACTGGCAGTGAATTTCAGATGGCACTTATTCCAAGTGCTTGGAATCCAGCTGTTCTGTGTTACTAATGAATACAGCTGCACTTGGGGGAGACTTGACATGTAACCGCTGAGCCAGTGTAGTCCATTTCATCTCAGCCGGCATGAGAGGAGTTACTCATAGACAAGGTCACATTTCTTTTTGTGCCATGGTTTTGTATACGCTGCAATGGCATAGGCAGACAAAAGGATGACTCCATCCCTGAATTTCTTTTTCCTATATAAACATCCATGAGAGCCTTAATGTGAAAAAATTATGACAGATACAACCAGATGACCATCTTTCTACTCAGGAAAACAAAATACATCTCAGTGCTGAATTCCTAAAATGCCTGGCTCTGAGCAGTGTTAGCCAACTCTTTTTTTGTTTGTTTGTTTTTAAATTTCTATGAAGTTGGCTCTTTTCTGTGGCAGGTGGAATATACATGAATATCTTTTGTACTTCTTTTTTGTTCTGAATAACTACCTGGATATATGCATGTGCATATGGATATTTTTGTCTTTAATAACTATCTAGACACTTAGACATGCATATATACTTACTTGGAGGAGAACATTTTAGAACTTAGGGTCCTATTCAAGTCTGAAAGATTTTCCTATAAAAGCAGTGCAGATCTTGAAATAAGTGTTGTGACACAAGGGATTCTTTTGTAGAAAACTGTCTTTTGAAGTGACTTTGGTTTCTCTGACTCTTGTGACAGGTTTTCTTTTAAAAAGCTATAAAGTGATGTCGGGTGTATTGATTTCCATTAAGGGTTGTGGTGTTTAGACATTTCCCTTCCCTGCATATATTCGTGAGCACCTAAAGCTTGTGAATTTTCTTTAGTGAACAGCTAAAGAAGTGATCTATTGATTCTCCATAGAATCTGTAGAGCAATATTCTTCATTTTTAGGGGTATCTCATGGCTCACAGAAAGATATATTTTACATTGTGGCTCTGGACACACACACACACACACACACAACTTAAACGTTTCATGAAATGATACATTTGCTTCCTTCATTGGACTTTGATAATTTCTGTTCTGTTCACTAAAAGTATACTGGTCACAACCTACCAAGCTTGATTTCATGACTCTTGAATGTGCCACGATCCACAGCTTGAAAAATGCTGCAATGGGAATTTTGCAGCAAGGCCAGATACTCTTTCAGATAGAAGACTCAACAGTGTCACCTTGAAGTCTCTAAACTCTAAACCAGCCACATTAAAAGCAGGGTTAGGACAGAGGGATGGAGAGAAGGAAAAGGAGGATGAAAGTATGCCGGGTGGGTCTTTCATTCTGGTTGAGAGTGTCCCCACCAAGTCATGCCACTGTCCTTCTCTCTGCAGCTTGACCACATATTATCCCCGCCACCCATGCCGTTTCGGAAATGCAGCAACCCAGACGTGGCTTCTGGCCCTGGAAAGTCACTGAAGTTTAAAAGACAAGTGAGTGAGGATGGAAGACAGCTGCGACGGGGAAGCCTGGGAGGTGCTCTGACGGGTGAGTTGTGTGAGTGACTTGTCTAAGAGGGGATGGCGTTTACACAGTGCAGTCAGCCCTCTGTATCTGCGGGTTCTGCATCCATGGATTCAACCAACTGCAGCTGGGAAATATAAACAAAAAATTCTAGAAAGTTCCCTCAAGCAAAACGTAAATTTGCCATCTGCCAGCAACTACTTACAGCATTTTCATTGTATGAGGTATTATGAGTAATCTAAAGAGTAAAGAATCCAGAAGGATGTGCCTAACAGATACACAAGTACTGTGCCACGTGAGCATCTGTGGATTTTGGTTTCGTGGGAGTCCTAGAACCAATGCTCATGGATAGGTAGGGACAACTGTAGAGGGTCCCCCATGACAGTGGAGTTCCATATGTGAAAACCAGCCTCTTAACCATGTGCCTGCCTCTACAGACCATTTGGTAAAATCTAATCCAGTCCAGAGAGGAGTTAAATGCAGGATGATATTAGGAAATTTCACTGAAATATAAATAGAATAGAGTAAAATGTATCCATTCTTTGTATGCACGTGGGTGGGTTTTGTCAGATTTACACACCAGGGTTAACGGCCACCAAAATCAAGATATAAAATGTTCCCTGTGCCCTGTCTTTGGGCCCAGGCAACCTGAGATCGGCTTTTTGTCACCATAGGTTGGATTTATCTTAAGAATTTTATATTGATGGAATTATACAGTACAGGCTTTTTTTATGTCTGGCTTCTTTCACTCAGTATGTTTTTAAGATTCATTCATATTGTTCCATGTATCAGTATCATATGTTGAACTTTATTGGAAACTGCCAAATTGATTCCCACCAGCAAAAGGTCATGAAACTAATTGCTCTGCATCCATGTCCACCTGTGGTCATGCCAGACTCTTTAATTCTAGCCATTTTAATAGGTAAATAGTCCTATCATATTCTAGTTTTAATTTTTATTTTCTTGATGAATAGGTGATATAAAATATCCTTTCATGTTCTTATTGGACACTGGTATTTTTCCTTTTGTGAAGTTCATGTTCAGATCTTTCACCAATTTTTTCACCCATTTTTAAATTGTGTTAACATTAATTTTAAAAATTTCAGATTGAAGAAATCAACAATTAACTTTTATTGACTTGAAAGATAACCATATTAAAATAACTTAAAGCATGTTTTCTAGAAAATAACTCCCCATAAAAATTTTCATATTATTAAACTTAATTTAAATCACTAAATGTTGGAGTTCTATTTATTGTTTTTTCCTCTTAATAGTAATGTTTTCAAAGAAACTTTGTTTTTTAAACCCCCACACCGAGTTTCCTCTACAAATGATAGTCTCATCTGTCAGTTCGTAAATGATCTGGGAAGTAAGTTGAGTTCTTCATTTCTGGGATAATTACAAATTTTGACTTTTTGGAATTGACATTTCTGAGAGGAGAAATGTTTTTCTGTACCATGATCAGTGGAGTCTAGAATGTGTTACCCAGGGGGGTGCACTTCCGGGATAGACGGTAAAGCTGACTTCAAGCCAAGGGGAGAAAATTCATCAAAAACGTGGGGTTAATAGATGCAGGAGATTGCCTTTGGAAGGAATAAGCAATGAGATCCTGCTGTGTAGCACTGGGAACTATATCTAGTCACTTATGATGGAGCATGATAATGTGAGAAAAAGGAATCTATATATGTATGTGTAACTGTGTCACCATGCTGTACAATAGAAAATTGACAATACTGTAAACCAGCTATAATGAAAAAAAAATCATTATATATATATATAAATATATAAAATGACTGCACTTCTGGAGTTCCCATTGTGGCTCAGTGATTTACAAACCCGACTGTCCATGAGGATGTGGGTTGTATCCCTGGCTTCACTCAGTAGGTTAAGGATCCGACGTTGCCGTGAACTCTGGTGTAGGTCGAAGATGCGGCTTGGAGCTGGTGTGGCTGTGGCTGTGGTGCAGGCAGGCGGCTCTAGCTCCAGTTCAGCCTGTACCCTGGGAATTTCCATATGCTACAGGTGCTGCCCACCACCCCAAATGACTACACTTAACTAAAATTAAAGCAAATGTTCACACTCGAGTTTTACTGATGTTTTTCTAATGCTTTTTAGGACATTTTCCTTTGCTTTCATTTCTATAGATGCAGAATATTTGCCTTTTTAAGCAGGAGATCCTAAAGATTTAGTCTAACCCTTACTTTTTTAGAGGGAAAGATTAAGTCCTAAAGATTAAAAGGCTCACCCTTGCTAATTAATTTTACTTTAGGAAATTTACTTACTTTGGTTAAACTATTTTTGACCAGTAGTAGGGGGAAGTAATGGTTTTCTGCAGTTTTTGCTAAAGCAGTTTACTTGAAGCTTTAAAATTGCTAAAGTGTAGCATGTAGCTCTAGATGTAGATATATGACTTGAAATTTGGCCTTTAGCTTAAAAAAAAAAAAAAGCTGAACTTGATTCCCATTTCAAAATCTCCGTCTCTAGCAATTCTAGCTTTATGCAGTTTAGCTTGATGTAAAATTATTTTAGGTAATTAAATCTTTGGTCAGCCAATTTTAAAAAATGTTTAATAGTCCTTACAAGAGCTTTTAAAAAAATTTCTTGAACATCACCCTATTTTAAAGAAGTCACTTGAAAGTTATATTGGAATATGAAGAAAAACATTCTTAATTGGTCTTCTAGATGGCTTAGCTGGGGATTTAATGAAATAACATGTGCAAAGCACTTAGCCCAGTGATGGTCGCTATTAGTATTATGTGCTTATGGACTTGAATTTTAAATTTTTGCAGTTGATGGATAACCTGGGCTTGTGAACACTAGTTTGAAGCCCTCTTCAACTGAGTTGCTACTTTGTGTCAGGCACTGTCCTAGTGTCAGATATTAGAGCAGAGAGAGGAAAGCATCACTGATGATCTTTAAGATACATCATTTCCATAGTTTTAGGCAAGTTTAATTAAACACATGTGATCATTGAAATGAACCTTGTTGCTAAACTTAAGTCTAACTGGTTTTGCCTCAGAAGTTTGTGCCTGATAGTTTCTGTAATGTAAAGACCAGCCATGTTCCTATTGTGTAACCTTGTTTTAAGCCAGGGTATTTCCCCTCCCCCCCTGGTAGTTTTCTACTGCTTTCTTTGAAAAAGAAGACTTTGTGAAGGCCTAATTTGCAGTCTGAGAATTTTGCCACCCAATCAATCCTTTAATAAGTTTCACTAAACTCTTAGCTCTTTGAGTGAAGGAAAACGTGTGCTCTTTTCATTTATTCACCCTTAATGACAGCTAACACAAAGAATTGACTATGTGACAGGCACAGTTTTTAGGGAATTACATTTATTGATTTATTTAATCCTTACAGCATCTCAGTGCAGTTATGAGGAAGGCACTTACATCTCCATTTTATGGGTGAGAACACTGAGGCACAGACAGGTCGAGTAAATTGTACAAGATCATGATGCTCATAAATAGCGGAGCCAATATAGGAACCCAGGTGTTATGGCTCCAGGGTTCATGCTTGTAGCTACTACATTGTGCCCAGCACAGCTGGTACCCAATACGTTTTCAGTGTATTCCAGCAGGATTAATTGGAGTGGGAAAATTTCTGCTCAGTTAATATCTGGGGCTAACTCAATCTGATGGATCTTGGTCCATTAATTATAAAAGTAAATTAAAACTATGCAATTAATACAAATTAAAAACTTTAAATTTATGTATTTGTTAACCCAGTCATTCTGTTGCTCAGATTTCATCACGAGGAAATAGTCATGAGTATCTGTGGAGAACTAACTTTGGTTATGTCTAGAGCAGCACCACTTATAGTGATTAAAGCTGCATATTATCTAAAATTTAGACATGTAGCAAAAGAATATTAATGAAACATAATATGGTATACACATGAAATAGAAAACAGTTATAAACATTAAATCATGTCATTAAAAATACATTTTAACAATGCAAAAGCCTCACAATATATTTTTACTGTGAAATCTTATTATTGAATGGACTCAAAGAATCTCTGCATAGAATTTACCATAATTGTAATTAAATAGTTGTTTATTTAACAAGAGGGATGAAAACAATTCCTGTGTCCTAAGGAGTTTTCTCAAATTGGGGTGATGGTTTATTCGGTTCCCTTAATAAATTAACTTGTAAAGGATGCTGTATGGCCCTTTTTTGACTCTGCAATTCAATTCATGAGTTATTTTTTGCCCCTGGGTTTTTTTTTTTTTTTTTGTGGCATTAGGTAGTGTGCCAGTTGCCAATAATAATGCTACATAAACACAAAATTTCACTCTCAGAAAATAATACATATTCTTTCTTTCTCCCATGGCTGCATTTCAGTGGGTTTTGAGTGACTTAGCCTCAGGTCTGCTGTGATTGGTTTGAGGATGCAGTCTGGATCTAGATCTCCTTGGACCTACTCAAGGAGCAGCTACTCAAGGTGTTCTGTTCTTCTGGTAAAATAGGAGCAAGGGAATGCACATCCACCTACACAGGCAGGTTTCAAGCTTCTGCTGGCATCAGGTCTGCCAACTTGTTATTGGCCAGAGCAAGTCACATGGTCAAGTCCAGCATCCAGGTCTGGAAGCATGCTCCTTCCACCACTGGCAACGATGCAGATCTTTGATGCTCCTGAGAGAAAGGGAAGAATGGGCACGAATAATTCTCATATTGTTGGCCTTTCTCTCTCTTTAAACACAATCTTTTAGAATGAACGTATTTACATTTCCCTATTTTTCAGTTATGAAAGTGATATGTGTTCAGTGTGGATAATCTAGAAAATGTAGCACACCGTGAAGGAAAAGCATAAGTCCGTAATTCTACCATACATAGATACCCTTGGCTGAACTTTTGACGTTTTCGTCCCTAAAGTTTTGAATCACTGAGAGTAGTAGCTCAGAGGAAACAAACAAACAAACAAAAAACAGTACCTTTTATGTGGGACTAGCATTTAAGCAACAGACCTGGTGTTTACCTGGTGCATCAACTGCCTGCATTTTTTTTTTTTTTTTTGAGGCTGATGATGTTTTATGTCTTCATGGCCCACAGCTTGCTAAATAGGCACCCAGGAGCATCATGTAAACATTGACTGAGCATTGGAGCCCCCTGATGAGGAAAAAAAGCATTATTCAAATGGTTATACATTATCTTAAATCTAAGCATGACTAAGTGGTAATGTGCCTGACAGTTCACAGCAAGGAAGCTGCAGCATGAAGGGCAGAACCTTAGGATCGTGACTCCTGGCTTCTTGATATGCAAATAATTGCCTTGAATCCTAGTCCTATATTCCACAGCTGTGATATTCATGTGTTACAGCCCCAGCAGTCAGAAAATGAAGGAAGTCTTCCTTTTCTTATGAAGAGGGTTGTGTTTTTCAAAACATATTTGGGTTGTTTGGAATGTAAAACCAAAAGGAATCTATATATGTATGTCACGTGCACATAATAATAAGAAATCAGCTTTGTAGACAGTGTAAATTAGAACTTCAAAACTGTAAATATCATGGTATTCTATCTGGGGGGAAAATTGAGAGATTTTTTCCTTCTTGAATTATGGAAATCAGTTTGGGATAACATCTGAAAAATCAAAAATCATTTCAGCATGAATTTTATTTCAAGAGGGAAAGGAAAAACAAGCCACACAATCCCAGAAAATATTCTTTCCATTAAAATTAACTCAAAGGCTGTTGTGTTTGAATGCTGTATAGAGTTTAATGGGTTCCTCATCTTTAGGCCTCCTTAGCATAGTGGGCAAGTCTTAATGGAATTTAGATTCAAGCAAACTTAATAAAATAGAACTTTGCTATAGGTAGCCTTCGTATTTAGTGAATACTGTACCTAAATGCTTTCCTATATGCTCTAGATTTTTTCATTTTTGAAATACCATCAAAAGAATGCCTATGTCGGAGTTCCTGCTCTAGTGCAGTGGGTTAAGGATCCAAATATAGTGGCATGGGTCACTGCAGAGGCGCGGGTTTGATCCTCAGCCTAGTAGGCACAGTGCATTAAAGATCCAGCATTGACCCAGCTGTGGCATAGGTTGTAGCTGCAGAGCTTGGATTCAGTCTCTAGCCCAGGAACTTCCATGTGTCATGGGCACAGCCAAAAAATAAATAAAAAATAAAGAGAATGCCTATGTAAAAGTGGTATGCATTAGGGTAACATCATGTGCTATAACAAGCAAACTAAAAAAGTACCTGTGGCTTAACACTGTAGTCACATATTTCTAGCTCATGTAAGTGTTTTGGGTTAGCAGGCATCTCTCTCTCCCTTATTGTGAGTTAGGGACCCACATTCCCCTACCTTCTGCTTTGGTTCTTCTTTATGGGCTTCTTAGGGAAGAGGTACTCTGCTTCCAGTTGGTGGAAGTGGAAAGAGAGAGAAGAAAAGCCTTTCCGATTTCCTAAGAGTCCCATCCTGGAAGAGACACGCTTTATTTCCCTCCCCATTCATTTGGCAAGATCTTCTCACATGGTCGCATCACAGCCAAAGTCAAGGTTGGTGCTGGTGTTGTGGGGGCGCCAGGAAGTACAGTCCCTGCGGAGCTGTTACCTCTGAGTCCAGCTACACAAGAAGCAGGGGAAACATGGCATCTACGAAGTCAGGGAAGACTGAGAAATAGGTTTGAATAAAGAAATAGGGCATGATTAATTTAGTTTTCAGTATGTTCCATCTGAAATGCCTTTGAGACATTTCAATGAGAATGTCAAGGGAGGACTGTGCAGTAACAGCAGTAGAGAGTCATGTTTTGAGAGGGAAAGGATTGGCTCCATCTAAGAGAATAAGAGGAGGACAGGAAGTTGTCATTGGATTCAAGAGTGTAGTCACTGGACACCTTGGGGGGTGTGGTGAAGTGTGGCTGGCAGCTCGAATGACCTGGCTGAGGAATAAATGGTAATGCAGGACCTCGAGGTCGCTGACACAGTGATGAGAGTGTAGGTAGCTCTTCTGAGAAGCTGTACAGTCTAAGAGACTAGAGGAAACGTGTGTGAGCTGGAAGGGTTCGAGGGGTCAGAGGGGGCCATCTCAATGTGGGAACCATGAAAGCGTGCTTGTAAGGTGTGGAGGATGGTTCGGAAGAAGAGATGCTGGCCACAGAAGTGAAGTGCTGTGGAAGAGCCCGGCAGAGTGTCCAGGGCCCACCCAGTCAAATGGTTCGTCTTTGAAGGGAGAGAGGAATGTCCTTCGTTGTAGCAGGAGGAAGGAGGAGAAAATGGAGGCAAAAGCAGGTGGTTTAGTTACGTCTATATGACGGAATACTCCTCAGCAATAAAAAGGAACAAACTACTGATTGTAGACCGAAAAAAAAAAAAAAAGAATGCACAGCCTAAAAGTTGGGAGTTATATTTTAGTTAGTGCATTTGCTGAAGACTTGAGCCTGGGAAGCAGCCTCTCAGAAAGCTCTGAGGGACTGCTCCAAAGAGGGAAGGGAGGAGCCAGGATATTTAGGAGTTTTTGCAAACCAACACAATCAGGTAGTAGGAACATCAAAACATAACTGTTAATTAAAGAGAAGCAGACATCGGCCTCTCAGTGAATTTAGTGCTTTTCTGTGTATGAGAAAAATGCAAGAATCACACACAGCGTATGGAAATCATTCCTTTGATATGCACCATAACCATCAACGGCCAGTGTCCTGCTTTTCTCTATCATGAATCCCTTCAGGGTGTACATCTGGGGGCGGCTGCAGTGGCTGCTGGCTTGATGACTGCAACATCCTTTGTTTACTGATATGGCAGGTGACATTCTTAATCCATATGATGCATGTGACAACCTGGATGAATCTCCAGAGAATATGCTGAGTGAAAAAAAGCCAAGAGGGTTACATGCTGTTACATGTACACTGAAATGACAAAATTACAGAAAGTAGAGAACTGATTAGTGGTTGCTAGGACTTGAGGGGGAGGTGGGAGGGAAGTAGATACAGCTGTGAGTGGGCAACCTGAGCGACTCTGCGGTGATAGAAATGTCCTATATCCTGTGGGTTGTGATTGTACACCGTAGTTTTGCAAGATTTACTGTCGAGGGAAATTGGATAAAGGATACCCAGGATCTCTCTGTAGTATTTCTTACAACTGCAGGTGAACCTAAAGTTACCTCAAAATAAGTTGGCAGAGTTTCCTGGTAGCCTATTGGTTAAGGATTTGATGTTGTCACTGCTGTGGCTCGGGTTCGATCCCTGGCCAGGAAACTTTTACATGCCCGACAAAAAAAAAAAAAAAAAGCAAACAAACAATTTAATTTTATTTTATTTTTTAATTTTAATTTAATTAATTAATTAATTTAATCACGTCTGTAGTTGTATTGGGCTGTGGGATGGAAATCCTGTGAAATCAGGTTGTTATGATCAAGAAATTTAATTTTAAAATGTTCCCTTTCCAGGTCACTGATTTTCATCAATTCTTTTCATAAAAAGCAGGTAATTTAATAGTTTTAGTGGCCCCACTTGTCAGTGCATTGAGATAGCAGGCTGGGTATTGGAGGGTTATATGGTAGTGGAATAGAGAAGTCAGTCTGAAATGGTCTTAATGAATTGGAAGGGGGGCTGTAAATGTGGGAGGGCTTCTTGGTAGCACTGATGCCTGTTGAAGGTCTGAAATCATGAACTGAAAGTGAAGTCAGTGTGCATGTTCGAGGTCAAGGTTAAGACCCCAGCGAAATTTGCGTATGGAACATCAATTCCCTAGAAGGTACCAGAAAGACCTGATCCAGAGAGCGGTCGGTGGGTGGAACTGAGCTGTTCAGGGGGTTTTCGTGCCCAGCATGGGATTTTCCAGAGGTAGAGCCAACAGCCCCAAGAGCTTGAAGTGGGACCTGGGTGTGCAGTAGGGTTGTGGACTGAGCAGTGGGTGGGCTGTTTGACGTACCCAGTTTGTGGAGGATGATCAAAATGTTAACATGTTGAAATCTGGCAAGTTTTGAAACTCTTAAAGGGCAAAGGTCTTTACGATTGTTATGAATGGTGCTCTCATGATGCTCTAAATTGGGGTTCTTGTCTCTTGGCCAACAGGAAAAAGAACCCAGATAATTTGCACTTAAGGTTTTTCTGGCTTACAAACATCCTGCTTCTATTTGTTTTACTATTTATCAATACTTATAAATTTTCTACGCTGAGGGCATATAATTGGGGGCAGGAATTCTCTTTTGTTTCGTGTTCTGTTTTAGAACTTTGAAAATTGTGTAGTTGACCAACAGTGGTTTGTGAGGCTGGAGAATGTCTCTGCCTATTTTTCTGAGTCACCAAGCAGTCAGGAGGCAGATCCATTAGCATCTTCTTTCTGGTGAGAGTGCATGATTTTAAGTAGTCTTTAAAATCATTGGCTGTCTTCACTGCTTCTGTTTATGTCTGGGTATTTTGTTTGCTGTCTAGGTGTTTTAATTAGAAGATGGCGATTTTGGTGTATCTTATGTTTGCAGATCTCCTGGGCAGGGTGGGAAGATCCCCTGAGACTTCAGCTTAATGGGACACGTAGCTGTGAGCCAGTTCCTTTGGTCGGTGCTGCCTCCCAGTGGCTTCTCTGTTAGGGAACCTTCTGCTGTGGCTCATTGGCCCTGCAGATGGCCTACCCATGACTCATTGCTCCTTGAAACAGGGGGAGCATTGCCTGGTGGTTCCCAGACCCCAGAGTACCTGCTGCTCAGGAATTGCCAAGTGAGCAATTGCCTCGTTCAGAGCCAGGCTACAGAATCCTATTCGAAGATCATATGTCTATAGACATCATGCACCAGTGAAAGCTTCCTAAGAAGTGATGTTAGGCATGATAGGAGAGTTAAGGAAATAGTCTGAATGAGGACTGGAGGATTCAAATGTGTTCCCCCCGACCTTTTTTATTTCTTTTTGACCATGCTTGCAGCATGAGGAAGTTGCAAGGCCAGGGACTGAACCCAAGCCATAGCAGTGACAACACTGAGTCCTTAACCACTTAACCACCAGGAAAACTCCTAAATGTGTTGCTCTTGTATGGAGAGTTTGCTGGGGTGTGTGCATGAGCTCCAGAAAGTGCTGGGAGCCATGCCAGATCAGCAGATCCAGCCCTTGAGAAATTGGTTTGCAAGATACAGAGTTTGAAGGACTTGAAAATTAGTCCTGGGTGTTAATTAAGATGTTGTTGCTAGAAGAGTCAATTTAGCTTAAGTTTCTTGAAGCACCTTCTGTAGAGCAATGGGTAACTTTGGCCTTAATGACTGTGACATAGATTCCCAAGACTGCTCAGGTGGGAAAAATCAGATGCATGCTGAGATGGAACTAAGCCATTTTCACCTGCCGAATAGGTCGGCCCTCTTGACCTTAGGCTGGGAATGTTGGATGTGACCAAACCCAGGGACTGAACTTCTTCAGGGTTTCCCAGAGAAGAGAGTGTCATTTAAAGTTTTTGCTGACTTTGTTTTAAAGGTTCTATGTGTTCAAGTAAATTTATATAAGGAAATTAAGCTGATGAAGAAACTTAGCAGGAACAGAGTAAAAACATATGAATATTAGGATCCCCAGAGTGCTTTTTCTCTCTCCCCATCTCTCCCCCAGTTCTGTCTCTCTACCTTACTTCTTGTGTTCTAGTGTGATTCTATAAATAATGGACTTTAGTTTTCTTGAGTAAAAAATGAATTTATTGAATCCACCTACGAAAGTTGTCTGTTCTTAAAATTCCTTTTAGAATAGAAAATTGATTGCAGGTTTTTAAAGAACACTTTATCAAGGGGTTGAATTTTTTGAAGGGACATATGATATTCCTTTTTCCCCCCAGTTGTTTTTTTACTATTTCTCTGAAAATATTTTTAATGCTCATAGGATGAACTGAGGCCTCAGCATGACTGGACATGGTTTTCCTCTCCTTTATTATTTTTTTTATTTTAGTTTTTTGCTTTTTAGGGCCTCACGCATGGCATATGGAAGTTCCCAGGCTATGGGTCTAATAGGAACTACAGCTGCTAGCCTAGGAACCACAGCCACAGCAACTTGGGATCCAAGCCTCATCTGTGACCTACACCACAGCTCACAGCAATGCCGGATCCTTAACCCACAGAGTGAGGCCAGGGATCAAACCCTCATCCTCATGGATCCTAGTCAAGTTCCTTAACCACTGAGCCACGAAGGGGACTACTCCTCTCCTTTATGCATTGTGTACTTGTAGGTTCTGAAAAGCATGTTGGTTTTAAGCTAATCTTCTCAGTTTCTTACTTGGATCGTCTGTAAGAGATGAAGTGGTTTTAGATCTCACCCTGACTCTTCAGCACATAGGAGAAACCCACAAAAGTTGGATGGACTGCATTACAGTTAATAATATGCAACATGAATTTAAATAATATGGAATTAGTATTGACTAGTAAATCCCACATACAACACTTCTTGAGTTATTGGAGAGGGGGCGATAAGGTTGGGGCAGGCAAGGAAGAAGGTGGGTGCTGCCACTTCCTGCCACACTGGAACCCATGTACAAATTTAGACACAAGTAGCTGGTTCTTCTGGTGACATTTTCTTAAGTACAATCAGACTGCAGTGCAGCTGCACAGAGATGCATGTGAAGTGCTAACATGGGGGTTAAAGATGGAAAGCTTTACTGTGATGAGATAACATCTCGCACTGGTCAGAAAGGCACTCATTAATGAGTCTATAAATAAGACATGCTGGAGAAGGTGTGGAGAAAAGGGAACACGCTTCCATTGTTGGTGGGAATGTGAGTTAGTATAGTCACTGTGGAAAATAGTCTGTAGGCTCCTCAGAAAACTATATGTAGAACTACCATATGATCCAGGAATCTCACTCCTGGGCATACACTGGACAAAACTAGAATTCAGAAAGATTGCAGGTACTCCTATGTTCATTGCAGCACTATTCACAATATCCAAGAACTACATGAAGACAACCTAAACATCCATCAACAGAAGAATGGAGTAAGAAGGTGTGGTACATATATACAGTGGAATACTACTCAGCCCTGAAAAGAGTGAAATAATGCCATTTGTAGCAACATGGATGCAACTAGAGATTATCTTACTAAGTGAAGGAAGTCAGAGAAAGGCAAATACCATATGATATGACATATGTGGAATCTAAAATATGGCACTAATGAACCTATCTACGAAATAGAAACAGACTCACAGATATAAATAGACTTGTGTTTGCCAAGGGGGTTGGGGGAGGAGTGGGATGGACTGGGAGTTGAGGGTTAATAGATGCAAACTATTACATTTAGAATGCATAGACAATAAAGTCCTATTGTATAGCACAGGGAACTGTATTCAGTCTCTTGGGAAAGAACATGATGGAAAAGAAGATTTTAAAAAAATAGAGTGTGTGCATATGTATTACTGGGTCACTTTGCTGTACAGCAGAAATTGGCACAACTTTGCAAATCAACTATATTTGAATAAAAATATATGTATATATATTTATGTATGTCTCTATATAGATATAGGTAGTATAGATATAGATAGCTATAAAGATTGAAATCAAGTGCGTTGTGTGAGTGAGGACAGCATCTTTTTTTTTTTTTTTTTTGTCTTTTTAGGGCCACACCCGAGGTATATGGAGGTTCCCAGGCTAGGGGTCTAATCAGAGCTATAGCTGCCGGCCTACGCCACAGCCACAGCAACGCAGGATCCAAGCTGCATCTGCAACCTACACCACAGCTCATGGCAATGCCGGATCCTTAACCCAGTGATCGAGGCCAGGGATGGGCCCGCAACCTTATGGTTCCTAGTCGGATTGTTTCCACTGCACCACGACAGGAACTCCTGGGGATAGCTTCTTGACGTCGCCTGTACCGCCTTTCGAGGTGTGATGAGAAGGGTGTGAAATGGGGATCTGAACAAGATTCTCGTCCCAAGTCAACTGCTAAGTAGCTGTGCCTTCCTTCGTTTCTGGTTCTCAGTTTCCTTACTTGTCAAGTGAGTGTCCAACCAGATATTCTCAAGGTCCCATCCAGATTGAGGAGTAAAGATTTCTAGCTGCCAAGAAAGACGTGGCAAAGGCTGGTTTTCCTTCACGTTCTCTCGTGGTCTCCCTTCACACACAACATTCTTTCCCCATGGTTGAGCGAGGAATCCCCTCCCCTCCCCTGGAGGCGCCTGGCCATGACGTCCTGTCCTCTGAAACTGAGCGCACCAGGCCATCTGTCTCTTGTTTAAAACTCATTTTCCCGGCCTAATCAAAGATCAGGAACATAGACTTTTCTTAAAACTTCCTGGATAGAAACTGAAAATGAAGCTGACTTTTTATCAACTCCACAGGAAAAAGAGTAGGCAAGGAAATGCAAATGCCACCAACTGGGAAGTTTAAAGATTACAAAAAATTAGTGTTTTTGATGTATTAATGACTCTGGTGGTGGAAGCCTGCATTTGTCATTGTCATGTTCCATTGTCATTCAAGTACTTAATCAAAGCATATTGTCAGGGCTAAATTTATTTTCTTGTGTCTGCCTGGCCAGATCATTTCTCTGTTTTTTGACAGAGCTGTCTCAGGCTCCCACATCCTTCAAGGGCCTGAAGGGAGAACTAAAGATAAGTCCCCTCTTTGCTTTTAACTCATTGCTGACTTGATCACAGCTGGGGTGTGTGTGTGTAAAACTTTTGACAAGAGAATGGCAGCAATTAAATGTCTGTTTCCTTTTTTCTGAATAAGAACACAGATGGAGTCAGGGCCCCCATAGATTATCAACACTGCACCAAATTCAAATTCGGCTAGAAGGGGAATTTTACATAAGGTTCCTTAGCTCCCAGTTTCAAGTCCCTATAAAGAAGAGGCACGTGTGTATAAGTACGTACATTGACTTTTATTATGTGTTCACATGTATGCATTGCACCCTTAGTTTATATTTAGTGTTCCATAATGTAGGGTGAGCCTGCATTTTTTGCCCTAAATTACTCTAGACCACATTGACAATTATGTATGTCATTGCCCTTTAATGAAAGCATCTGAAACAAATTTCTCTGAGCTCAAAACAAGGGAAAAGAGGTTAGGGTGGTCTGATAAATTTGAATTCTTTCTTTTGTTGAATGATGAGGGTCGGGTACCTCACTGTGTCTTTGCTTGGGTTGCTAGGAATCTCAGTGCAAAGCTTTTTTGGTTTGTTTTGTTTTTACTCCATTTTACTAGCTTTTAGCTGCCCTGGTATATAGAAATAATACAAAAATAATGGAAGCTGATACATGCATAAACTTAGAGCAATAAGACCCACAGCCTTGGTGTATAAAACAGAGAAATGAAGCTCCCGATCCTTTATTACATTCACATTCTATTTCGGACCTCTTCACATCACTCGTGCTGATTCTTCCACAGCCACCCTGTCACTCTTTACTCCCCCCTATCGTCTTACGTTGTTCTCTTCTTCTAGGATGGGTCACTGTTAACCTTCTATTATTTGTGGACCTAATATCCCTTTTACTACTTTATAAATTCATTGAGGACCTTTTCCTTGTATCCTCAAAGCAAAGCCACCTGCACTGCCAATTCTAAGTGCTCGGTAAATAGGGTGGCCAGAGAAATTTTGAATTTTATGACCCCCAGTTGAATTTGAATTTCGGAGATATAAGTAATATTTTTAGCTTATGTATGTCCAATGTAATATTGGGATATACATATTCAAATGTATCTGAGTTCCAGTTTATTTAGGCATCCCGTATTTTTGCTTGTGGAATCAGGCAACTCTGTTGATAACTACAGGTGGGGTTCTGTACTCAGGTTTTATCAGCATGTTGTCTCATAAGTACCTGCCTTTTGTGAGGGCCAGGGGCTAGAGGCCTCACGCTAGACTTCAGTCACCATCCTTTGCTTACACTTCCTGCCCCCTTTACCTTGCACCCTCCTTGGAGAGAGGACCAGCTTTGTGGACAGCCATAAGCAGATCTGATGCATGATACTCTTTGATATGTGAAAATCTGTGGGTATAGGTCCTACTGCCATCTTTCAACAGTCACAGTGTTCTCTGTGGCTTCAGCTAACAGGAGACAAAATTCATTTAGTGGAGTGACTCGGAGAAAATGGTCAGGCTCTCAGTCTTGAGAGATCACTCTGTGGAGGCCGAGTGAGACAACCCAATGTCTACCTGCCCCCCGCTGAGCACCTCGACCCACGGGTTTGCCCATCGGCATGGATGCATTCCCTAAAAAGGAATGTGGAATAGCCTAGTGATACTGTTACTTTAAGACAGGAGGCCCTGACACTGGAGTTCAAGGCTACTTAATGTCCTCCCAGCTTTCTGAAGAAGTCAGGAGATAAATAATAGACCAGAAATGGAAAGGTTGAATTCCAAGCCTACACTCTTCCTTAATTTCTGAGAAGTGCTTGAGGCCATCATGATGCTAATGTTGGCTTAAGTTTTTCTCTTCTTAAAACAAGGGTGATGTTATGTTTTGCAAAGTACTTAGTGATTGTTAAAATTTCACTCAGGGCACAGTTTTAGAGTTTGGATAAGAGTGGTTCCTTGATCCCATTGCTTTTAAACCTGGCAGAGTGGCATTAAGTTTCCTAGTAAGGAAGGAAGGTGAGCAGGTTTTAGAGTCCTTGCTTGAGGTCTCTCACCCCAAAAAGGGGGAGCATTTTAATAAATTGCCATTTGGAGGTGCTGGAGGAGGTCTTCTATGCACTATTTTTTGGGGAAAAAAGTTTTATAGTTGTGTTCTAGATTTTTTGCTTATTCATTAAACAGTATCAACAAAGACTTCCTAAGTCAAAAATAACACATTCTTTAGGAAGCATACAGAGATATTCAGGAGGAAGAATTTGAAGTCTGGCATAAAAGCCAGCATGGAACTACAAACTGTTCCAAAGAAATTTATGTGGAAATGCACAGTTAGGTGAATTAGATTGTCTATAGACATTTCCTTGTAAAAACTAGAGACCTTGTTAGGACATTTGAACCTGTCTGGAAATTTCTGCTTAGATTGTCATGTGAAGTTTATTTTATGCCCCCGTGGCTGCCTTTGTTCTTTTTGTTTCTCTTGGAAAGCTCCGGATCCCCAATTCCTCCTTGGCCTCTGTCGTAACTACTTAGATGTAGAGCAGTTGTCAGAAAGGTTTAGCATCTCAAAATGCCAGTGACATTTGGGTGTGTCAATCAAAGCATGGTGGTGTGCAAAAAGCATGTTACTGAGTGGGATTCATAATTTCCCCAAAAGTAAGATATTAAGTACAAATTGCCCTCACATGTACCGAGGTTAATCAGTTTGCCTTTGAAAATACACAGTATTTTGTGGAGGTGTTGGACTCTTTTGGAGATGGGTTTTAGAACAGAAAATCAAAGCCGGGAGAAGTGACATAATACTCTTTTTTTAAAAAAGAAATTTTACTGGAATATAGTTGACTTTACAAAATTGTGTTAGTTTTGGGTGTACAACGTAGTTGTATGTATACATATATCCATTCCTTTTCAGATTCTTTCCCTATATAGCTTATTACCACAGTATCGATAGTTTACCCTGTGCTATGCAGTAGGTCCTAGTTACCTGTCTATTTTATACATAGTAGTGTGCATATGTCAATCCCAACCTCGTAATTTATCCTTCCCGCCCCGTGTTTTCCCCTTTGGTAACCATAAATTTGGTTTCAAAGTCTTTGACTCTGTTTCTGTTTTGTATGTTTTTTGTATCATTTATTAGATTCCACATATTCGTGATCTCGTATGATTATTTGTCTTTGTCTGACTTAGGATGATAATTTCTAGGTCCATTTGCTGCAAATGGCATTATTTCACTCTTTTTTATGGATAAGTAATATTCCATTGTATATACGCACCACATCTTCTTTATCCAATCCTCTGTTGATGGACATTTAGATTACTTCCATGTCTTGGCTATTACGAATAGTGCTGTGATGAACATAAGGATGCATGGATCTTTTTGAATTATGGTTTTGCCAGATATACGCCCAGGAGTGGGATTGCTGAATCGTATTGTAGTTCTATATTTGGTTTTCTGAGGGACCTCCATACTGTTCTTACATTCCCACCAATAGAGTAGGAGGGTTCCCTTTTCTCCACACCCTCTCCAGCATTTGTTGTTTATAGACTTTTTGATGATGGCCATTCTGACTGGTGTGAGGTGATACCTCTTTGAGTTTTGATTTGCATTTCTCTAATAATTCGTGGTGTTGAGCATCCTTTGCTGTGCATTTTGGCCATCTGTCTGTCTTCTTTGGAGAAAGCACCATAATGTTCTTGTACCAAGTTTAAGGCCCCTGAGCCTTTTCACTGTTGTTACGGTTACAAAACAACTAAATGTTTGAATACGCTAGGCAATGGGGAGCCAAACAAAAATGGAAAAATGCAAACCTTGGGAGAAATGTAAATGAGAGACAGAATGGAGAGTTAACATGCACAGATGTAAGTATTCGATCCTGTAGAAGTTCAGTAGGTTCTTTGTGTGGGGTGTGATGTGGGGCACAGGGACAGATGAGATACGATCCCAGTTGACATGAGTTTATAATGTAGAAGAGTGTATTGCGCACAGAAATAAATGGCCCTCTATGCACATGCAGCCCCACAGAAGTAGGTGGTTCACGGGAGAAGGTAAGGCTAGGAGTACCCCTGGTTGTGGGTTTAATGCCAGTGATGCCAGAATGGGTCAAGCATCCTAGAGGGGACCCAAGCTACCACTTGCTGGGCACTTGACATAGGTTACTTGCTGCCATTATCACCAGAGATCTGGACATGGAGACGTCAGAGAGGGAAAGTAATTTATTGGGGGGATCCCTTGCCGATAAATGCTAACCAGGGTGCAGGACCCTGTCTGACTCGTTTCCCACTCTGTGCTCCTGAGTCCACGTGGTAAATGGATGAGAATCCCTTACTCCGATGGCCCTGAGCTAGAGAGCATTTGATCCGGTCTGAGGGAGACACCGACGAGGCGTGCCCTCACCAGGAAGAGATGTTTAGCAATAGAAAGTAGAGGGGATAATAGATCATTGTTTATTGTGAGCCTTCTGTTTGCCAAATGGTATGACAGGCTGTTCACATTCTAAGCTGGTCCTCACTATCACCCCAGAAGTTAGCCAGTCATGTCCATTTTACAGAATGTTTACAGGAAACAGGCTTAAGAGGTTTACAGGGTCACTCAGCTACTACGTGGTAGTAGTCAGCTTTTGCATTTTGGATTTGAACCTCATGATTGGGGATAAATGGCACTGGATTTGAATTGAAGAGTTTCATTCCATGCAGTTAAGAATTGAACAGTGAGTTGACCCTTGAACAGTGCAGGGGTTAGCGACACTGATCTGCAGAGTTGAAAATCCCTGTGTAACTTAGAGCGAGCCCTCCCTACGCATGGTTCTTTCAGATCCGTGGTTCAACGTCTATGAATTCAACCATTCGCAGATAATGTGCTACCGTAGAATTTACTATTGAAAAAAATCCATGGATAAGTGAACCTGCGCAATTCAAGTTTGTATTTTCCAAGAATCGCCTGTCTTTACAGGATCCATGGTGGGGGCGGGGGGGGACATGTACAGATGAAGTGACATTTTGGAAGGGATTGGACTGACTGGGTTGAGAAGCCAGAGTATGTATGACAGGAGAGGAGGAGATGGCTCTTACTGCTTGAGTATTATTTTGAAGAAAGCAAGATACTGGTCCTCAGGAAGGGTTTAGTAAGGTGTAGAGAATTTAGATGGGGGTGAGGAGGGAGAAAGAGGAGGAGAGGATGGGGAGCTGACAAGTAGTTTAACAGCTGCTCCACCTATCTGCAAAACGACTCTGAGAAAAAATGGTTCTATTTATTTGCCGTTTCCTTCCATATATCTTCCCAACAGCATTCATCAATATCTGTCATTTCCCAGGGGGGTTAGACATGTCTAGCAATTCATTCTGCTGAATTATATTTCAATACGGGGATGGAAGGCGGCCAGATTGCAGATGTTAACTCTGACCCAGCATTGCTTAGACACGGTCCCCACCCAGCTCCTGGGTGCTTCATACACACAGACATTCTAGGCACTGCTGCTGCTTGGTGTCAGATGCTTGTTACCATGTGCTCATTAGAGTAGCTCTATTTAGTACTTGTTTAAAGATTAGTTCTAAGTTGTCACATTAGCCTTCGATCTGTAGAGCTAGAGCTTAGCGCCAAACCATTATGTATTTTTTGATAAGAATTGTATTTTTATTTATTTATTTATTTATTTATTTATTTATTTATTTATTTATTTGTCTTTTTGCCTTTTCTAGGGCCATGCTCGTGGCATATGGAGGTTCCCAGGCTAGGGGTCTAATCGGAGCTGTAGCTGCCGGCCTGTGCCAGAGTCACAGCAACGCGGGATCTGAGCAGCGTCTGCAATCTACACCACAGCGCATGACAACACCGAATCCTTAACCCACTGAGCAAGGCCAGGGATCAAACCTGCAACCTCATGGTCCCTAGTCGGATTCGTTAACCACTGAGCCATGACAGGAACCCCATTAATAGGAATTTTAAATCCAGACAGTCACCATCTGAAGGGAGACAACCTTGGTGGTCCAGCTGCAACAGGATGTGCTGGCCAGGGCTGGGTCTCATCACAGAATGGCTGCATTTGCTGGGTGTTGGTCCACCAAATGCAGGGGTGCAAGTACTTTAAATAATAGATAGCTTGAACCTTCCCAAGCTCTGTTTTATATATTAACTCATATGATCCTAAATCTCCCCTTATTAGAATTTGCTAATCTTGGTTGATGAGGAGAAATATTTCCTCTGTAAGAACAAGGTGAGGGAAAAGAAACGAAAGGCCAGATACACTGCTCTCTACGTGTAGATGTGAATTGTTTCAATTTGAAAATAGACTGTGTGTTGGCATTTCTGCCCTTTTGTCATTCAATGGCAAGAGTAATAGGGCGCCTCTCTGTGATTGAGAGTAAAAAGGTCACTGTACCTTTGAATCACCTTGCCACATTATCCACTCTGCAAGTTATTTTCGATTTAAAATTGCAGTGGCTGGGGCCACTTGAGATGCTGCTCCATAGCCTTGTGGTTTGTCCAGGGGTTTTGAGTTCTGTATTGTAGATGTGTGTTCTCCTATTTTCCCACAGTCCCTAGCTCTCTCACTATTTGGAATTGGGCTTTAGAGACTTCCAGAAATATTTGTCATGGCCCAGTCAGTCTACTTACTATAAGTTTCCTCCGTTTTTTTTTTTTTTCTTTTTTTTAAGGGCCATGCCTGTGGCGTATGGAAGTTGCCAGGCTAGGGGTCGAATTGGCGAGCTGCAATCTGTGACCTGCACCACAGCTTGTGGCGACACCAGACCCTTAACCCACCGAGTGAGGCCAGGGATTGAACCTACTATCCTCCTCATGGATACTAGTCGGCTCTTAACCCACTGAGCCACAACGGGACATCCTACAAGCTTCCGATTAAAGCATCGCCCTAATTTTGTCACCAGACCCTTGTGGTTAATAATGTTGCCTTGCCATTCTGTGTTAAATACAGCACACTGGCGATAATATTCTACGAAGTGAAATTAAACATCTCTGGTGGGTTTGAGACTATTAGGAAAAAGGCGTTGAGAGACTGCTGCCTTGGGCGATTAGTTTCATTCAGACCTTGATACCTAACTGGCATCACTGCGCTCTGACACCCAGGCTCCCAAAAGACATGCATCCTCCCGCCATTCAGCTCTCAGTTTGTCTGTCAACTGCAGATCACTGTCTAGTAGGCAGTGATGTCTTCCAGGACTTAGGGTCAAGACTCTGCTTTGGACTTGACTTGTGTGAGTCAACACACCCCACTTTTTGTTTTTAAAGACTAGAATAGCGGCTCGTTATAGGAGTCAGTGAGCGTCAGCACTCCCTGGTCACAAGTTTGTTGGCTTCTCGAATTACATTTATTTATGCCATTAAGAAGACTGATTTAGCAGCATTGTCGACACTGTCTAGGTATAGTTATTCTTTTGCAGTGGGGACAAGAAATTGGAAGTCAGTCACCCATGTGAGAGGGAAGATGAAAGGAACCGTGTCTCTGTGTTGTGGTAGCACAGCTGAAGATGAATAAAGGGAGGCCATAATTGCCTGTGAGCATGACAGTGGCTGTGGTGCAGGAACCGATGTTTAGGGTGAGCAATGGGGCATAAAGGAAGACTATTTTGATGATGGTGGAGTGCACTGTAGGGTGATGGCTGCTGACTCATGGATTCTGCCCACATTCAGGTAGTGACTTATCATGGTCTTGAAGCTTCTCCATTTCAAAGGTTTGAAGGGGCCTTGAAACACTCAGTTCCTCTGACTTGTAAATGATTCAGAGGGCTTCAGTATATTTAAGTATAATCTGTAAAGCAGGTACTGGTGTAGTTTACTGTGGCTGCCTCCTTTTGGACAATAAAAAGGACCCCCTCATTTTTTTCCTATGGAAGGTGCAGTGGTTTTGTCTAAGCAAGGGAGAGGGTGTGTGTGTGTGTGGGGGGGGTGAAAATATACATAAAAAAATTTTCTATTTTGCCCTAGAAGCCACTTCTAATGACTGCTTTGTTATATAGTTCCTAGGTCTTATTTTCCCTTTGCTGTTCTGTTTGTAGTCAAGAGAAGTAACCCAAAACGTAAGACCATGGACTGACTGCTAAATCTATGTTACTTTTCAGGTCATATGGAACTTTTTTACTGGAAACTTTTACATCTAGTCAGGTATCATTATTCTCTGATGACAAAGTAGGCCTCCAGAGGCTATATTTAATTCTGTATATAGGCATTCTGCTGAAATTATTGCTGACCTGATACTTTTCCTGCCTCAGAGGGAAACTTCCAGCTTTGGGATGCTCTGAAAGCATCTATCTAATATTTGAAGACATGTTTATGGAGGTCTTCCTTCTCGGGTTTTTGTTTTTTTGAACTCAGGATAGAAACAAAGGAAAACACTTTCCAGGGAAGAAACCATATGTAGCCTAGACAGAGCCAAGGCACAATCTGAGTCTAGGTTTAGTAATGGACTTATTTTCATATAGAACCTTAAAAGGCTGCACATCTTCCTATGCATTTTGTTAAGTAGAGGCCCTATGATCATAAACAGAAACAATAACCTGTTCAAATAACCCAAAAGCCTGTTCAAATAACCCATACCTCTATGGCTGATGCTTTACAAGTTCTTCTATCACTGCGGCTAGCTGATTTCAGCTTTAATATGCGCCTCTGTTGATTGCCTCTAAATTTCTAGTTATGTCAGTAGAAAATAGCTAGTAAATAGTTTAATAAGCATATTGGAATTTTGGAAATGTGTTTCCAAAGAACACAGAGCTGATCAAAGTTCCAGTTGTACCAACAAGCTCCATGCGGTATTAAAACAGAGCAGCCAGATTGCTAGGCAAGCTCACCTCTCATACAACAAATAGGGAATGGTATTATCCATTAATTTCCACCCTGTGCAGCTGAATAATGCAGTTGACAGATGCTAATTTTCTTAAATCGTAGGCAGCAAATGATGCATGAATACAACAGCAACACACTTTTTAGAGGCTCTTGGTAGTCATCAGAAAGCGAATTGGTATAAAGTTTGATGTAATCACTCCCAACTATGGCGCAGTGTTCGTGCCTTCTAATGACTGCCTTAAATCCATCTGTTGTCCTCTTTTCCCTATTAACACTAATGGAGGTCTAGGCAGGAATAAAACGTCCCATGTGTTGTGCTAACAGACCCTGCAATTTGTAACATTCCTCTGATTCCTAGCAGGCAGAGCTGGCCTGATCTCAGTTACACTGACTCACCCTTTCTGTTTCCTACTTCGCTGGCTTAACTAAGGGAAGCTGCTCCCTACCCTACTCCCTCCCTCAGTCTCCCCTTCAAACATGCTGTTACTTGTCTAACCAGTCCAAGGGGGTTTCAGTTCCTGCTGGCCTCTTTTCCCTTAGGGCAGCGGTTATTACTGCTTAAAATCCGTCCTTACCACGTGCAGCAGTGTCCAGCTTTGTCTTTGACCAGGCCTGCTTATGGTCTCGTTACCCAGATTAGACTCACTCATGGGATAGCAACAAATAAACATCGACGACCAATAAATAAAGGTGGTCATGTTAGGACTGAGTGATTTCAGAGGAGACGACGACATGCATGTCCTGTGGGCCGTGGTCTCTGCTCGCTTGGGAGATTGGACAAAACTAAAGAGTTCAAAGTGTGGTTTGGAGCACATGGAGAAAAGGGAAGGGCTCTGGTCCCTCATTCTCCCTCCCCCGGTGTTTGTGGAGAGTCTGACCTCCTGCCCAAAGCATGCCTCACTCATGGGGCATGGATCCTAGATTCAGAGGTGTCACCTGCCCTGGGGGTTTATTCTGGGCTGACCCTGCTTCAGCTGGGTCTTCCCACTGGCTTCAAAAAGGGAGCAGCTACCAGTCACAGCTGTCGTCACTGGACCTTGGGGCCGGGATGAGGGTGCTTGGGGTTCCCTTTTGCTCCTGTTCCCCATGGAACCTTTGTCCTAGGTGCTTGCCTCCCCATCCAGGGCCTCCCTTATGCTGCCTGAGGAGGTGCCATTTGAAGGATGGAGGGACTGTGCCCCTGGCTAGTTTGCCAGGTTACAGAGCACATTTTGGGATGGGACTCATTCAAAGCGATATTTTGGAATATCATATGCAGAAGTTAATAGACAATAATTCAGTACAACCTCAAATACCTGCCACCCAGCCTTATCAAAGCTTAATATTTGCCACATCCTTCAGATATACTTAAAAATTCATACTAAATTTATTAAAACTGCAAGTGAAAATGTAATTCTTTAAAGTTCAGTTAATAGATCCCATTATTCCCTGCAGGTAACTTTTAAAGTAATAAAACATGACAGCATACCCCTCCCTGGATCTGTTCCTCATTTTCCCTGCTAGAGATTTTTAACTAGAGTTCTGATTTTGCTGTTTCCTTTCCACAAGGAAATGCTATATTTTATTTTGTTGCTGTTTTGGTGGTTGGGTTGTATCCACGCAGCTATAAAGTTTTTAGAATGAAGCAAATAGTAATAGTATATTGTCTGCTTTCCATGTCCCAGGCTAAGTGCGTTAATGGATTATCTCATTTAATCCTATCTGCTACCATTTCCCATCCTTTCAGTCAATTTTCCCCCTCTCTCTTTATAAAAAAATATTTTCTTATGAATATAAACGCATCCTATCTTAACTTGTAACTTTATTATTACTATTATTTTTTTACCTAAGCATATGTGATGAATATGGTAAGATTTTCCTGTGGTAAGATTTGAGCTGCAGAGTAAGAATCCTGGTTTTGCCCGTTTTTGAGCTGTGTGCCTTTGTCTAATTATGTAATCTCTCTGGGCTTTAAAGTGGAGGTAATATCACCTAGTACCCCAGAGGACTTTTAAGGTATTACAGTGCCTGGCATATATAGTAAGTCCTCAATGTATTTTAGCTATTATGCTATCCTACAAATGAAATTTAAGAAAATAATCTGTTCAGTTTTGTTCCTCCTGTTTAGACTTGATCAGGTATTTATCAGATAGTATAGTTTAACTGCATTTCAGTCAGTAAGCATTTATTGAGCATTTACTAAATGCCAGGCACTATACTATGTCAGGTCCTAGAGGTACATAAATGATAAGCATTTCTTTATCTCGGGGGGGGAGGGGTTATGGGAATGTAGTCTAATAATTATTTTCTAGTAAAAAAGAAAAAAGACTGACCTAAAAAATTCTTGAGTTAACTGAAATGTTTGCCTTTCAAAGTTTTCCGTGATTGCATTAAATTTGAATGTTTTTTATCTACTCCTAGTTTTCTTTAAAATGAAGCGTCTGGGGCAGAGCAGTGGTGAGGCCAGAGTAGAGTCATTCCTTCTTGTTATCATGTAAATCTTAACACCATGTAGTTCCTATTCCTCCTATCAGGCTTCTTTCTGAAACATGTACAAAGAAAACATAAGGGAAAAGATACAGGAAAGATCAGAATGTTTAAAAACCCTATTGATTCTGATGGCTGAGGGTTGGTATATTTTAACAAGTAATGTCCTTCAAATAGTTATCTCTATGTTAAAGAAATCATTTATTCATGTACTACTGATGTTGGCATTTCTAAATACAGGCTGTAGTCTTCCTGCTTCTTTATTAATGTCCTACTTGGGGTCTAAAGGTGTTGGATTTCCCAAAGCCCCTCTTAATCTAGCTTCTAGTTCATGTTTCAAAATAAATTCAGGAAAATAATACAATTCTAGACTCTAAATGTAACATATCCTGCACAAAAATATATATGAATGGTTTGAGATGTGACCACAACCACAGAACATAATTTTATTTGAATTTTCAATGATAGTGTTTACACTTCAGTTAATTGGTGTTTTCTATATTTATTTGCTTGGAAAAGTGCATAATCTAATATGTGGGGTTAATGGCAGGGGAATAAGTGACCAAAATCAATATGGTCCCATTTTTGGAAGAAAATACAAGTTACAGAAAGAAAGTCCAGCCAGAAACTACTGAAATGTTGATAATGGTTTTCCCTGGTGTGATTATAGTTTTTAATATATAATATATTATATATAATATATTATATATATATATATTACATTTTCTCCTTGAGAGTGAAAAGAAACTAAATACAAGCAAAAAAGATACCTTTCTTTGTTTACTGCTCTTATGGCTAAATAGCTAACATTGACTGAATGCTTCACTCATAAAGTCCTCCAATTCCCTCAACAACTTTAAATGGTAAATCCTATCCTCTCCATTTTAGAGATGAAAACACCAAGGCCAAGAGAGTTTAACTCACTTCCTTCCCCAATGTCACTGAGCTACAGGTCAAGATCTCAAAAGCAGATCTAGTTTTCTCTAGAGCCTGTGCTTTCACTCTATAAAAAGAGAGTGAAAGAACAATTTTGACAAAATAAGAAGACTTTTTTCCTTTGCAATTAAAATGTAAGTTTTTGAAATCACTTGGACTCGGGCATTAGCCCTCTTGATATGGAGAATTGATGAGACCTGCCCCAGTGCCTGTACTCTGATAGTGTTTCTCATTAGTCTGTGCACTAATAATAAACTCGTGCTGGGAAAAAATAGTCTATTTAAGAAAGAAAGGGAAAATCTTATTCGAGCCAAATTAAGGACTGTAACCTGTGAACAGCCTGTCAGAAAGTTCTGAGAACCGTTCTGCCCACCAGAGGTCAAAGGACAGTTACATGGGTTTTTGAGACAGAAGGCTGCACATTAAATGATGTAGATGGTTGTCACAATCCAGATCTTCAAATAAAAAGCGAGTAGTGATCCTGGGTCATCGTGGCCCTTTGTAAGATTAAGAAGGAATGTTATCTTTTGAGGAGTTGACTTGTTGATGCTAGGAAAATGTCCCTCTTTATGGTTGAGCAGGTATTTCTGCCAATGCGGAGGTTTTGATCCATCTGTAATGCAGATACAGAGTGCACAAGAGAGGGCAGAGAGGAGGACAAAGGGCAGAGAAAAATTTACTGCGGTTAAGTTTTTCTTGTCTTCCCATAAAATTGGAATTTTCACATGCGTTAATATATTTCAGTCGTTACTAACCAGTGGGTGCTTGGGAAGTACATGCCTGAGGAAAGAGGGTGAGGCTTCTTTACAAGGAACAGATGTATTGGAGAGAATCCAGGGCCTAAATATTCCCTCTGATGCAGGCTCCCAGCCACACGTGCTGCAGTCCCTCATGATTCCAGGGGCGTATGAAGTTGGGAGTCCTCACATGTGCAGCCTTTAGAGGAGATTCTTTAGGTTAATTGCTGTCTTTTCATTGTCCTTATGTGTTTTGGGGGAAACAAGTACCCACTTGTTATTTAATCATTAAACAACTATTTAACGAGCACCTACTATGACTAATCATTGTGCCATACATAAAAATCAAACCTGGCAATCCTGTCGTGGCTCAGTGGGTTAAGAACCTGACACAGTGTCCCTGAGGATGCAGGTTCGATCCCTGGACTCACTCAGTGGGTTGAGGATCCAGTGTTGCTGCAAACTGCTGTGCAGGACACAGGTGTGGCTTGGATTTGCTGTTGCTATGGCTGTGGTGTAGGCCTTAGCTGCAGTTCTGATTTAACCCCGAGCCTGGGAACTTCTGTATGCAGGTGCAACCATAAAAAGAAAAAAAAAAAATCAGAAGTGATCTCTGCTTTTATTGAACTTCATTACTATGTAAATATTCATGTCAATTGTAACTTCCTAGAATTATAAAGTCTTATATCTTGGTGTTGAAAACCAGTCTAGTCCATGAACTAAAGAAGTAATACTGTGAGAGTTGGTTCAGCTGTTTGACTTTTAAAGACATACTCATATATATATGAGCTCAAGGTTGATGTAAACTGCTCAGTGAACCTACAACTGATACTAATGTCCTGGTTTATGCAAAGAGATACTGTTACCTGCTCTGTTGACAAAACTGGATGAACACCAGTGTTTCAGAGAAAAGCTGGAAGAAAGAGGCATCAGCCCCATTTCACCTTGAAAACTTCCAACTCTTCCTTTTGTTGGTCTTGATCTTTTTTTTTTTTCTTTTTAGGGCCACACCCATGGCATAAGGAAGTTCCCAGGCTAGGGGTGGAATTGGAACTAGAGCCGCCGGCCTCCACCACAGCCAAAGCAACTTGGGATCCGAGCCTCATTTGCAATCTACACCACAGCTCATGGCAACGCCAGATCTTTAACGCACTGAATGAGGCTAGGAATCAAACCCGCATCCTCACAGATACTGGTCGGGTTCTTTACTGCTGAGACATAATGGGAACTCCGGTCATGATCTTTGTAGACATTTTTCTAGATGATTCCTAGTTTTATTTTCCAAATTAGATATTTAATTAATTGATATTTATTTTTGGCTATGCCTATGCCATGCAGAAGTTCCAGGGCCAGGGATCAAATCCATGCTAAAGCAGTAACCAGAGCCACAGCAGGGATGATGCTGGATCCTTAACCTTCTGAGCCACCAGGAACTCCCCATATTAGCTATTTTAAAAGTCCATTTGTAAATGTTCATGTTTATTTCTACAATGCTGAGAATACTTTGTGTATTTATGTATATACTCAGTGCGTTCCCCTGGAATATATAGTGGTAAGAACACTCTTCATGCTGCCCTGGCTGAAAGCTACAGACACTGGCAGTGAAGAGATTTATTTGGGTTTACATGGGGAAATAGGGTGAGAACTTATTACTGGATCTCCTGACCTAAGTAAAACTATTTGCTTCCGATGGCTGTGCATCAGTGTAATTACAGTGTATGGCAAAAGTGGTATAGAAGAATCATGGCCAGGAAGGACTCTGACATTGCCACAGAAGCACTGCCATTCTGCTTGCTACTCACACTCTCTTCTCTTTAACCCAACAGGGAGATACCTCCTTCCAAACCCCCCAGCGGGACAGGCCTGGCAAAGCTCTGCAGAGACGTCCAACCTCGTGCGTATGCGCAGCCAGGCCCTGGGCCAGTCAGCACCCTCGCTCACCGCAAGCTTGGTGAGTGTCCTCGGGCTCTGTCTGCATGGGCTGGGGTAGCTCCATCTCACCACCAACCTAGGGATTATTCTAAGTTTATTGTTCTAGATTTGAACTTAAACCTACACTTGCAATTTCTTGTCATAGCTCAGCAATAATGAACCCGACTAGGATCCATAAGGATGTGGTTCGATTCTTGGCCTTACTCAGTGGGTTAAGGATCTGGCCTTGCCATGACCTATAGTGTAGGTTGCACATGCGCCTTGGATCTGCTCTTGTGGCTGTGGTATAGGCCGGCAGCTGTAGCTCTGATGCAACCCCTAGCCTGGGAACTTTCATATGCCACACTTGAGGCCCTAAAAAGCAAAGCAAAGCAAAACTTACACTTAATATTAAGCACAGGAGTTCCCGTTGTGGCGCAGTGGTTAAGGAATCCGACTGGGAACCATGAGGTTGCCGGTTCGATCCCTGCCCTTGCTCAGTGGGTTAAGGATCTGGCGTTGCCGTGAGCTGTGGTGTGTGTGGGTAGCAGACGCAGATCGGATCCCGTGTTGCTGTGGCTCTGGCATAGGCCAGTGGCTACAGCTCCAATTGGACCCCTAGCCTGGGAACCTCCATATGCCGCAGGAGCGGCCCAATAAAAAGCAAAAAGACAAAAAAATATGTATATGTATATTAAGCACAGGTTTGGCAATGGGAAATTACTTTGCTTTCAGTGTGCTAATTTTTTTACAAGTCTGCCCAGCCTAATTTGGAATATTTCTGTAAATTTGACCTTGCTTCAACTCTTCCCTCAAAAGAAATGAAAATGTTTCTAAGCTTTTTTTGTTTTCTTGTCAGCTTCTTATTTGAAAATAATTTCAAACATACATGGAAATTGCAGAAATGAGACAAATACAACCCCAGTTGATCCTTTGCGTGGGTTCAAGTATTAACCTCTTGCCCTGTTGGCTTTTCTCTTTGTATACATGCATGTGTGCAAACACAGACACATACATAAAGATGCATAATTTTTTTAACTCTTTGAGAGTAGCTTATACATAGCATGGCCTTTCATTATCACAGTTATCAACTTCATTAAATTCATGCACGAAAGAAGCTCTTTATCTACTCTGCCACATGTATTTCATTTATATCAATTGGCCCAATAGTATCCTCTATAGCATTTTTCCTCCTCCAGTAGAGGATCCAATCTAGGGTCATGTATTACATTTAATTATCCTTTAATCTGGAACCTTTCCACAGCCTTTCATTGCCTTTTTTGAACACTGACATTTTTGAAGACTATGCACCCCCCCCCCCATTTTTTAATGGAATATTGCTCATATTACACGTACCTGATATGTTCTAATGTTTTCTCAAGGTGACCTTCAGGTTTTGTGTTCCAGGCCAGAATGTGACATTGGTGACATTATGTCCTTTCAGGTCACAGCGTCTGTGGGTGCATGCTATCCACCTGGCCCCTCATTATGATGCTAATTCTTTTCTTCTTTTTTTTTTTTTTTTTATTTTCCCACTGTACAGCAAGGGGGTCAGGTCATCCTTACATGTATACATTACAATTACATTTTTCCCCCACCCTTTCTTCTGTTGCAACATGAGTATCTAGACAAAGTTCTCAATGCTATTCAGCAGGATCTCCTTGTAAATCTATTCTAAGTTGTGTCTGATAAGCCCAAGCTCCCGATCCCTCCCACTCCCTCCCCCTCCCATCAGGCAGCCACAAGTCTCTTCTCCAAGTCCATGATTTTCTTTTCTAAGGAGATGTTCATTTGTGCTGGATATTAGATTCCAGTTATAAGTGATATCATATGGTATTTGTCTTTGTCTTTCTGGCTCATTTCACTCAGTATGAGATTCTCTAGCTCCATCCATGTTGCTGCAAATGGCATTATGTCATTCTTTTTTATGGCTGAGTAGTATTCCATTGTGTATATATACCGCATCTTCCGAATCCAATCCTCTGTCGATGGACATTTGGGTTGTTTCCATGTCTTGGCTATTGTGAATAGTGCTGCAATGAACATGCGGGTGCACGTGTCTCTTTTAAGTAGAGTTTTGTCCGGATAGATGCCCAAGAGTGGGATTGCGGGGTCATATGGAAGTTCTATGTATAGATTTCTAAGGAATCTCCAAACTGTTCTCCATAGTGGCTGTACCAGTTGACATTCCCACCAACAGTGTGGGAGGGTTCCCTTTTCTCCGCAGCCCCTCCAGCACTTGTTATTTGTGGATTTATTAATGATGGCCATTCTGACTGGTGTGAGGTGATATCTCATGGTAGTTTTGATTTGCATTTCTCTTATAACCAGCGATGTTGAGCATTTTTTCATGTGTTTGCTGGCCATCTGTATATCTTCTTTGGAGAACTGTCTCTTCAGGTCTTTTGCCCATTTTTCCATTGATTGATTGGCTTTTTTGCTGCTGGGTTGTATAAGTTGTTTATATATTCTAGAGATTAAGCCCTTGTCGGTTGCATATGATGCTAATTCTTTTCACCCAAAGTGCTGGCCCATTTCTTCATGCTAGTTAGAATTTTCCTCTTTCAGTCAATAAGGATTTGATGGGGAGATAATTTGAGGACCTGCAAACATATTTCTCCTTAGCAAAAATTTCTTTTAGATTTTATATTCATTGGTAACCCTTGCCTGGACCCTTCTTTTCTAAACTCACTGAGAAATGGTCATTTTTCCAACTGCAGCCCTCTCTCCACAACTCAAGTTGACATGTGGCATAAATACCTGTGTATTTGTTAGCAGCATGGAGGCCTACCTTACTTTTTAAAAAAATAATGTAGACTTTCGTTTTGGTTTTTAAGACTTTGGTTTTTAATCATGATGTTTACTGCAATTTTGTTTTCTAGAGGGCCCATTAATTTTCAGCTTTCACCTTTGGCACAGCCTAGAAGTTGAGTTATCTTTGTATAGGTTGGTAGAGTTATATGATATGGGGATAGATTTTTAAATGTGTTTTAACTAATGATGATGCAAATAATATATAAATCAGTGCGTGATGATGCCTTATAATGTTATACATTGGTAATAAATTGTGTAGGATATTTGGGAATCATTCAATAATGTAGAGAGATTTGATTTAGGTCTAACCTGCAGTCATGCTTTTGTCATTAGGTAGCTGGATAAACTTGAGCAAATCACTTAGTGTCAGATTGTATCCCTTCATCTATAAAACCACAAAATGAAAAGACATATTAAATAGTCTCTGGAATTCAGCTTCAGAATTCCCTGTTTCTACTCTTAGAATAATAAAGATTCTGCATACAGTGAATAATTATCCCTTAAAAAAATTCTTTCAGGATATTTTATGACTTCAAACTTGACTATGATCTTTAAACCAAAACTTTCTTCTCATGAAAATTTTGGGACTTATTTTTGAAAGTACAGTTAACATGATGGTGGTTAATGTTTTCCTCCACCCTATTCCCAAGTCCAAAGTTACTTTTTCTTCTTATTTTAGAAGAAAATTGTATTCAAAGCTTATTTTACTGAAGCATTTACTTTTTAAGGAAAGAGGAAAAGTCCTTGTAATCAGTAATTTTTTTTTAAACAGAATTGCTTTGGGGGCCACTGCAGTCTTGTTCTTAACATGTAAATGGTGATCTTTCATGTTTATTGCCAAGTGAATCATTCTAATTTAAACAACAAAATAATGAGCTTAATACTGGTAGTTGTGTACTCAGACATAGAAACTGATTGATTCGTTAATAAAACACGTCGATATTTGGGAATAAGGAACAAAAACGAGCAGAACTATTAATAGAAATATGAAGATATCCTCTAAAATCAATCTTATGATGTTCTTATCAAAGAGTCATTTAATTTATCAGCTTATTTACCCTGCAAGTTGTTTTTTTATTGCGGGGGGCGGTGAGCAGTGCACCAGTGGTATATGGAAGTTCCTGGGCCAGGGATCAAGTTTGAGCTGCAGCTGCAACCGATGCTGGAGCCTTGACCCACTGTGCTGGGCCAGGCATCCAACCTATGAATAAGACCTGAGCCACTGCAGAGACAATGTCACAGCGGGAACTCTTAGCCTGCAAGCTTTTGTAATGTGTAGGACCAAACATAGAGAAAATGCTAAAATGCCATAGAGAGCAAACTTAAAATAGTACCTGGCACATAGCAAGTCTCAAGTGTTGGAAATGGTAATACTTGTCTTATGACCCTATTCTAGTAAACTTGGGCACAGAAGCCAGATGATGATTAACTATTTCCTACTAGAACATGAAGGTTTAAGATGCACCCCTCATCATATCTTTTCTTCAACGGTGTCGTTACTTCCTAATTGTAAGTCTGAAGAAAACTATTTGTGGGTCTTCTGTCCCCCAGCTCTTGTCCCAGTAGGAGCAGCAGCAGCTGGAGAAGAGCCGCCAGGCAGAGCACCATCCCGATTTCCTCATTATTCCGCAGCAGTCTGCTCAGGTTTCTCTGCCACATCAGTTATTTCACAATGCCACTCACTATGTGCTCATGACTTTGCCTGCTTTTGGTACCCTTTGCACAACCATTCAGATTAACCTGTTTATGCTTCATGGCGTGGATTACATCTAAATTGTCTGCTGATGACAACTAACAGAGTTGATAGAGAATGGTGCTTAAGAGGTGGAAATGTACACCCGTTAGGATTTTTTCTCCCCCCCCCCTTTTTTTTTTGTCTTCTGGATAAGCCTGATATTTCTGAACATGCTTCACTCTCATCCTTTCCCCTGGCCACTGTCCTCACCCACATTGCCCCATATTAGAGCTATAAATTGACTTTCCACTTGACTCTTCCTAGCATTTATCAAGGTGCACCTTTATTTTCATTCTTTGTGTTTATGCCTAATATCCACCTGCTAGATTGCAAGCCCCTTCAGGACAGAATTGCTGTCTGATCTGACTTTCTACTCCTCAGTGTTTGTTCCTAGCACGACACCTTGCAGGTAGGAGGCATTCAGTAAATAATGACAGGATGGATCGTGATTCATGTAAACTGACAGATTCCTTTAGTTGCAAGGTGAAGTGATGATGTGGTTCTGAATACTGCATGGGTTTCCTAATAAGATCATCCAACTACAACCTTTTTGGTTTTGCTGTCCAGTATACATCTTAACAACTTGTGATGAGCCTAAAAGTCCATGTAATAGGCCCAATCCTGCTTAGTTCCATATCAGCTGCTCAAAAAAATAAATAAATAAATAAAATAAAATAAAATAGAGGGTGACCAAATTGTGAAGAGATTATCCATGTCCATTTTCAAGGAAATTTCTTTAAACTGCTTGTAAGCAGTCAGGCAGTCACATCAGTTTAAATATTTTGTTGATTCTTTGAAGAAAGAAGTTGAGGCCATGTATGTGTTCAGATGTGGAAAAGTTGATGAAGTCAGAAACCAAGAGGTTTGTGTCCAAATGACAGGAGTACACTTGCTGTCATAGAATTTCATGTTCCACACGACAGAACATTTCGAAAAAGTATCGCCCCTCCACTGCAGAGGTAGTCATATGTTAGTAACATATAAATGAAGGGCTGTGTTTGGGGAGGTATGAATTTCTGTAAATGCGTGACCTATTGTGGTGTAAATGCCATAGGCAAGCTTCAAGGTAAGGGTAACTACCTTCTCAAGGGGGAGATTGATTCCTAGCCAGAAGTATCTGGTTTTCCTTGGCAATGCTAAATGTAGTTGTGCTCCCTCTCCCAGACACATTGGGCATTTCTGATAAATGGCAGGTTGCCACTTCATCCTAAGTAGCCTGGTAGCTGGCAGAATACACGCTCAGCCAGTGTCCGCCTGCTGGGACACCAGCCGGGAGTGCTGATGAAGTGTCAGATGTATACTGCATATACATTAATCTGAAGAGGGGAAAACTCATTTCCCCATTTGCCTCCTCCATCTTTCTGTCCCTCCCCCCATGCATGGGTAGTTTATCAAAGAAGTCATAGTCGTCAAAAGCAGGGGATTTATCCAGATGCTGCTTTCAGACAAGAAAGATGGAAATTTCAGGAGGCAAAGCAGGACCAGGGGTAACTTATTTTTCTGTAGGAAAATAAGGTTGTAAGCCTTGGTGATTAAAGTTTAGAAATGGTATATGGGGCCATCATAAGAAATAGTCACTTCTTTTGTTCTTTGGAGTAATAGATGGATGGCAGGAACTCGGTGAAAATTAGTTTCCAGTATTTTTCTCCCGTTTTTCTGTTTGATTTGAATCACAAGCCTGATCTGTTTTGATTTTTGTTAGCATCCTTGCCACATTCTCTTTTATTTAAATCTTCCTTGACTACCCTGTGCGAAAGTGTTTCTCTCACTGCCTGACACACACCCTGTTTATTTTCCCCAGTTTTCTCAACAGCTTTATCTCCTTCCAGTACCCCACATAATTTGCTTATTATATATCTCTTATTATGCTGGTGAAAAATTCTTGAGGGCAGAGAGATTTTTTTTTCTGTTTTTCCAGCTATTTCCCTGGGACCTAGAACAGTGCCTGGCACATAGTAGGTGCTCAGTAAAGGCTTGGCGAATGTATACATGACTATATTTCCTTTCTGTAAGTGCTGTAAAACAGACTCTTGTTTATCTTCTGTTTTTAATCTATAGCTAATCTTTCAGGTTTCTTTTATTTAGCCTAATCAAGAAGATATTCTTCAAGCCAGAGAGCACTTAACTTTGGAAACTGTATTCAGGGATTAAACTATAATTATTGAATTGGATAGTGAAAAGGAAGGAGAAAAGCAGAATAGTTAAGAGATGAACTCCAGCTTCTACCGTTGATTAGCTGTGTGAGCCTCAGTTTCTTCATCTGTGAAATGGGGCTAATGGCTATAGGTCACCTCATAAGGTTATTGTGACGAATAAATGAGCAAACACTTATGTACTACTTTGCACAGGGCCTGTCAGTGTTCCTGGGGTTGGTAGAACAAATGTTCCTTGGGCGTTGTCAGCAAGGCATAGTTGAGATGGTATAGTCAGGACGGAAGGAATCAGATCCTTAGATTTGAAGTAGTCATTTAACCTTTCTGTCCTTAGCTCTTCGTGTAATGGTGGACCAAATTGTTCCTTTCTTCCTCATCTTCACTAAAAATTCCCCAACCCACCAAACTGGAAGTTGTGTTTCCAGCACAGTTAACTGTTTTGAAGGGGGGAAGTGCTTTCAGATATTGTTTTTCAATTTTTAATATTAGGTTAAGTGGTATAATTTTATGTTTCTTCAGTGGCCCTCTTTTGACATTGTATCCATTTCTTATAATGGAGAAATTATGTTTCATGATGTACTATAAATATTAAAACCAAACTACTTAAACTGCAATATATTCAAAGAGCCTTGATGAATATTCATCTTTTCCATTTGCAGAAGTGCATTATGAAGAGTCAGGGAAAATTCACTAAACATATGCAAAAGTGCATTTTTCCTTTTTAATTCATTCGGAATGTACCGACATTATGTCAGCATTTATTTGGGGTACAGACTTTATTTGCAGTCATTTAATATTATATCAATACTTCATTAGCCTTATAGTTCCAAACAAAAACCTGAGCTGAAGTCCAATTAGTTAACTCTGAGAGAATGTCTGTTAAATATTGATGTAGGAATAATTGAATGCCCTTGGATAAATTGCTTAGCAAAAGTTGTAGGATTCAATGGTGAATTAGCATTTCTCCTTAGCTATTATGGCTCAATTTAAAGACTGCATAATATTCCAAGGTATGGCTTTCTCACAATTTATTATACTATTTTTCCCTTTTGGTTATTTCCAAGTTTTCCTTATTGAAAATAATGGTAATGAGCAGGCTTTTAATAAGTCTTTGTTCACTTCTAATTATTTTTTCAGGGTAGATTCTTGGAGGGGATTTCTGTGGTAAAGGATATGAGCATTATGGGGGTTCCCCATTCTTTTGCTAAATCATTTCCAGGAATACTGTACAAATTTGTGCTTCTGTATATTGATTGAGAAAGCACATCTCACTATACTCTGACCAGCAGTCAGAGTTATTATCTTCTAAAAAAATGAAAACAACAACAACAAAAAACCCAAACCAAAGAAACAAGTTTGCTGATTTGTTAGGTGAAAAATAATCACTCTTTTTTAATGTATTTTTTTATTTTTAATGATGTCGGTATGGTTTTTAGACAAGTTGAGCTTTTACACCAAAGCCCCCAGATACAGCAAAAATGAAATTAGAGTTATCTATACTTCCTCCTCTAGCTTCTTCCTTCCAGTCCCTAAATCAGCTTACCATACCAGTTCTGGGTAACCTGCATTTGCTCTTGGGATACAAGAACTGCTGAGTGTGATTACAATGTATATAGCTGAAGGCATTATTCCACAGCTCAGAGTTTTTTTCATCCGGAGAGTAGTAATCTCAATTGTGAAATACTGCCTTCAGCTGTGGACATTATAATCAAAGTCTCAGGAGTGCTTGCATTCCAGCATAATACATCGCCTCGTTGTTACCCTCTGAGCTAGGTTCTGTTGATAGTAAAGGGGTGAATTTTCATAACTCAGTGCTGAAATAGCAGCAGGGAACCCCAAGCAGATTATTATAGGTCAGGCTTAATCCATGAAGATAAATCTCATTATAGGCTCACCTGGGCCCATCCACAGAGTAGCCAGTTTAACAGGAGTCTTTTAAACAAAGATCAGCTTAGAAATGAACTATAAAATCCTTGCCATAATCCAACTACTGCCTCTGTGAAAAGATACTCTAGATGTGCATCCTTACTCTAAGCATGCCTGGGTGCCATGAGAATAATTAGAAAAGAAAAAAAGCATGTGAGGTGCATTGTGATTTGGTCTATGAGTGAATGACAAACTACTGCTTATTTTGAGCAAGAGATTTTTTTCCCCCAAATGAAACTCCACCCAGAAGTAGTCACTTAAAACTTTCCACCACAGTTTTTCTTCTTTACATTTTGTGGAGGTTAAAAAATATATTCATTACCTTCTATATATGTTGTCCTTCTGGGAAAGGACAGGGTGCCTGCTGGAGCAGCTCTCTGCGTGGGTGTGCCTAGACTGGTCAAGTGTGGATTTCTTGTTGTCAAAGGCATTTGAGAGTCACTGAGATGAATGGTACCCATAAATACTCAAAGGAGTTTAAAGACTTAGGCATGCATGCTCTCTCTTTTAATTGCTTACCATCATAGAGGGGAGAAAAACAGATTTATAATAGCAATATTGTGTGTGTGAGAGAGAGAGTATGTGTGAAAAAGAGAGAGAGGAGAGAGAGAACAAACTTGGGTTCCACTAACTACTCGCTTACCCAACTGGGATATCTTATGGGACCCAGCCACTCTGTTTACCAAGCATTTATGAGATGATCATGACAATGCCGAGGGCTGGCTCTTCAGCTGTCTTGTTCTCACGGTATCTTTAGCACCAAGGGCGGTACCTAGTGTGTACTATGTAGTACTTAGAGAATGGTGGTTTATTAGCAAATGTTGAAGAGGTCTTAATTCTAAGTTTTAATAGTTTCCGAGGCCCCTGTTCATCTGCTGCTGGAGCCCAGATGAGTTGAATGGTTGAACTGTCAAGGATTTTATTGGATTGTGCATCTGGGGAGATGATGGAGATACAGGTGGTGAAGCAGTCACAGCTGCCATCATGGAAGTGTCTGTTGGTGTACTGGTATACAAGTGCCTCACCAGCAGACTCCTGGTGTGACACAGCTTGTCCTTTCTGGTGTCTCTTTGCCCTGTGTTAAAAATTACAGCACTTGCCTATTTGCTATCTTAATGTGTCAAAAGAATTCTGCAGTTCAGAAACCAAGAAACCCAGAGGTATTAGACAGTGGTTTGGAGGAGAGAAAGTATTAAGATGTAATATTTTCTTTCTTGGGAGAAATGAAAAATAATTTTAATTCCTAGTTATCATGGCTCTGGAAGATGAACATGCTTCGGTATCTTTCCTACGTTATTTTTCGAGAGTACTTGAGTGGTTAGTAGAATAAGCAAATTGGTAATTATACTTATTACTTGTGCATTGGCATCCATAGTATCAATCTACTGTTGGATTCTGAATCAGTGTATTCTTCATTATGCTCATTAATCAGTTAATTGACTATTAATGGAGTCCCTATTGAACAGCTGGTGCTAAAACCTATATAGAAAGAATGTCACACATGGTCTTTCTGAGCTAGCTGAACTAAGTCTTCTGAGAAATTAGAGAGCAAAATAGATGATGATGTATACTCACACTTCAAACTATAGCTGTATAGTTTGAAGTGTGAGTATTTCTAGACTAGAGGAATGATGTGGAGGTTCTGGCAAGGTTTGGTTGGGCAAGCTTCCAGGCGTAGTGAAACTATGTATGTGGTGGAATGGGGGGGGTGTGTGGTAGGTAAAGTGGACAGTGTGACTTGGGTAGTGATTTTTTTCTTAACATGACGTTTCTAGAATAGTCAGCGAGACCAAGGACTGCGTGAAACTCAGAAGCTCGTAGATATCAGTAGTAGAATGACTTCTAACTTAATCTGAACCCTAGGAGATCACCAGGATTGCCTCCATCTATCTCTGAGTGCCAAGAATGTCTTCAAACACTCCATCAAGTGATGCTTTTTTACTTAAATCTCTCAGGTGGAAGGCCTATTTCCTCTGGTATTGAAGCTATAAGGAAATAAGTCTTTATGTTTGTTAGATTCAGTGACTAGATGTGACCAATGGCTTACTGGATTATGAGTTCTTTCCTTTGTGATTTTACATGGCTGGTTTTTGTTGTTGTTTGTTTTAAGTGAAGAATAGAGCTGTGTGGCAAGTCCAGCATAGCTATTTGTGATATATTCAATACTTCATTTTATTGTTCAGGGCACATAAACCTCCATTTAGAGAAAACAAAGAATGGGTGCCTAGTGGCAGAGAGCACTTTTACAAATATTTGCAAAGGCATAAAGCCCCTCCTTAAGTTTGGCTAATTCTCACCTCATAGTGGGAATGATTATTGTTCCCTGCTAGTTGGCTTCCTTAGAGCCCTACATTTTGTTCCTTTTTTCTTTGACCTGTTTTTCTTTGTCTCTCTACTTTCCTGTCCAAGATGATTCACCACTAAAAGCTGAGTTGTTCTCCAGATGGTGTGGATCCTTACCATCTAAGGATCCAAGGTACCACATTCTTATTTGCGCCGTAGAATTCTGCAGAGACTAAGCCATAACTGGGCTTCAGTATGTCATGGGTTTTTACATCTAATCTCTAAGAAAACAGAGGTATACATATATCATTCTTTTTGCAAGAATGGATTCTTGTAGAACTCCTCTGAAATCTCTTCCCTGTAAGAAACCAAATCTATATTTCTTTCATTATATATGTCCCCTGCTTTCTTGGATAGTTGCTTAGTTAAGTATGCTTGATTCTTAGACATAAGCAGTGGTAAGTTTTAGCCTGATAAATAGCATGAACCAGTGATATCATCTTGCCCCCCCCCCCTTTTTATATAGCTCTGATCAAAAAGTCATTAAGGGAGTTCCCGTTGTGGCGCAGTGGTTAACGAATCCGACTAGGAACCATGAGGTTGTGGGTTCGGTCCCTGCCCTTGCTCAGTGGGTTAACGATCCGGCGTTGCCGTGAGCTGTGCTGTAGGTTGCAGACGCGGCTCGGATCCCGCGCTGCTGTGGCTCTGGCGTAGGCCGGTGGCTACAGCTCCGATTCGACCCCTAGCCTGGGAACCTCCATATGCCGCGGGTGCAGCCCAAGAAATAGCAACAACAACAACAACAACAAAGACAAAAAAATAAAAAATAAAATTAAAAAAAAAAGTCATTAAGAAACTTCTGTGTCTTCCCCAATTGCTGGAACATCCATCCCCTTGACAGATTCACTTGATGGAAGGTTGAGAGGGTCTCATCTTCGGGTGCTTCTAAAGTTTGGCAAAATAACATGGGCAATAGTGAACCACCTACCATTCCTCAAAGGACATCAGATTCCTGTCGCATTCCCTTCCTTGTTCTGGAAAGAAAACAGCGCTACACAACTCCCTTCTTTTTGTCTGATCAGTACCTTTCGGAACTCTAGCACACACACTTCCTTTTCCTGAGTCTTCCCTGACATCTCGCCCCATCCGCAGGCCACTTCTCCTTTGAATTGTGCACATCCAAACCAAAGCGTTTATCATGTAAAACTGCCAGAGTCTCTTTGCTTCCCTTCTTCCTCTCCCCTCCTCATCTCCAAATGGTCTGATTGCCTAAACAGCCCAGGATAATGATCTGTGGCTAATGAAATATGAGCCTAAAATATTTCATTGGATGGGCTCTTAGAAATAACAGTAGGTGCAATATCCTGGGTTTATGTGAAGTTGTGCCCATAGGACCTCTCTACATTTAACTGAGCTTTGAGGGCCTTGCTTTTGTAAATGAATCCTGGAATTGGAGAATTTTATGGCTGTATCAGCCCTCTCCCCTTGCCTGGAAAGACTGTGCACTCCCTGGCCTTTATTTAAATTTTGAACAGTTTTTTTTTCAAGCGTTTGATTTAGAATTTAATTATTGTAGGCAGTTTGGAGTCATGTTTAAGAGTGTGGACTCCAGAGCCAGGCTGCCTGGGTTGGCATCTGGACTTGCCCGCTCACTAGATGGGTGACCTTGACCAAGGAACACAACCTTTCTGTGCCTCTGAAAAGTGGGAACATGAGTGGTACCTATCCTAGGTGGTTGCTGCTGGAATCAAGGAAGATGGCACATGGGAAGGCACTTTGATCACATAGGAAGACCACAACAGTGTTAATTGTTGTTACCATCTTGTCCAAGAGTAGTAAGCTGATGTGTTCATTAAAGCAGGGGATTCAAGTTTTATTAAATGCATTTCTGAACTGTATGCTTTAAGGAATCGATGAAGCTGGCCTTGTAAAGGTAATCTCAGACTTTTTTCAGATAACTACACACCAACTACATTTTCTGCAGGATAGTTTGTAAGGTATGAAACTCGTTCGAATTTTAAAGTTACAGGGAAAGAATCATGTGGTGTTGTCAACAGGAGGTAAACTTTTAGGGATGTCACTAAGCAATAGAAAATAGAAAAGCAACCAGAAGAAAGAAACCTCAACTCCTTTCCTTTCATTCCTCTCATTGGATTACACAGAAGCTTTGTGAGTCTTCTTTCTGTATCGTATACACAATTTGCTTCCTTTCCTTTCCTTTTTTTTATTTTTTTTATTTTTGGTCTGTTTTAGGGCTGTGCCCACGGCATATGGAGGTTCCCAGGCTAAGGGTTGAATTGGAGCTACTGCTGCTGGCCTACACCACAGCCACAGCAACTCGGGATCCTTAACCCACTGAGCAAGGCCAGGAATTTAAACCCATGTCCTCTTGGATACTAGTGGGGTTTATTTACCATCGAACCACAACAGGAACTCCTGGGTTGATGTTTTGTGTACCATGTATCATCGTGCCTATGTATTTGGACCTTTAGGATACTAACATCTATTTTACTGAAAACGTTACTAATATTGCTATCATTTATTTGCTATTGTTTGTCCAGGTGTAACAAAAGAGGTGCCTGTTGGGCCTCTAATGTTTTTTCTGGCTCACCTCATCAGTAAAATATTTGGAGTATGCATTCCCTAATGTGTGAATGCATTTTTAAGTGGGTTGCATGTGGTTAGATGGGGTATTAAAAAATATTTTCACAGACCTGTGAATTAGCACTAGGAAATCATAAGAGAGTACATTTACTGTAGGGTTTCAGGGTTGGGGGGTGGCTGGAGGGAGCTGCCTTCGTAAGGTGTTAATCAGTTAGTTGTCACATCGTGGAGAGGCCCAGGGAGTCCTGGGGTAGGTGATGGGGGAGGTGAAATATACTGGGAGTACCTGAGGCAGTGGCTCTTTAGTGACCTATAAGGAAGTATTTTAGCCACCGGAACTGGTGCACATCACCTGAGTGTTAGCCTGAATACCAACTTATGAAATGTACTAAAACCAGCAAAAAAGAGGAGACATAGAACTTGGAAATTGGTAGTTCTAATTACCAATGAATTTACTATGAAAATTCCAATTTTTTCATAAACCCTATTTGATTAATTGTGTACCCCTGAGGTGCCCATATTTGTAGATCCTTGGAATAAACTACAATGTCTGCCCTTGAAGCCTGTCAGAATAGAGTTTTATTGATTAAAAGAGTTTTGAATATTCAGTGAGGTTTCCATTTCTGTTTTGGATAGGTTTTTTTTATATTTTACTTGTAAATGGAAGGAATAGTAGTTCTTTGCTACGCATGTCATTAACTGCCACTAAATTGGCACAAATGTTAACAGTTACTGTGAGAACTGTTTCCAAGCTAATTATGTTAATTAGAATGTAACATACCAGTAATTGCGTGTATTCAAACATGATACCATCATTTTTTTGCGTTTTCTTCTCCAGATGTAAGACATTCATTTATTTGTTTCTTGAAAAGCTGCAGAATTATAGCTAAGATAACAAATAATTGCCAGCAAATAAAATTGGTTCTTTAGAAATATGCTTTAATTGGTTAGCTATGTAAAAGACAGAAACAAATGTTAGCATGTTAAACATATAAATTAGGAACATTGCTCATGAAATCCTTAGTTTGGGGCTTTTCATTTAAATAAGACTTCTTCTTGTAATTAATATTATGATATGGTTTATGATCCTTAAAAATATATTATTCCCTTTCAGCATTTCTTGGAGTTCTAATTTACTTTGATTTGCAATTTAGATTGTAATTTGATTTTCATTCTTTAAAATGCCGTTTTTCTTGTATTTCATTTTTATTTAAAGCAGAAGTCTGTATTCAAGGAAGTGAGGCATGAACAAACTTCTAGAAAAATCAAGCTTTTAAGTGAGCTGAGAACATAAAACATTTTAATAGGAATTTCAGTAGGAGTAACTAAGTATTTGAGAGCCTAACCAGAGAGAATTATGGCTCTTTGCAAACAAACTTTATGGGACATGGTGTTCCTCATTTACCTTCTGTTATAGTTCTTTACAAATAACCTGTCTATCCCTTGATTTTAAATCCTTAACCACTTCTTATGTATGTAGAGTGTTAAATATGCTTCCGCCTGATGATTTGGGAGCCATATTTACTTGAAGACAGAGTTTTGGTCCTTACAGTTTCTTTTAGAGTTTTGAGTATATTCTATTGCGAATCAGTTCCCATCTTCTAATTTGAGTATATGGGTTTATCTTCCCCCAGTCGTGACCCATGTAAATCAGCCCAGCTCTTTCAGTGCCATGACCTTAACTCCCTAAGACTTGCAATGTACCTCTCTCAATTATATGGACTCATGGTCCGGCTCCCACGTGATGTGCTCAGAAGGGAAGAGCATGTCTTCTTAACCTCTCTTACCACCATCACTGTGTTAATCTGCTGGCAGGTGCTGTGTGCTACCTGTTTTTCTGCTCAGCGTTTTCTTAGCCATCCTACGCACACAGACCCTTTATCTTGCTTTGCTCACTGTTCTTTAAGACCTAGCAGATGATGACAATGACTGGCACGTTTGGGCTTGGGAAACTTAGGGCTGAAATCTAGTACTAACATGTTTTGGCTCCGTAATTTTGGACAGTGGTCACTTAACCTTGTTGAGTCCTGGTATCTTCATGAGCAAAAGAGAGATGGCTAATGCTGACAGCGTTGTTCTAACAGTTAAAGAACATAACATATCACAGGCATGTGCCAAGTATTAGGCATTCTTTGTGTGTTTCTCTATTTCTGGGCCCTCTATCCTATAATTGGTCAGTTTGTCTATCCCTGGGCCAGTATCACACTTTTTTTTTTTCAGGGTCACATCTGTAGCATATGGAAGTTCCTGGGCTGGGGGTCAAATCAGAGCTGCAGCTGCCAACCTACACCCCCAGCCACAGCAATAACAGATCCGAGCCGAGTCTGTGATCTAACCCCACAGCTCATGGCAGTGCCAGATCCTTAACCCACTGAGCAAGGCCAGGGATCAAACTGGCATCCTTAGGGATACTAGGTCAGCTAGTGTGCCCCAAAGAGCCACAACAGGCACTCACTCACACTTTCTTAATTTACTGTAACTTGAGTGTTTGCTATTTGGGGGCATGTTTATCTTTTGCATAAAATCACTTGTGAATTTCTATAAGCTGATGGAAATTTTAATTAGAATTTTCTTAAATCCAGAAAATGTTACTGGTGAGTGTTACTGGTATGGAGCATAGAATATTGCTCCATTTATTTAGGACTTCATTAATGTTTTTAAATAAGGTTTTATTGTTTTCTACAGGAAGAATTTGTATATCCTTTGTTAGATTTATTCTTCAGAATTTTAAATAACATCTTTTAAAAATAAACACGATATACAGATGGCCAACAAACACTTGAAACAATGCTCAACATTGCTGATTATTAGAGAAATTCAAATCAAAACTACCATGAGATATCACCTCACACCAGTCAGAATGGCCGTCATTAATAAGTCCACAAATAACAAATGCTGGAGGGGGTGTGGAGACAAGGGAATCCTCCTGCACTGTTGGTGGGAATGTAAGCTGGTACAACAGCACTATGGAGAATAGTATAGAGGTATCTTAGAAATCTATACACAGAACTACCATATGACCCAGCAGCCACATTCTCAGGCATATATCCAGACAAAACTCTACTTTAAAAAGACACATGCACCCACATGTTCATTGGAGCACTATTCACAATAGCCAAGACATGGAAACAACCCAAATGTCCATCAGCAGATGATTGGATTCGGAAGATGTGGTATATATACACAATGGAATACTACTCGGCCATAAAAAAGAACGACATGATGCAATTTGCAGCAACATGGATGGAACTAGAGACTCTCATTCTGACTGAAGCAAGTCAGAAAGAGAAAGACAAATACCTTATGATATCACTTATGTCTGGAATCTAGTATACAGCACAAAGGATCCTTTCCACAGAAAAGAAAATCATGGACTTGGAAAATAGACTTGTGGTTGCCAAGGGGGAAGGGGTGGGAGTGGGAGACTGGGAGCTTGGGGTAAATAGATGCACAATGTTGCCTTTGAGGTGGATTAGCAATGGGATCCTGCTGTGTAGCACTGGGAACTCTGTCTAGTCAATTATGATGGAACACGTAGTGTGAGAAAAAAGAATATATACGTATATGTGTAACTGGGTCACCATGCTGTGCAGTAGGAAAAAAATATATATATATATGCATATATATATATGCATATATATATATACATATATATATATGCATATACATATACATATATATATATACATATATATATACATATACATATATATATACATATATATATACATATATATGTATATATACACTGAAATTTTAAAAAAATCGTAAAAAAAAAACCCACGAATACCTATTTGCTAAATAATAGGACTTGAATTGGCCTTTCAGTATCATTTTTTAAATATGCCACCTTTTAAATTCTTTGATTCTTACTCATCTTCAGATTTGAAGGATGAGAGTTGGGGGACAGTGTAGATCAATGATGTTCTCCAAATAATTTCTTCCTTTTACATCATCTATAGCTTTTCTTTCTTTTTTTAAAAAAATCTGACTTTATTTGCCATGACTTCCAGGATTATGTTGCAGAGAAGTGGGACACCATCCAATCTTATATTGTTCTTCAACATAAAGAGACTATTTTGAACATTTCATATTAAGTATGATGAATGCTGTGGTCCTTTTTGGGAGGTGAGAAGGAGCGCTCTATCAGATGAAGAGTATCTTTTTCTTTCTTTCTTTCTCCCTTTCTTTCTTTCCTAGATTTTTTTTTTCATTTTTACAGAAACAATGCTTTTTTCTGTATTTGGTGGTGGTTTCTAATCTTATATTTTTGAAAACATACAGTCTTGTCACTACAGATAGCATTGAAAAAATATATTTCTGCATCTCCCTTACTTAGCATTTTTGTTAGGATTTTGCCATCTGTGTTTATAAGCGGTATTAGCGTGTAGTTTTCCTCTCTTGTATTGCCTTTATTAGGTTACCAGCAAAATGAATTGGGATGTATCGGTCATTTCTACAATCTTACTGTAATGCTGCTCAGTGAACTGCAGTTTCTCAGTGGCAGTCGTTAATAGTATTTATTTCTTGCTGTGGGTCTGTAGGTTGGCTTGGGGTGGCTGCTCTGGGCCATGGATCTGAGTTGGCTTGGCTTCCATCCAGACTGCAGGTCTGAGACATGGACTCTCTGTACCTCACTCTGGGGCCTGGAATGAAGAGCAGCACTTTGTCTGTGGTGTGGCTTTTCCATGGTAGAGGTTGGAAACTCCTATAATGTGAGGCAGACACACTGACTCTTTCTCAAGGATCAGACTTGACACTGACCTAGTACCACTTCAGTGCATTGACAAAAGCTGATTGGTTAAATCCAGCATCAGTGAGATGGAGAGTGGGAGGGAAGGGGTATTTTCTAAAGAATAATTTTACCACCCCAGGGCAAGTTCCTTCCTATCTTAATCTCTGGGAGAGTTTGTGTAAGAATTGATGGATCTCTTTCTTGGCTACTCTGAATGTTCCCTGTAAAGTCACCCAGACGTGATAATTTCTTTGTGGGAACATTTTGGACCCAGTTTTTTTTAATGGTTATGAAAATATTCAGATGGTTTATTTCTTCTTGAGTCAGTTTTGTATTTTGTAATTTTGTGTCAATTTGTTAATCTAAGTTTGAAAATTATGTTCATTCTGTTTGGCATCTTTGTTTTGAAGTCTTCCCATTCTTTTTTTTTTTTTTTGTCTTTTTGCTATTTCTTGGGCCGCTCCTGCGGCATATGGAGGTTCCCAGGCTAGGGGTCGAATCGGAGCTGTAGCCACCGGCCTACGCCAGAGCCACAGCAACGCGGGATCCGAGCCGCGTCTGCAACCTACACCACAGCTCAGGGCAACGCCGGATCCTTAACCTGCTGAGCAAAGACCAGGGATTGAACCGGCAACCTCATGGTTCCTAGTCGGATTCGTTAACCACTGTGCCACAACGGGAACTCCGAAGTCTTCCCATTTTTTAATATTGTTGTTTCTTCTCTCCCTCATTCTTTTTGTCTTGATCAATTTTGCCAGAGTTTGTCTATTTTATTAATTTTGAGTGGCTTCTGGATTTCATGTCATGCTTAGAAAGGTATTTTTTTTTTTCCTTCTCAGATTCTAACATTATTATTTCATCTTTCATTATATCCTTGGAGTTAGTTTTTAATATTTAAATCTCTAGTCTATTTGGAACTTACCTGTGTTGAAGAGTGAAAGAGCAAGCAGTTCAGCTTGGTTTTCTTTTTTCCAAGGGGTGAGCCAGTTATTCCAGCACTGTTACCAGGCAACTTCTCTTCCCCCTCAGTCTCTAATATTTTAGCTTATACTGCATTCCCAGGTATCCTATGGGTCTCTTCCTTGACTCTGTTCTGTTCCTTTGGTTGATTTTGTACTGTGTTAATACCGTATCATCTAACTCCTATAGGCTCATGCTATTTTTAACATCTAGCAGGGCTGATGGAGCAGCCTCATAACTCTTGCAGTTAAATTTACTTTCAGTCACACTTAAAAGACTCCCCTTCCCTTCAACTTTTTTTTTTTCTGTCTCTGGAAAGAACATCCTTATTGAAAATCAGGGATGGGAAACAAATCACCCCAAGTGTAAATATTAAACATCTGTGACTTTTATAGAAATATAGTTCTTTAGGGTTTTCGTGAGGAGAGAACATCTCTTCTCCTGTCAGGGTTCCATGAGCAGCCTCCTGGCCCGTGCATGGCATGGCGACAGGGCACCATTTACCCCGGCTTTGGTGCGGATGGTTCCCGTGGAGTTGTGTGACATGTAACCTTGGGCAGTGAGAAGGACTCACTGATTGCCACCCCTGCCAGGCTGAGAAACAAGAGCTTCCTGATAGCTTGTCTCCAAAGGCTGGGGATGTTTGCAGAGACAGGAGTCCGGAGTGTGAGATCCGCTGTCCCCTCTCCACGAGGAGGGTAGCCTTCTTTGCCAGTCTCAGGCTACTTTGATTTCATGAAGGGAGTGACCCAGCTTCATTATAGCTTGCAATTGTAAGATTGGAAGTACCACCAACTGCCATGCCAACTGTGGGGATATCCTCTGCTGTGGAACCTTTTCTTGGTGGCAATGTCATAGGAGCCAACAAAAGGAGAAGTGGAAAGTTAACGACCCCACCAGCTGGCTGGCCTGAGCTGTTTTCCCATACTGCCTGCATTCTGAGTTATCCAGAACATCCACTGCCTCGCGTGCTGATGGAGAAGGATGGCTCAAAGGGGGATGGGCACTGACAGCACACATGGAATTATTTCCTGCATCCATCAAGCCTGACAAGACTCAGGTTCCTTGTCCTGTCAGAGCAGGGGGCGCTTGGGCAGGATGGAATGGTCCCTCCTCATGCGGCATTTAGAGTGAATTTGAATTTGATATGAAATTAACTAGATGCCACTGAAGTTGCTGGTGGCAATAGTTCTCATGCCAGTCCTAAGCTTAGAACCTGGCCCACAAGGCTGATGGATGTGACAAACTCCCAACTGAGTGATGACCATCATTGAAGCCTCTGAGTGCAGAAGGCTCTTCATGAAGAGGGAAAGGTTGGGAATCTGTTACCAGGGCAAGTGAAACCATACCTTTGATCAGGTAGAACCTTATTTAGCTTCCTGTCTAGGAATCTTAAATCCAATTGATCAATTGGGAAATCCAAGATTTGATAACTTCTGTGTTCTTTAATTTTTTTAAAAGTGAAGTTCATTTTTCTGTCATACAATGGTACATTCCCAGAGAAAATTTAGAAAATGTGCTTAAAAGGTTGAGATGGAAATCATGTATAATATACAACCAGTGTTAACATCATTTCACTAAAGGTAGATTTTCTTTTTCTTTTTCTTTTTATGCATCCCAGTAACTTGTGACAACATGAGTAGTTTTCATTGGTCACATCTCTTATTTTTTGTTTTTTGTTTTTTTTCCCCCAAGATGTCAGTGTTGGGCTGATTATATGTCAGATTTTAATTTCTCTCTCTGGCTTTCTTTCTGCTTTTCTTCCGTGTCTGTAGTTCATAACTTTGGCAGTGAAACTCTAAAGGTTTCTGTGTCTCAGAAGCCTTTTGTCCTGTGTGACACGTCTAACCCTCACTACCCAGCTTTTTTTTTTTTTTTTCTTTTTAGGGCTGTCCCCCTGGCATATGGAAGTTCCCAGGCTAGGGGGTTGAATCAGAGCTGTAGCTGCTGGCCATAGCCACAGCCACAGCAACATGGGATCCGAGTCATGTCTGTGCCCTATACCACAGCTCACAGCAATGCTTGATCCCTAACTCCTGAGCAAGGCCAGGTATTGAACCCTCGTCCTCATGGATACTAGTCAGGTTCGTTACCATTGAGCCACAAGGGGACTCCACCCAGTTCTCAAACAGGTTTTTCCTTCCCTCTGATGCTCCTAATTTCTCGTACCTACTTTCCCCATCTCAGAGGAGTTTCCATTCTTACTCTTGTGGGAATTGTGGAGCTGAAGCTGGTCTGTCTGGTTGGGCATTTCCTCCTGGCACACCCTCTCTTCAACAAGCTGGGGATGTGTCCCGGAAAGATTGCGCCTCCTTAAGACTGTGAGGTCCTGCACTTGCCACAGCCCCAGCCTTCCTATGTTGGCGGCACTGATATAAAAGCCAATATCTGTAGGTGCCTCTAGATGGCAGCATCCTCCTCCCTCTGCCTTGAGGCTAGACCAGAACAGTTGACTAGCCCTAGGGATGATTCTGTGTGTCACCCTGGTCTTTACCACCTGTTCTCCCCCTGTCCTTTACTGTCAAGTGCATTTACCGCTCTGCAGATGATCATGAGGTGAGAACTCCTGATATGTTTTTATTCTGGGCTCATCTGCTGTCTTTACCTCCCGAAGCCAGAGGCAGGACTTGAATGCCTTAGTTATGTTTTGTCCAGTGGAATTTTGTTGCGAGGAGCATTGCTTCATAAGGTTTTATGCTAGTGATTTTTCCTCAAGATGCTCAGGAGGGCTAGTGGGTAGTGCTGTGGGCATCATGCTGGAACTAAGTGCTAGATTCTGGGCCCTGTGCTCCTGGTTCTTGCCAGGCCCTCTGGCTTGCAAAGCTCAAATTGCTTTTGAGAAATTTATCATAATGTCGAATATATAGCCCCAAATCAAATAAATTATGTTTCCTGGTTTAAAATACTTTAAAGAGGAAGATAAAGCATAGTCGAAATTAAATTCAGGAAAGTGTTCAGCCTTTTTTTTTTTTTTTTTTAAAGTATTACTATGTTGGAATGTTTGGCTGGTTGTATTTTTTTTATTTTTGTTCTTTTTAGGGCCACACTTGCCTATGGAAGTTCCTGGGCTAGGGGTTGAATCAGAGCTGCAGCTGCAGGCCTATGCCATAGTCACGGCAGCTCCAGATCCAAGCCACATTTGTGACCTATGCTGTATCTTGCGGCAACACTGGATCCTTAACCCACCGAATGAGGCCAGGGATTGAACCCATCCCTCAGGGATACTGGTGGGATTCTAACGCATTGAGCCACAACAGGAACTCCTGTATTTTTTCTTTTAAGCTGTCTGTCCCCCTGTGAAATTTTGTGTCCTCCATTGTCTTAGGTCAGGGCCAGCACACAGCAGGTGCTCTAGAATCTTCACTTACACTAGCAGCATCCTTTTAGCCCGCCATTTGGTCGTGGTACCTGAGACCATAGCACAAACCATTGATCTCTGAATATTTAAACACACGTTCTCTCTGCCTTAACTTCGGTATTCCAGGGGAATTGCATTCAGTTGATAGAAACAAAATATCAAACAGCTCAGTGAGCACCTGCATCAGGGATATGGTACCTGTGTCCCTGCTCAGCCTTCTCTCCGCTGCTGTGGAAATTCAACTCAGGCAAAAGAGATGAGCCCTGAGTCGTGAGCTGCATTTGTGTTCTTTATTGGGAAATGTGCAGGAAGATGTCCTCTTCTTCTGAGGATATTTTTCAGATGAGACCCAGGATTTCCTCCAGGGCTAGGACAGAGCCTCCAAAACCTTAGATTTCCCCCCCGCCCCCGCCGCCGCCCCCCTGGGCCCCCTCACCCTGCATTTTCTTTCTTGCTGCCTTTTTTCAGAGTTTGAAGTGCTCTGTACTCCCTCACAGAATGTGCCATTTAGATAAATAGCCTTGGACTTGGGGGAAAAGGCTTATTAATGCATCTGGGAGAGAATTTACAAGGGCCTGGCTCTTCAGGCATTTCTTGGGTAATCACTAATCAGAAATCCTCTTTCCTCATGTCACTTTTCTAGTAAATAGAGCCCTAAGTTCCAAATAAACAAACAGGAAAACCTTACAGTCATCCACAACGACAGTACAAATCCAGAACTGTAAGGTTAGGCTGGGTAATCGATCAGCAACAACCTCTCAGTGTCTTCATTGGGGGGGTAATCTGCCTTAGAGGAGGTAGAGAAGTTCATTCAACTCCTTCGATGTAGTCCTGCTTTCAGTGCTTTGTGGTACATTTTAATGGCAACTTTTTGTTAATACAAGAATGCATGAAAAAGAAAAATGTAACTCACCGTGTCGCTACCCCTGTTGACATTTTTATAAAAAGTAATACATATGCACTATTAGAAAAAGGTCTAAAATAAGAAAATGACCTACTTTCCCTCCTTGTCCCTCTCCCAAGGGGTAACCCATTGCTGATGGGTTCTTGTTACATGTTGCAGAAAAAAAAAAATTATGTGTGTCTCCATAATTAAAACATTATTGGGAGTTTCTGTTGTGCCACAGTGGAAAGAATCCAACTAGTATCCGTGAGGATGTGGAATCGATCCCTGGCCTCCCTCAGTGGGTCTGGAATCCAGTGTCACCGTGAGCTGTGGTGTAGGTCACAGGCGCAGCTTAGATCCTGTGTTGCTGTGGCTCTGGTGTAGGCCAGCAGCTGTAGCTCCAATTCGACCCCCAGCCCAGGAACTTCCACATGCCATGGGTGCGACTCTAAAAAGTGAGAAACAACAACAACAACAAAAACCCAACCCAAGCCATTATCCACATTGTGCTTTGCTTTTTGATTTAATGTGAAGATCTGTCACATTAGTGCCTACAGCTCTATGGGTCCCTTTTCATGATAACACAGTATTTCAACACATGGATGCATCACAGTATAAATTGCCCAACCAGTTCCTAGGGGGTGGGCTCTCAAGTTGAAGAGCCCTGCAGCTCTGACCTATATGACATCTGCTATGAGAATGCTTGCACAATTACTTTCAGTTGTAGAATGACTTGTAGTTGTTGGTAAGTTTTCTCTCAGTGTTTAATCAGGTGACAGAGTGCATCACGTCACATTGAAGAAATGGCTTAGAAGTTTATTTACTGTTGTTATTGTTTACTACTATAAACAGAAGTATTTTGGAGTTCCTGTTGTGGCTCAGTGGTAACAAACCTGACCAGTAACCATGAGGATGTAAGTCTGATCCCTGACCTTACTTAGTGGTTTAAGGATCTGGCGTTGCCGTGGGCTGTTAGGTCACCGACATGGCTCAGATCCTGCATTGCTGTGGCTGTTGTTTAGGCCAGAGGCTGCAGTTATGATTTGACCCCTAGCCTGGAACTTCCATATGCTGCACATGTGGCCCTAAAAAGCAAAAAAGAAAAAAAAAAAAGAAAGAAGGAAAAAGTATTATTTCTTTCTCATCTACAGGCCATTTTGGAAAAGATGTGCTCTGTTCCATGCAGTCATTCAGGGTCTCAGGCTGAGAGGTTCCGCCATCTTTAAGTTCTTTGCAAAGTCACCCTGGGTGTTGACACCCAGAAAGTAATAACATAGGGCAGGAATTGCCTAGGAAATGTTAATGGCCAGATCCATTGCCTGAAACTCAGTCTTGTAGCCACACCTAAGTGCAAGAGAAGCTGGGAGATGTATTTTAGTTGTGTAGGCAGAAACTTAAGGAAATGGCTTGATGAACAAATAAATAGCTAGTTATCATGGCCAAGACCATGGAAATGGGATGCTAGCTAAGCATCACTTGTCACTAGAAGCAATGCATCTGACTGCCTGTCTTCTCCCTAGATGTTCGTCGATTGAATCTACTGGTCAGTAATTCTGGAAAAGATGCTCTCCCCTCTGCTCTACAATTCTTTATGCCTCTCACTCTTGCCACCCTCAGTTCTTTTTAATGACCGTGAATAGGCTATCATTGGCTGTATGCAAAGACCTTCATTTTCAGATGTGTAACAGCCTAAGAAGAAAAGTAGCAAAATGGGATGAGAAGGTTTTCACTGGGTCCCTGGGGAGACTTGCCTGTGAAAGCAGTGGTGACGGGAAGGCTGCTCTCTGCAGAACAACCATATGTCTCTTCCCTCTGTCCTTCTGTGTGGAAGCATTTGCATGGGAGCTTTTTCAATGATGATGTTCTGGTGTAGAGGACGGCTGTGCGTGTACAGGAGCTGGGCAGAGGGGGCTCACGTGGGCCTCTGCTCACTGCTCTAGACTCCCCGGCCAGTAGGTCCTGAGCACTGGACTTGAGAGAGGGCAGGGATGCGCTGCTGCCCCTCACCCCCCAGCTGCGGCTGAGGATGCCCCGCTCCACCATGGCAAGGAGTCAGCGGTTTATGGCTGGAGCGCCATCATCTATCACTGCATCTGTATCGGCACTCTTTTTTTTTTTTAACAATATTGTTTTAGGTGGGAGTAGAAAAAAAATTTAAACAAAAAGCTCTGTTCTCAATCTATGGATGTGTTTTCAGAGTGAGAAACAAATACTTAAAAGACAGACTTGTCTAAACACGTTCGAACTTTAACTGAGAAAACAATCTAGGAAATGTTGAAACTTGGTGCTTTGCCCCTTTGCATCCCTACTCCTTTGCCGGTTTTTCTTGTGTTTATCTAAGTTGGATGCATATCAGAGCTGGGGAAAGCCTCAGAGTATTTCTGATGTCTTCATAGAGCACAGAGCCCACTCTGGGTAGGTGAATGTCTGTTACCGTAATCCTTCTAGTAGTCAGTCGTGAGGAAAGTACTGTTCGATCAGCATCTGGGTTTAGTTATGTGTTCAGTCCTAGCACAGTGGTCTGTCCAGGAGGCAAATGGATCTGTTAAAAGTAATGGAAAGACCTATTCTGTTCCTCTCAAGTGGCAAAGGCACTGCACACTCCTTAAATAATGGTGCCTGTCAGGTTTTTGGACATGTTTCTAAGAAAGGAGAAAAGATATTAAAAAGATAGCTTCACATGCAACAGGGACTGCCAGAAAACCCGGTGACTTTAGGAATCAATACTGTAATTGTGTACACGAGCTGTAATTTATCAAAGCTCCTCCGAGTATTTTATGAAGGAGTTCGGGAGGGCTCTGATTTTACAAATGAAGCAATTGATGCCTGACTGAAAACTGCTGCTTATCCAGTCTCGGTCTGTGTTTGAGTCTGGAGTTAGAGAACTGTGCACAATGGATTGAAAGGCCAGAGAGGGCCAGCTGGGTGATGGTGTGGCTGTCGGCATCCTTCCAGCTGAGCCAGCAGGGGCCGTGGAGCCACGCTGGCCTGAAAGTATGCCAAGATACAATCGGTACATGATGCATTCCTGACAATGAATATTCTGCTGCCAGATTATTCTTATTGATCCAGGGATTCTGAAAGTGGCCAGAGATAAATTTAAGAAACAAAAGCATGTGCATTCCTTGAGCAGGAAACCAGAATAACAGAGGAAGTCCCATCTCTAATACAAAAGCCAGAAACCTGGCTCGGAAGTGAAGGATCCTGTGCATTGTGTGTCCTCAGGGTCCCCTGCCTGGGTTGGCTAAGAGAGGTGATTATCTTGCCGAGCCACACATGGTAAAGCTTCCTTGGCTGTGTTGAATCTTTGCTCCCATAGAACCTGTATTTACTTAGTTAGAAGAAATGTTAATGGCATAAGCGACAGAAGAGAAGAAAGATGCTTGTTGTGTGTAACACAGGGTCAGACCTTTGAAGGAGGGGGATGTGAGGCTGAGGGGGATAGGGGAACTCAGAGCCTTTGCTAAGAGAAGGTTCTTCAGCTTTGCCCTTGGAGGGAGTGTTGCTGTGGGTGAATGTCAGTGGGTTTGGGGAGGTGCCGCCCTTGACCAGGCCTGGCTCCCTCCTCATACTCCTTTTGTCCCTGTCTTCTCGGTTCTCTGGTTTTCCTTCTCACCTTCCCACCTCTCCTGTGGTCTATTATTTATAGCAGATAAAAGGTGAGTAGTGATAAGAAGCAGCCTCCCTGGATCTCAGTTTTTAACGTCTCTAAAAGGAAGGGTTTGAAGGTTCCCTTGTGGTGCAGCAAGTTAAGGGTCTGGTGTTGTCAGTGCAACAGCTCGGGTCACTGCCATGACACAGGTTTGACCCCTGGTCTGGGAACTGCACATGCCATGAGCATGGCCAAAAAAAAAAAAAAAAAAAAAAAAAATGTAAAAATAAAAATAAAAATAAAAGGAAGGCTTTGGAATGGATGATTTCCAGCTCTGCCCCGGAATGATTATGGGGCTCACCTGAGACGGACAGTCCTTATGGAAGCATTTCCTGGAAAATGTTAATGAGGACTCTTTTGCAGTTCAAAGTGTTTAAAGAAGTTTAATTCCTGATAAAATTATTCTTGGGAAATCTTTCTCTCTAGATGGTTACTGACCACTTTACCTTCTTGCAGGAGGCTTTTTAATCTTGAGATTTTCTTAAGTTACAAAAAAAATTTGGCTTGCATTTGATTTTCATAAATATTACCAGCAAAAAACATCAGGGTTAATGTTTGTAATTGGCGAATCAAGGTGAAGAGGACAGGTAGTGTTGTATTCTTTCAACTTTTCCATAGGTTTGAAAATTTTTAAAATAAATATTGGAGGGGTAAAAGTGAGCCAGTGTGTTTTCTTTCCCCTTAGGGAATCTAAGACAAATTAAAGGAAGAGATTCACTAAATGATTTTCCCAAGGGCAATCAAGAGTTAAGTGGGAGGACGTGAAATAGATCCCAGTATCTCTGTTGGCATTCTGGGGCTTTTTAGGCCATTTCTCTTCCCTAAAGGAAAGACAGATAGAGAAAGGAGTCACCTCCAGGCTTCTGCTTCTGGACAGTGTCTCTGAGCCTGGCAATACTGCTGTGTATTTCCACTTACAAATTATCAGAATGGGCAAAGCAGGAGAGAGGGACCTGCGGGCCTTGTAAAAGTGCTCAATGAATGGCATTAGGTGGATATTTCACCCATTGAGAAGAAACAGGTGATTCTAATTCTGAACCTAGGATTTTCAGTTCCGACCATTTTATTTATTTTTTTTATTTATTATTTTTGTTGTTGTTGTTGTTGCTATTTCTTGGGCCGCTCCCGCGGCATATGGAGGTTCCCAGGCTAGGGGTCAAATCGGAGCTGTAGCCACCAGCCTACGCCAGAGCCACAGCAACGCGGGATCCGAGCCGCATCTGTAACCTACACCACAGCTCACGGCAACGCCGGATCGTTAACCCACTGAGCAAGGGCAGGGACCGAACCCGCAACCTCATGGTTCCTAGTCGGATTCGTTAACCACTGCGCCACGACGGGAACTCCAGTTCCGACCATTTTAAATAGAGAAGGGGTTCCATGGTAAGCAGGACTTAGTAGTGAAGGAAGGTGTATTAGGTTACACACCTGACAGAAGGGGAGACAAAGCCAGAATTGCACAGTGTGCTCGTGTTCTTCCCTGTTCTCAGAATGGAATGTGTCCTTGGAAGGGCATTGTGACCAGGAGAACCCGAGAAGGTCCTTGTCCTTTTTGTCTAAGCCATGGCAATTTAGAGGAGGGATGCTGAACACCTCCTGTGCTCTGCCCAAGCCCAGGCTTATTTGGGTTAAGAGGAAGGAGCAGTGGGTCTCTAGGGGCAACTTTTCGAGAACAGGCAATGGTATTGGCCTGGCCCCTTTCCCCATCTCATAACTTTTCTTCTGGAGCATCAAGAAAGGAGGGTGTCCAGACGGTTTTCAGAGCTTTACGCTATTACCTGACCTAGTACCAAACTGCGAAATCAAAACGTGTGTGTGTGATTCGTGTGCACCTTACTCATTACGGCATTTGTAAAAAGCTGAGAATTACTCATCTATGTAGTTGGTGCTGGGTGAACTCCAGGTAGATCATCAGCTTGGGAGGGAGGTGGTCACTTTGATCCTGGTCCCAAGCAAGCCTCATGCTCTCCTGGGTCTTTCATGACCTTTGGTTGCCTCCCTTGTGCCTCACCAAGCATGATAAGTCCAAGAGGTCAGCACTCCCATCAGGATCATTCAAAACGTCCCCACTGAGAGCACCTTTGATGAGACAGACTCTGGTTTTTGTTAGACCACCCACCTCTGAAAAATATTTTCGCTTATCTTCATCTGCCTTAACTCAAAGAAAATTAAGACCTTTGAAAGCTGACAGAAAAAAAAACAAGGTGAAGTGCAGGGATGCTAATGGTTTTTTGTCCAGTAGGTGGCGCCTCAGCAAATCTCATTTGCTGCAGAGAGAAGTAAGCCTGTTAAGGATTTTTTTTAAAAGATGCGTCCATAATGCATGTGAAAGATATACCCCTTGTGCAGGATGGTTCATGAAGTCAATTGGAAAAACAAAAAAATGGTTGGAATGTGTAAAACTAATTCTCTCATTGCAAGAAAACTGTCAGGAAGAATTTTTAAAAAACTCATGTCTGGTTGAAATTAAAATGCTTTATCACATCACATGGAGTTTTTTTTCCCATAACATTTGGGCTGCAGATTAAAGCTGCAAGTAAGAAAAATGCTATTAATCTTGATAGCATGTGGAGTTTTAGAGAATCATGTATGGTAGTTATTTTGGCATCAGGTTTATATATTTGAAGTATGTTCCAAAAATGTTGAATACTTGAGCTGGAGAAATTCCTTCTAGTAACTTAAAAAACGAAAACATGTTAGTGCAACATGTTAGGTGTATTTTCTTCTTGAAGAAGGAGACTTCATGTTCCTGGAATGCACTGTTAAAAACTCATAATGCACGTGCAGTTAAACACCATGCCACATCAGCAACTCCATGCTAAGAGAGTGTTACAGTTTTTATACTCAAAGGTAGTTAAAGATACTTCTTTAGAAACATGCAAAGGGAGCCACATTTTCACTCCTTAAATTCAAGTGTCGCCTCTGAAAAGTAGGTAGTGGAATTAGTTATGTGTTTGTAGAAGGTGCATTTCAGAAGGCAAATGAGGATTTTAAAAAATCTTGCTTTCCAATAAAGTATTCAAATTTCATTACCTCTTTTTTTTTTTTTTAAAGAAGTCTATATATCTTTCCTGATGGGTTAAGACAGGGAATCTCTGTGTATTGTTTTGCAAAATGGAATCAGATTTAATCTATTAAAACTTTCTACTAGATGAAACTGTCAGGATACATACACACATCCTTTTGCGTTCAGTTTTTTTCGAGGGCAGATGAAGAACACAATTAACAGGCTCCTCACAAATGTCCTTTCTTATGGTCTCAGAGGACAGTGGTGACAGCCATCCAAGGTTGTCAGGTGAGGTATGAAATCATCACCCGAGTTTGGGGGGCCCTGGGGAAACCTCAAGAAGGAAAAGATGAAAGATGCTGTTTGCTTTTAATAATTGAGTCATTGTAATGTGTTTTGTAAGACCAAGACAGGTAGGACTTGGCTAGTTCACTGAACTTCAATTTTAGAGAAAGATTGTACCCAAAGTGCCTTGTCTTTCCATGGACATACTAGTCTTCGGTGAAGAGAAATGAAAGTCATGTTCTTTCATGGCTACAGGAATCAATCCTTCCTTTCACTTGCTGTTTCCCCTCACCGCTCTCCCCTCACTTTTCTCAGGTTGAATAGTCACTTTTAGGGAAGATTATGGGGCTCAGTGGTAAGCAGTGGAGACCTTACCCCTGAGCTCCCATCACCATCCCAGTCTACCTCCCTTAGTAGTCCCACTCCCTCTAGACCAGTGGTTACCACACTTGTCTGCACAGTGGGATCGCCTGGGGGAGGGGAGCTTCAGAAACTTCTGGCGCCTGCCTCCCACCCTCACCCCCCCAACACTGTGATTTAATTGGTCTGGTTATGGCTTTAGTTTTTGAAAATGACAAGAGATCTTCCAGTGATTCTAATGTGCAGATAAATTTGGGAACCACCATTCACGTCCACTCCCCAAACCTCCCTTATTCTCGACCCGTTCTTCTGAGTTCATCCTTCCTTGGGACTTTTGTGGCACCAGGACCTTGAGTGTATGCCCTTGTGACTCCACTGACCTCCCTGTATTTTGTTTTTGTTTTTGTTTTTTTGGTGTATCTTGGGATCCCACGGTTGTGTGGAGCTGAGTCTTTTTCATCCTCTTTCTCTTCTCAATGTCCATCTTAAATCTTAATACCTAACTCACAGCAGATGGTTAGAGATTGGTTTTTAATCAAGAGCATAAAATATATATACAGTATATATTAATACAATGATTTAAACAAGTTGATTCATGTACTTCTGACTCAGGGCATTTTTTTTTTTTTTAACTGCCCAGGAGGACATTTCTCCTTTACTTGAAGAGCCTGGATTTCCTAATCTCCTGTCTTTTCTTAAAGCAATGATAAGTGTATAAAATTAAAGAGGAATACATTCTCTTGTGTAGTATCAGCTTGTGTCACAAAAGGCAGCTTTAGATAAGGGGACAAAGGACGGCTAAGCCTGTGTTCAATAAAGCTCAAGGAAGGAAGTGTCGAGTGTTGTCGATTTCTAGCAGAATTCCCTATTGCCTGCCTTACTTAAAGAATATTAATTTATCTAATTGATGATAATGTGGTCAATTTATTGTAGCATTAAAAATGCAAATCAGTTACCATGCCAAAATATTCACTGACGTGCCTGAGACTTTTAAAACTTTATTTTATTAGGTGATAATGGGAGGCATAATTGTTAATGTTTGATTCTGGCAAAATACAATTAGTTTCTGTGAAGCACATTGTGCATTAATGATATCATTAAGATTAATGAATATAAATGAATGAGCGGAGGATTTCAAATAGAGCATACTGACTTTACATCAGTCTGTAAAACTTGAGATAGATTTCCCTGATTTTTTGTTTAAGGAGAATATGCCAGAACCCCTGCTACATTTTTTTATAGACTATAGAGAAATTAAATCAGCTCCTAGCAGGATCAAAGTTTCAAAATATTTTTTAGGAAGACTGTTGTATATTGATTTCATTTCATGAAAGCTGCCTATTAGTTTTGCTTTAAGAACTTTCTCAGGACCGCTTTTAATAGAAATTACCGTGTCCTGCATATGTAAGTGTGTGTGTATTTTGGTGTTTAAAAAACAGCAGAATGATAAATCACTGTTCAGTAAATTAGAGATGACATGGTGGTGGTGTCTATTCCGGATGTTCTACAAGAGATATCTATGAGACTTTATATTTTAACATAGTATTAAGAAAGCTAGACAACTGTGTATTTGTCTTGAGGTAAAAGATGGAGAAAGGAAAAACCTGGAAAGGCTGCTCATTAAGGTCTTCGATAAGAGTCATGGACTAAATCCATAATGTAACCCCAAGAATCATGGTATTTTGAGCACTGATGCATGCCTGTGGGCTCTTGTAGTGTAGAGAGGAACTTTGCCATTACAAAACAAAAAAAGGACTTACCTACGGTCTGTGCACTTGTAATTTAAGCCTTGTGTTTGCAGCCCTTTTTTGTGAACTAGAAAGATAGAAGTACTGTGTCATCGGGTAGAGCTTAATGTGGCTTCTCTGTAAGTTCGTATATCCTTGGTCTGACCTTCAGCTAATACTTCCTTTTCTCTATGCCTATATGTGTATGCTTTTTGATTTGGAAAAAACTATTCGGAAGTTTTTCAGGGCAGCTCTTGCCCTAGAATTGCTGATGCAGTACTGGTGGGCTGGGCCACCAAAAGCAAAGAAGAAGGGGAGGCATTTTGGAAGCTGTCTACTGTAGGGGACCCAGCCTGAGAAGCCTGAGTTCCTTTGTTTGCTCTGCCTTTTTACTGTTTCCATGACCTTGGCTCTTCTTTTAACCTCATTGCCTCACTTTCCTCATTGGCAAATTGGACTGGTCTCGTCCCTTTCTGTTTTGAAAGCAACTGATGAGGATTAATGAGGTAGAATCTGGAGCACCTTTTGTTTCTCTGAAGAGTGCATCTCAGGAAGCTAGAGGATAGAGTTGCTATCGCAGAGAAGTGGAACACACATTGCTTACCCTATTAGATGATAGGGTCCCAAGGAGAACTAGTCTCCAGCAACGGAAAATGAGTTGTGGACACAGCCCCATTTCTCCTCGCATCTGAATCAGATGATGTACTAGTGCAGGATGACAGAAAGCAAGGTAAACCAAATGCGGGGAGCAATAGTAAGACATACAAGACTCAGGGAGACATCTGACCGCCACGTGCTTACCTGTAAGAAATTGACTTATTTCTTAAGTCATTTTTATATACACCTGTCATCCCTATTTGGCTCTTCAGTATTTGCAGAAGAGTCAACCGAAATGCTTGGCTCTGTGTCCATCATCTAAATACGATCAGAATGACGTTCCCACAATACCTCAGAATTAATCTAATCTGGTGCCTCAAGGTAGAATAAGGTTGCAGATGTGATTGTCAGGTTTAGGATAGCTTGCACAAGGCTCTTCAGATCTCTATTGTAATGCACATCCATGCAGACACACAGACGTAGAAAGAATGCTTGATTACTTCATGTATTAAATCCCATCCTGATTTTATCTAGCATGCTGTCTTTGGTCAGTCAGGTTTTAAATGCAAAGGTGGCTAGCTTGGTTTTTGCCCTTAGGAGCTCTTCCATATCTCTGCACCCCCCCCCCCCCGGCCCCTCTGGATTGTATTTACTTTTATTGGAGAAGTTTAATCTAGGGCATTTTAATCTAGAATTTAGCTTCCTGTCACTTTAAAAAAAAGTTTAATATGTGCGTAGCTTGAAAGTGCTTTTATGATCTCTGATTCAGTTGTTATATTCAGAATACAGGTAATATAGTTTAAAATTTAAAAATAATCTCCATCTTTTATATCTACGTATATCTCATCACTTGAGGGATAATTTTAGGAATGTCTGTTTCAGAAGCTCATAACATACTTCGTTGATGCCAAGAGTATCATCACGCACATGATCACTGACATACCCATGTTGGAAGCTCACGCGGTTGATAGGCATCCTATGCCGGCAATACAGTCAGTGTTGCTTCACCCATCTATCCCCATCTCCCTATTAACATGAAATATAGGAGTCTGCTAAATATTAGTTCATGGTCCCAGTGTTTGCTGTGTATCATTTAGAGATGAAGGGACATAATTGAAAAAAAAATATTGGAGCTATTTCCCATTGTCAGATCTTCATAAATGCCCTCGATGAAAAAAATGAAGTTGTATTACCGAGTTTTATTAGAAATGCTATATTTTGCTGGATCCGTGTGTTCGCAAAGTAGAGAGTATTTTCCTGCTGTGATTGATGTTAGGGCATTTATGAGGATAGTCTGCTATATTTCATATGTATATGAGGGTGTCATTGTTAAAATGTTCAAAAGAAAATTATGTATGTGATTTATATTTTATTATTTCCTCCCAGGATGTAATTTTTTCAATACCATGATTCCTGTCATAGTGTCAGTAGAGATTTGATGGCTAATATGCCAGAAATAATTAGATAAAAAAAAGGTGATGCAAACGTCAAGACAATATAGCTTTCCTGTGAAAAGCCTTAAGCGAACTCACGCATGTTACGTTATGGAAATCACCTACTGCATACACTGAAGCCGACTTCAGGATTACAGGCAGGATGGAAGATGGAGCTAAGAGCAGGAAGCGTGGGATGCAGCATATTCCAGAGGCATATGCTTGCTACTGACCCCACCTGCAATTTTTGCTAAATGAAACATGTGTTTTAGAAAATGCTACTCTTGGGGTAAATTCAGACTTGGGTGGATTGTCAGTGGGAAGATGTTAGATCCTCTCTTTTCCTTTGAATGGGAAAAGTCCTCCTCTCCCTAGAAGGCATCCTGCCCTTTGTTGTAGTCTCCATGACAGGTTTAATTTTTTTTCTTTGGGGTGAAAAAGACATGTCCTGTTATAGGAACTGCAGTTTTTTTCGCCTTTGTCCACCTGCAAGATTAGACCTTTATTGTAAAATTTAAAATGACTCTTTAAACATATAGGATAAGGGAATTTGTTGTTTCAGTGTTTATTCCTGAGCATAGCATCTCCTGGGACTTTTAATAGAATGGAGCCTATTTCTGGGTGTCTTTTTACTTTGGGGCATTGATGACTCTGGTGATCACTGCCTGGTTCACTTATGTAACTTTAGTAAATAATGTTTCTAAGGATTAGACTAATAGTGTAATATTACAATGTTAGACAGGAATGAAGTTGGGTGTCAGCTGGAGCCTAGCATTTAACTTGCTCGCAGAGTTGCCATGAAGTCTGTTTCGGTCCCCGTGCTTCAGCACATCCCTGGTGTCAGAGCACTGCTTTCCCACTTGGGAGAGGAACTGTGGGGAGGGAAGTGAGGCCCAGCCTAGCCCTCAGCATCTCACAAGTTCCTGGCAGGGCCATGGAGGCTTGAAGCCAGACAGGTAGCTGAGTGGCCTGTGAAGCAGATGGCTTGGGGAGATGCTAATAGCCTGGAGGAGGAAGGGAAGTTTGGAGTCCTGCTGGCAGGTCAGCAGGGAAGGGTCCAGGTGTCCGGAGAGAGAGCCGTGGATGGCTCCTACCTTGAGGGCACTGGGACCAATTTCCCAGTTTCCCAGTTTCCCAGCAGGTGGCCTCCTCCTCTTCCCAGCTTTCTGGGGCTAAGCTGGTAGTAGTATCTTCATTTTACAGAGAAACTGAAGCTCAGGGAAGTGAAGGGACTTTCCCCCAAGCTACCAGGGTGTCATGTTGGTGGAGCCTGCCCCGGGGCCTGGCTCTCAGGGCTGGGTACTTTCTCCTAAGGATGCTGGGGAGTCATGACTTCCAGAAAATGAGGGAAGAAGTTGAGATTGGGATTCCCCCTCCCTTTCTGCTTCTCAGCACTGCTCAGAACAGCCTTGCCCTGAGTCATTTCACCTGGAAGGAAAGAGTGATTTACGGAGAGACTGCAGTGGTAAATTCCAGAAAACAGACGAGGATCAGACTTGAGATGGAAAAGCTGCCAAAAGCCCACAAGTCAAGGGGGATGCATATCAAGCTGGTCCAACAATGGATAGGGGGTCTTGGTTCTGTGGGATTCACTTGATTGCAAACAAATATGGGTTATATTTAGAACTGTGTGATTTGGGAGCCAGAAGGGAGAAGAGTTGCTCCAAGAGTAGAGCCTCTGGAGGCCCAGGTACATTTAAGTAGAGGCCACAGCCCAGGACTTCCCTGGCCGCCCTCTTCCCCCGCCCACCCCTGCCCCAGTGCCTTCCTCCCTTCTGCCCTAAAGCAGCTGAGACCCTCCTCCTTTTGTCTCTTCCTGGTGTGTTCTGACCACTGAGAGCTTAGAATGTCATTTTCTCTTTGACGCTAAAAAAATCTCACACCTTGAAAGCACATTTTCTTCTCTGTTTAAACAGGAATAGGGACTAGAGTGATTAGGGATCCAGAGTCAGCCTGGCAGGGTTGGTATCTCATTTCTGCCTTTCCTGGGCTGTGTCCTTTGAGGGAGTTACTTCATCTCTCTGATGTCAGTTTCCTCCTCTGTATAATGGGGATGATAATATATGATAGGGCTGTTATGAAAATTAAAGATGACTTGTATAAACTAGTCAGAGCAGTGATGGGAACATACTCTGTGACCAGAACGTGTTGGTTTTACTATTATTTCAAAACCAAACATGGAGGGAAATAAAGTGCTAAAATGAAGAAAAGACTTTAAATGTAAACATCGAAATGTATATCTTGAGCAAATCTCGGCTGCCTTAGCTGTTGGCATTCAAGATTCCTTTTCCCGCTTAAGTGAAATGAGTGACACAAGAGTGATAATGACGCTCACAATAACAGGTCAGCATTATTCTCACGAATGACCTGTTTCTCATTTGTAACTTTTTATGACCTTTATGTTGTGTTCTTTAAGTACAATATACTCATTGGTCACCGGCATTTATCTTAGGAGTGAAAAAAATAATCAATGAATGGAGGGATTTATTCTCTTGGCCATGTTGGTGTCCATTGTGAATGAAAAAAGACATGTGAACCTATGATCTGTTGTCTAAAGGTAACAGACAGGATGTTTGGATTTTGTGGCTCTTTGGTTACCTTGTTAAAAAGGAGGGACCGCTGCCACACACAGACACAAAACACCATTAAAGGGAAAACCCACCACAGACTGTGGCAGTAGTTCTAAAAATCGCATTTCGAGCACCCTGAGAACTCTGGTGGGGTGAGGGATGGGGTCACGATGGCATTCTGACTCTCCTCCCTCTGGCTGATCTGGAGAGAGGTACCTCCTCCTCCACCAGGACCTGTGCCTCTCACTCCCTTCACACATCCCCTCTTCGGCTTCTGGATAGGTGGTCCAGGCACCCAGGGCTGAGGGCTCCTGGCGGAGGGTGGGGGGTGGATGAGGCTGGTGGCGTGTAGTGGGTAAGGTTAAGTGGAAACATCCTCTGCCTTTGGTTCTTAAAAAGGGCCCCACAGTGTTCCTCCCGGCAGTTCTCCAGTGCACATTCAGCTGCTGAAGAGTGGGTGAAAGCAGAAGGTGCATTCACCTAAGCGTAATAGTGCTGGAGTTCCCACTGTGGTCCGGTGGGTCGGAATCTCAGCCCTCCAGAGATGCCACTTTGATCCCTGGCTTGATGGGTTCCTGGCTGGGAACTCCATATGCTTGGGGGTGGCCAACAAAAGAAAACAAAACAAACAAAAGAGTAATTAATGTTGATCTAGAGAAGAGAGGTTATTTGTTTTGAAATGGGTGAGGAGTATGTGACCAACCTGGATCCTAGTACCAAACTACATCACTGAGGACATGAGTGATCACAGAATTTCAGTCTATCCCTTTGTGAAAAGACCCCACCAAAGGCTTCCCACCCCTCCCCGATTTGTCTCAGTTGGCATTTGGTCCTGTTTTTGTTTCCATGAGCCATTTATTGTAATAATTAATAAAGTTTAAGTTTGGCCTTATTACATTGTCCACACATTTTGAGTATTCTATGAAGTCAGTTAGACCTACAGAGTGCATGAGGTGTATTCATACAAAAAATATTTTAAAAAATCAAGTACCATGAAACTCCTGAATTCAGATTACACTTAAGGACGAAGGCTACCAGATTTTATTTGAAAATTTGTGTACAAGCAATGCACGTTGACGCCGGTACTTTGTGAACTGACTCACAATATGTGAACGTACTCCATGCAGGTATAAAATCACAGGGGAAAAATGCGTTTATTAATGGAAATTAGGCTCTCTCCTAATTATTACCTGTGAATAGTGTCATCATTTGAGGTTTTTATTGCATTTTAACACATGGCTTATCTTGATGAGAAAATACATAGCAAAGGGTAAATGTAGCAATTTTCCTTTTACTATTCCCTCTGCTAAGCCATTATTGCTTGATGTTATTTTTCAGCAGCCTTTCATTTTTGTCCCAAATGTTTTTGCCTCTGGCTGGTTTTATTTCTTTAAAATGTATGTGTATCACTTCTCAAAGTGATACATTTTGACAGGTAATCGATATTTTTTCATACTAGATTTGATGGTGCAATGGTTATAATCCTCATCTTAGACTTAGTTAATGGTTGAATACAAACCTAGATTTTCATCTCAAAATATTCCTTTGTTAGGAAACATACTTTTCCCCCTTAGCCAAATTCCTTTTTCTCACTCCCACCCACCAAACAGCCGCCCAGTGCCAAAGATGCACAAAGCCCACTTATCTGGGATGCACATCTCCTGACTTGGACACTGTGTCCTCGAAATATCTTCTGATAGCACCTCCAGCCAGCTTACTTGATTGGCCACAGAAAAGATGCTTCTAGGCGCTACTTTTTTTTTTTTTTTCTCCTAGCATCCTGTGATCTTTATTTGAAGGGGAAAACTCTTTTTCCTTTCCTTTTCTCTAGTGGGAACTTGCTGTCCTCCATCAGACCCCACTTTTAGAAGGGCCAGCGCAATGAAGATCACAGCCCTCAGATCACAAGCATGTATTAGGACAGCACGCTCGGCTTTTGCTTTTGAAAGTTCAGCTTCTTGGGTCATGATTTTTTTTTTTCCCTCTAAATTCAGTTAGGACTTTCTTATGCCTCTGTGGGCATATAACAATGACATCTAAGTTGGTAAATATATTCTGACCTGCTGCCAAGGCACTTTGTCGAAGACGGCACTTCAAATTCAGAGAGCTGCTTAAGCTCTTCTCTCAGGAGGGTGAATTGAGGGAGAAAGGGCAACAACTGTCATTTCTTTTGTTTTCACAGAAGAGAAAGGTCTTCCTTTTGCTGGAAGAGATTCAAGTGCAGGTGGGCCTGTCAAGGATGGGGATCTGTTTCCACCAGTTTTGCAGATCCTGCACAGATAACAGAAAGCCAGTTCCTCCCTTCCACTCCTAGACTTTTTTGTTTCTTTTCTTCCTTTTTTTGGTCCTTCAAGTTAAACAAAAATATGTAGTTTTTTCAAATTGGAAAAAAAAATATCATTTGTGCTAGAATTTGGGGGGGACCTTTTTGTTTGAGCAGTGACAAGGTTCGTGCTTTTTCCTTGCTTTTAGAGATGGCATTGCTCCTCCACCTAACAGCAAGAACTGAAAACTCTCTGGGATTTTCTTCTTTTAAGTGGTATCAGACGAGCACACCTAAGTGGAAAAACACCCAGATACCCTTCTCCCAGGATGCTTCGGCAAGGGGTGGCATTTCTTGACAAGGTTCTCTTGCTATGTCTGGAGATGTGGGCAAAGACGGTTTGGGAACATAAAACGCAATCAATTTTCCTCAGTGGTTGATTCACAAATCCCTGAGCTGTTTTTAATGACATAATCTAATCAATTGCTAGCAAGCCTAATAGTGTGTTGACAGCCAAAAAGAGACAGAAAGCTAGAGTAATAGCAGGTGGGGGAGCAGGGAGCCACTTGTCACTTCCTTCCCCACCCCCCTGTTTAGAACTCGCTGGATATCTGGAGTAGGTAAAAACCAGAAATTACTCATTTTTTTTAAAGTTATGCCTGCCTTCCTGACTACCTCTCTTTCAATAAAAGACTGACAGATAGAGTGAAGGAGGGGGTGGTTTTGAGACAGACTGCAGATAGCCTCAGCATCTGCCTCTCAGGACAATGCTATGCTTTCCATTTCAATATCTGTAGAAGAGAAATCGGGGGGGGGTAATTTATTATAAATTGGTAGTATCGGATATTGTTACTCCTGTGTCAAGTCGGTAATGAAAACTTAATATTCATCTCTTGGTTGCTTTGAATTGAAATAAGATGAGGATGAGCGGAATAAACAAGCTGAAACAGACTGTGAAATTGCACATGATGGGAATCTTTTTTTTTTTAGTTGCTTATAGACTAGAGATAGGTTAATATTCCAACTAATAATAGTTCTTAGAATTTCTTCTCCCTTTTTACAATTTGGTCCAGTATCAATAGAGCCAAGTTATTATGTGGCCTTAAAAAAAAAAATCTAAAATGTTTGTACCTTTGGGCTAGGTATCCACTGGCAAGGTATTTATGTAAATGAATTGGCTTTCAGGCTGGGAGGGGTAAGGGGTTCCTGCTGTGGCTGGAGGGCGCTGCCCAGAGCCCTTCATTTGCTGGTTTCCGGCAGTGCTTGTGTGTGTGTCTGTGTGTGTGTCTGTGTGTGTTCTGCTACATCTTTTTCTCTTTGATGCCATCAGAAAAGATGAGCACCAGGCACACTGGTGCTGCTTGGCTAACCAGCTGTGCCCTAGTTTCCCGCCATCCCAGTCAGTAGCTGCCTTTTACAGAGGTGTCTGCCACTGCTGATTCACTTAGCCGCTTGGACCTTAGAGTTGTTTCTGAAGGGGCTTGACCTGAGGCCACTGCCACAAGCCATTTTCTGGTCACCGGGAATACCAGCTTCAGTATTTTGAAGAAGGAAAAGCAGGGATCCCACAATTTCCTGTCTGCTAGCAAGAGCCTCCTGCGCCTGGATGCATGCTTTAGGTTTCTGAGCCCACTTGCTGCGCTCTCCCACCGAACTGCAAGCATCCGTGATCCCCGAAGTTGCTGGAGTGAATAACTAAGCCGGACCAGCTGACTCCGGGCTCCAATCAGCTAGAGCGTGATGTAAGTGTTTAGCAGCTGCCGGGCTCTGAATTAGCGTGCCGAAGTAGAGGTAGTACAGCATGGCTAGACTGTTGTGAGAGGCTCAGAGAAAGCGGAGGGGGAGATGGATGAGTCCAGCATCCTAAGACGAAGAGGGCTCCAGGTAGGAGATCCTTCCATTCTTGAAATGTAGCGTTGCCAATTGCCAGCTGTGGAGGATTTCAAAGTTCCCTTTTCATTCCTTTACGGGCACAAATATGTGCACAGTTCTTAGTATCCACTCGGTAGCGTGATGCGCTGAGTCTCTGGTTACAGGGTTCAGTGACACATCACAGGGTTCAAAGAGAGAGGCTCTTTTGTCAGAGACAATAGACACGACTTTTAGTTTGATACTTTGTTTGGTTGTTTGTTTTTCTGCTGGTGGTTCAAGAATAGTTGAATGGTGGCTGGCAGTGACAGTTGATAAGCTGGTTTGGCATCTAGTCAAGTCTCTGGGAAGTCTGTCTAGGGTAGCAACTCTGTTCAGTTCTGGAAACATAGGACTCAGTTTTGTGTTGGGATCAGCCCGTGCGGAGGCAGCATCTGTCTGATCGCCTTGCAGATGTGTGCAGCTGCTGGGAGGTTTCCTTCTGTCAGGCAGTTGAAAGTTTCTGCCGGCAGCTCAATCAGAGTCCCCTGTAATTTGTTTATGTTGAGATGTGGAAAGATGTGTATCTTACTGCCTTGCTTTCTTGTGCCCAAGTTTATCTAATTAAATTACTCCGACTTTAGCCTACAAATGTATTCCAAGTTAAAACTTGGCAGATCAGAAAACTTGAAAAAAACATCTGCTTGGCAATTTGTAAGTTTCAGGATGCCAAAACATAAGAATGTTCAAAATTAGTATGTTTAACTCCTTGTTCACTCTTTTTTTTTCTGTGTATAAGTGACAGTTTTCTCTGTGAAAGACTCTAACCATTAGCCATTGTTAAACTCCCATTCATTATTTTTGAAAGTAAAAAAAAAAAAAAAGTGCTAGGGAAGACCAAATATACAGCACATGTAGAAATGCTTCCAGATATTCCTTAATGGTCTTTGACTCACAGCTGGTCTAGCTGTCAGCTTTTTATTTTAAATGTCAATTACTGATACTAATATTATTCTGATTACTCTAATATTATAATAATATCGTAGATAAACTAAAAATTATTTGTAGACAAACAAAAGAGGGATTAAAAAGTTGGGGTTAAATGTCACCTATTGTTCCAAACCTAAGTAAACAGGCTGCGTCTTTAATGATTTTCGGTGTGGTCATTGTTTTGAAGGTACAGTAGGGTTAGTCATTGCTGTGGATTTCCTTTTCTTTGTTTTCATCACATCTATAAAGTTCTGGTACTGCACAGCTGTTTGTGTGGGTCCACATTCTCTCTGGGGTCATTGGTTAAGTATGGAAAAGCTCTTTGTTGAAAAGATGATAAACTCTATTAAACTGATAATGCTTAGATTATTAGTACATCGATGGCAATTCTGCTGAGCATTTTCTCTTTAATTCATTTTAGGTAATTTAAAATGTGTCTTTGATAAGACACTCCTTTTGTGGTTTATTTGTGTAATATATGTTGTCCTAACTTCAGATGATGTGATTGAGATAGATATATGGTCCTTCTGAGAGGTACATGTTTCATAGAGCGTTTAATTTTAGAAAGAAATCATTATTGTGGTATTGAAAATAATGGAGCTCTTTTTTCAAGATTTGCTACAAAACAAAGAAAACATTGCTAAATAGTACTCAGACTGTTAGATCTCCATTTACGTAACATACTTTAACTACACCTGCCATACGCTACTATATTAATAGATCAAGAATGTCTCCTTTCTATTATAAATGAAATAAAATTCTCCACACTGCGAGAAATAGCAGTATAAAAGTGCTGAAAAGTTCTGCTCATAGTTACAACTTTATTTTGAATTCAGCAAAGCCTGTTATTCTCTTACTCCCATTATATCTAGTTTTTTTTTTTAAGGAGACATTGCCTATGCAGAGTCTCTCTTTTAAGAAATTCCAGCATTAGGAAACTACTTACAAAATGCAAGATGTAAGTACATATTTGCATTACTAAACACGTCACTGTAGTCCTTAAGCGCAACGCCACCTAGTGAACTTAGGAATTAAATTAATTCACAAACACCTACTATAGGAAACATTTCAACACCCACACAAGATACATCTGAAGTGCAGCTCATCAGAGACCTACACTTTTGTATGCCTGGTTCTGATGTTGCTAGGTAGTCTTGAACAAGTCACATACCCTCTTGGTGTCTGCTTATTCTTCTGTAAAAGGCATGCTGTGAAATGTGACTTTTGAGTATCCTGAACAAGACGCAGGCACAACTGATTTTTTTTTTAAAGTTAAAGGCCATATAACAAATACACTAGCATATAGTAGGTCCTCAATAAATATTATGTTGTTGAAAAGCAAAGGATGATTTCTATTCTCTGTAATATTCCATATCATTACTAATGAGATGACATAGCTATGCTTTTATTCCATATTTGTTGTTTGAAGTTATCTTTAAGTTAGTAGAATCATCAGTAAAGACAGTAAACATTATTTAAAGGGTCATTATGACAGGATATATTATCTAATATTAAGAGTCTCTTGGTCTGTTACACTGAGTAAATGCTTAGCGTTAAATGCTTAAAATTGGAACCATTCCTTAACTAACTTAAAGTCTAGTGTCAGAAATCTGGAGCCTATGAATACTCTTAATTGCCTAAAATTTAATCTCAAAATAATGCAGAATGTGTTTAGTGTAGAGTAAGGCCATGTGTTTTTAGAACCTATTTTTAGACTTGTAGTACCTCTAGCTCTTAAAACAGCAGGCCGACTAATGGTGTTTTTAAAATTTGGACTTTGAAAAATTATTTTTAGTCAGAACATATAATTTCGCAGGGCATGACTGCCTCATAAAATGGCAGCACAACTTAGCTGTTCCTCTTAAGTGCCTGGCCGTTTCCATCTTTTCTGTGGACTATATTAATATTTCTAGGACTACTGATAACACTTCCATCACTGCCTTTGAAATGAGAAGGAGAGGAAGAGGCCCCATGACTTCCTCTGTTAGAATCTGGGAAACTTTTCAGATTGCATCTCAAAACATGGGAAATTCTGACGGATGGATGGGCTTGGGCAGACCTTGGACTTAGGGCAATTTGAATTTCTAGACAGGTCTAATTCGTCAAAGGATAACTGGCTCCTTTTGGGCCTAATATCCCTCATACAGGGGTCATATTTTTTAACTGTCAGGGGAATTAATTGTTTCAGTGATTTCTGTTGTGTGTTTCCCTTTTATTTGTTTTAATGAAACTGTCGCTGTCCCTAATGGAATAGATCCCAAGGCTGGAGAAAAATGAACGGCAGTCATCACTACAGCGGGAAGGAGGCACTGCCAGAGGCCTCCTGCGATTCCTCGCCTGCCATTCACTTGTGCTTTGCTTGGCAGCATCTTGTGTTAATTTCTCCACTCCGACCCCCCACCCCCTGCCCCCACTAAATATTACCTTTTCAGTCCACAGTCATATGCAGCTGGAATGTTAAACATTTTTTTTCTTAGATGATGTGGTTAACAACGATATGTTTCTTGTGTAGACTTCTAGATTGGTGTTGAGATTTTTGTCTCGTTGGCTTCTCTTTCCCCTATACCTGACCTCACCCACCCCCACCACACACACATACACCCTTATTTAAAATAAGAACAAACACCTAACCTTCTTACCTGGGCTTTGGCTCTCAGTTTCCACTGGCCTTGGTCTGGAATTCAGTTTTAGAGAGCAGAGAAGCAGGTGGACTCTCTTACCTGCTGACCAGGTATCAGACTCCCTCTGTTGTGCAGTGCTGGGATGTCAGTCATTCAGGTCACGGTGTCTCCGTGTTTCTTCTGTGTCACCTTGATTGTGGTTATGGATGTGTTTACACTCTGCCTGAACTTGAATAGCAGGATCATTCCATGAGAGTGTCACTGTGTCCTTATTCATGTGAAAAATTCTGAGTCATGAAAGGAAGGAAGCCTAGATAGAGCTTACAGTAGAAACATGTATGACAATAATGCTTTGAGATAAGGTCTTTTGGATCTCCAGAGGTTCTAGAAAGCCGCAGAGATGACTTTGGGACAGAATAAATCAAGATGTCACCTGAACGTTTGGTATCAATGAGTACCTGATGAATGAGGCCAGTTGTGGCCGTAGCTGTGTGGTATTTCTTATCTGTTGAAGGAGTTGAATTTGTGCCTCTGAAACAGAGATAAAATACTATCGTTTCAGTTTCCTGATCCACAGGGGTAAGGGTAGGGTGCCCTCAAAATCTTAGGTTCACTCAAACTTCTGTTTCGTACCCTAAGAATTGTTTTCTTAACAAACTCTTAAAAAGCATCAAATAAATAAATTTGAATCGCTGCTCCTCTTTTGCACCTTCTCTTTCTCTAGTATAATTGTTAATAAATGAGAAAATTGTTATCCCTGTATTTCTGTCAATGCAATACGAATTCCCTGGGTCATCCCTGTTCCCACCTTTGACTTCTCCATCTCATGCTTGCTGTCACCAAGCTCTATCGATTTTACTATGCCAAGATGTCTATAGTCTGGGCCGACCTCTTTCACACCCAAATTTCTGTATTGTCCAGTACCCCTGTGTCCAGGCCCTTCTCCTGTCTATGCTGCCTGTCACTTTAGATGCCCAACATCAGTCCCTGGTTTTAAGTCCCCACAAATCTAGCCTCAGTCTGCTTTTCTGGTCTCATCTCTGACGCTTTGCTTTCCAAAACCCTGTTCCATCACCCCCTCTTTAGAAGTATCCTTTTTACCTACAATATCCTTTCCTTATTTTCTCCAAATTCTCCCTCTTCATTAGGGACCAGATTAAGTTAGAATTCTTTCCTGAAACATTTCGTAATGACTACCTCCCATTGTGAATTTTATAATAGTCATTGTCTATTTTATTTATCTGCACATCTAATCCTATTGCATGATGCATTATTTTAAAATTACTTGAGTATCTTACACTGAAGCTACAAACCCATTGAGAATTAGTGTCTGAATAGCTCTGTAACTTTAGCCAGGTATCTACCCACTCTAAGGTTTGAAGCCACATCTGTAACATGAAGATAATACACGTTTAAAGATTGAAGGTGGTTTTAAATCTTTAGCACAGCCTCTGACACATAATACTTAGTTAACCTTAGTTCACTGCCCTCTGTATTGTCACAGAGCCTTGCATAGTGTGATTTTCAAGAGTCAGATATGAGTATCAGGCAGGGTTCAGGAAATAAAAAAACGGTGAGCATGAATGGGATAATTTGAGGAGAGTTTAATTAAAGGGATGCTTTAAAAGGTATGGGCGGGGTCTAGGGAAATTTGAAGGGGCTGGAAGCACAAGGAGCTTTGCTAGGCCTGAAGGAGTGAGGAAGGGAGCAGTTACAGAACCTAGAGACAGAGAAGATATGTGACCGATGCCTTGGGTGAAGGGACACAAGCCATGGTGACTCTGCAGGGAGGTGGAGGGGGACATCTCAACTTGATTTTGCTTCATCCTTCTGAAATCTCGCCAGCACTTCCTATTAACAAAACCCAACAGAGACCAGAGGGGCAAGGGAGCCCTGGATGTGGTCCGTGCCTACTGCCCCTTGCTCTCATTATTTTGTGAGCCAGAGTCAATGTTCAATTTTCATAGTGCAGATCTGTGGGGCCTGAACTGAGTTCAAGCATTTTAACAGATTCAGAGCTGCTTTTTGTGAGAAGCCATGGCCCCCAACTGTTTCCCACCTTGCTGTAATGATGTCTTTCCAACCAGGCTCTTAATCCTCCTGGGAAAATGTTAGCCCTTCCCCTTCCACTTTAGCATTTGAAGCACACAGGTCTCCTTTGACTCAGTAATGCAGGGTGCCTGCACTTCTGGTCCTGCAGGCAATCTCAGTTTTGAATTGCTCTGCTCTGCGGATCCTGGCTGAGGAGGAATGTGTCGGAGCAATAGACCTCTTACCATTCATCTGCCGGCTTCCCCAGGCTCTGCCCTCTGGCAGGTCCTACCGCACGGAAACTGTCCATCTCTGCTCCTCTCCAAATCCCTTTGCAGAATTACAGCTTCACATTATGTCCTTGGCTTTTACTGAGGGTTGCTGAAAGGAATGGCTTCAGAGAGAACCTCTTTGCTCTTTTGTAAAACTCCCCTTGAAGCCTTATCCATTAGGCTGTACATTGTCTCTTATATTAGGCCACATGATAAATTTGCTTTGAGTTCAGTTCTCAGAAAGTTTCCTTCTCCTTAGGTGAACCTGTTTGTTTCTTTTAACCAGATTATGAGAGCTGGCTTTGTCTTCACTCTTGTCGTAGTTGATCAGGTCAGGTTTTCATAATCACTTGCAATAGTTTTGTAGGTAAAATGAGCCACGACTTCTTAACTATTTAGCACTTAGTCCGTTTTTAAGAATTATGGATTTTTTTTTCCTAGTCTTTTTCAGAAACTTTTCCCTTAGAGGTTAGTATGAAACATTGAGTAGTGTTCTCTGTGCTATGCAGTAGGTCCTTGCTGGTTATCTGTTTTACATGTGTAGTATGTAGGTGTTAATCTCAACCTCTTAATTTATCCCTCCCCCAAGCCCCCCCCCTTTTCTTTGGTAACCATGAGTATGTTTTCTAAGTCTGTGTCTTCCTGTTTTGGATGTAAGTGTGTGTGTGTGTGTGTGTGTGTGTTTATTTCTACATATAAGCAATATTCTGTGATATTTATCATTGTCTGATTTACTTCATAGTGTGAGAATCTCTAGGCCCATTCATGTTGCTGCAAATGGCATTATTTCATTCTTTCTTGTGGCTGAGTATTGTTCCACTGCGTATATGTATATACACACCACATCTTCTTTTTCTGTTCATCTGTCTTTAGGTTGTTTCCGTGGCTTGACTGTTGTGAATAGTGCTGCAATGAACACTGGGGTATAAACTGCATGGTTTTATTTATTTGCCTGAAAATATTTCTCAAAGTAGATAAGACCTCACAATTGAATAATGTTGTATTTAAAACACAGTGAATAATGAATAATGTTAGAAGAAGACAAAAGGAGGCTAGAAGACCAAATAATAAACAAGATAAACTATAAACATTGAGAATTAAATGAACTTAGCAAGATTACTATGAAAGCAGGGATCAGTCATTTCGCTGTTGGCACCAGAGTCTAATGAAATCAAATAGGGTGTTGGTATTTACTTGAAACCTACATTTCAAATAAATTAAGAGTAGTAACAGATGTTTAAAGTGTGTTAGAAAGCATACATTTGTCTTAGAAGCTACCCAGACCATGGAGATTGGCAACCGACTTATGTGACATACTTGTTAGAAGATAGCATTGACATTAAAAAACATGCTTGTGACAAATATTTCATGTTTTGGGCAAAAGCTTGACAGTAATGTCAAGGGAAAGGGCAGGTCGCTGAGTTGTATACATAATGGATACACGATTCTGTAAAAATGTGTGTGCATGTATGTGTATATGTAGGATGGGCCTGTGGGATGGATGCAGAGAGCGTGCATGGGTTGTGGAGTAGTTAAGCCCATCTTTGCCACTTAGCTGTATGGTGCTGGCTGGGCCAGTTAATTCCTTACCAGTAAGATACACTTATTTGTGGAATTATTGAGAATGAATTAGAATGAGGTATGAAAAGGCTAAAAAAATATCCATCCTATCTAAAATTTATGAAGGACCTATTTCCTTTTTCTCCTTGATCATCATCTGAAATAATAGGAAGAACGTGCACCAGAGTGTCAATCCGTGATATCGTGATGACGGCACCGTAAGAATTTTTTCCTTGAACTCTATAGTGAGCATGTATTGCTTTTCTCATCAGTTTTAAAAGTGGATTTGGGGGTCTAGTTTTTATTTTTTTGTTTCATTATCTGAAAGAGAATCTGTATGCTATTCAGTACATCACTGGAAGGCTCTTGAAGGCTGTTGTTTGTCTTGTGTATCCTTTTGGAATTGAGAAAGGTGAATCAGTTCCATGTGATGCATTGGCCCAAACCTTAGGACAGTGGTTCAAGGAGTCTCCCCTTTTGACCTATGTGGAGTTCTTTCTAAAGCCTATAGCCTAGACACAATCCGTATCAGTTAAATCGGCATGTCTTGGTGGTCTGTGGGCAGGTTGAGACCTACTGCTCCTAGGGGATTACGTGACCTAGGAACTCGTAAATCATGGCACATACCACTTCCGTATCCCCCAGTTTAAGGCTTGACCACCTTTAGCAGGTGTGTCGGGCCTTTGCCTTCTTTCTTCCAGTGAGACTGAGTCTTTTTTTTATGGAGAGGTGAATAAGAGGGTGTGTACCCTTGTTTTTTTGTTTGTTTGTTTGTTTCGTGATGTCCCAAATAATGGTGAACATAGTCAAGTGAGAGTTTAATCCATTAACTAACTGCCCTTGGGGGACAGTTCTTACAGTGGTGTGGCCGGAGGCAGCCCTAGACCATTACCCCAAAAGGGCCTGGGGCACTGGTGGTGTCTAAGTGCAGCCATACATTTTTAAAATTGCTGCCACACACTCCATGGTTTACATTAGGAAACCACCTCCAAGGCGTGGTAAGACAGTTGGCTTTGCCCCTTAAAGCATTCTCGTGCTGGAGATAACAAATGCCTGTGATTTGGTACCCTTATCATAGATACTCTTTAGTAAGGCACACGTTTGAGTTCTCAAAATGCTTGCTTGCTTAGATTGTGAATACAAATGCTTTTGATTCAGGCAGTCCAAAAATTTCATTCTCTGCCTCTCTTCCAATTAATGTATGACAATAATAATGATAGTCATGATGATACTAATAACAATAATAATAACAACAACAGCATGTATTGAACAGGCTTGTGCCAGAGGACTGAGTATTGTGTCTTAAGCAAACACTAGCGCATGGGGTTCCCATTGTGGCACAGAGGAAAACAGTCTGATTCGTAACCATGAGGTTGCAGGTTCAATCTCTGGCCTCACTCAGTGGGTTAAGGATCCGGTGGTGCCCTGAGCTGTGGTGTAGGTCGAAGATGTGGCTCAGATATGGTGTTGCTGTGGTGTAGGCCGGCAGCTACAGCTCCGATTTGACCCCTAGCCTGAGAACCTCCATGTGCTGCAGATGCAGCCCTAAAGAGTAAATAAATAAATAAATAAATAAAAATAAACAAACACTACTGCACTCTTATCTCAGGCTCCAGCAGTACAGAAATGAGTGGAGTATGGTCCTGACCTGTGAGGGGTTCATAGTATGGTGGGAGAGACAGCACTTTCTGCAACAGCAAGTACTGTAACCTATGTGAGTCACAGTGCAGGGGCTCTGGAAGTGGCTGGTGCCCTGTGCTGCTGCAGGAGGCCAGGAAGGCTTTGTAGAGATGGGGCTGTTTTTACCAGTTGATAGAGGATGAACAGGTATTCCAGGCAGGGGGCACAGCAGCGTGTGCAGAGGTGTGGCAGCCACACAGGGGGCGTCCCTTTCAAGGTGCTGCAAATAGTGTGTGTAATAGGCAGAAAGTGATGAGCAGAGTCCCAAGAATAATGCTATTTGGAAGGATTTGGACTGAGCCTAACAATAGGAAGCCACTGAGAGAATTTTAAACAGGGCCCAGAAAAATTTTACCATCTGCCAACCATTAATGAAGAATGCCTGGAAAGAAGCCAAGAACAGCTAGAAGGTTAGAAATGGGGAGGTGGGAGATGCTCTTGATGGACCAAGATGTTGGAAGTAGAGAAAAGGCAACTGATGGTAACAGTAACAGGACTTGATGGAGTTTCCTCGTGGCTCAGCGGGTTAAGGATCTAGCATTGTCACTGCTGTGGCTCTGAGTATAGCTATGGTACAGGTTTGATCCCTGGCCCAGGAAATTCTGCATGCTGTGTTGTGGTGAAATCAGATAAATGGGACCTGATAAGATGTTGGGATGGTTGGCAAAAGCAGTGGGAGGAGCTGGATGTGACTCCCAGGTTTCAGGCATAAGTTCTGACTAGAAACAAATGAGAGCAAGGAATAAAAATGATTTGGATGGTGAGAAGATGATTAGTTGGTTCTGTGCTTCTTGAGTTTGTAGCACCTGTAAAGGCTTTTAAGGTAGAGATGCTCAGCAAGCAGGTGGTTGTGTGGGCATTGACTTTCAAAGAGAGGTCAAGTCTGGACATAGATTCTGAATTCATCCCCTTTAAATAATTGATTGAACTGGACTGCATAAAGAGAGAACACAATTTCTCTCAGTCTAATAGTGTTCCGTTAGGATAGTTTTCACAATTTACCATAATGTGTATTTTAGCACTTATTTTGCAGGACTGGTTAAAATTACATAGAGAGCAAAGCAGTTTTATGGTGTAGTGTCAGGCCTTGAAAATAATGTATCCAATTTTGAAGATGTGTATTTTTTTTTTTTTTGCAAATTGCCTCCAACTTTGACAACTTGCCCACAAGTCTCATTCCAATACAATTTTGTAAAGGCAAAATGAAATATCTCAAACTAGAGGCTGTAATGGAAAAAGCAATTCATTCTTAAATGAAGATGATGAGGTTGGTGCCATATTACTTGAAACAGTGAGTGAATTTAAAACCTGAGTGAGATTACATCAAATCCAGGTAAGATTTTTGTTCCATTTGAAAGGAATATCCATAATTGAAGATAGGGGGTTCAACCAAGACACATGGCATATGTACAATTTAATCAATTTTCTGACACACTCTTTTCAATTTGTGTATGTATACACAAAGGCACTAAATCATATTGATTAAAAAACTGAATTTTTTTTTTCATTTGGGCAATAAATGAATATCCAAGCTTAACTTTATTAGCTGCAACACTTAATGAGTTCTTACCTGGTAATTTAATAATTTGAGGACAAAAACATGGTGCAGCAAAGTGGTGAGAGTTAGAGGTAGATGAAATGATTGTAGGAAACATTAGGTATTTTTTTAATGGATTTTTCTTTTTTTTTAGGTTAATGCCCAAAGTCAGTGCAATATCAGCTAGGTCTAAAATAATTCATTTTCTAAAATTTTCATCGTGATATTTTTCATGATGAGGTATTGATAGTTTTATATTTTCTAATAGCCTCTTCTGTTCATTTTAGCATGGTCATGAAAGGTGAAGATGAAATAATAACATTGATTTGACTATGTACACTTTTCCATTAAAACTTTATTCCAAATATAAATTGTCAGGTTCATAGATTCATTTTCCATTAACTGTTTAGCAATCCAAACCAAAATGCATTATGGTAAATACAAATTGAATTTGGATAGTGTGACAGATTCAATTATGCTCTTATTTTTTCACTCTGGAATAGAAGGATGCGTATCCTCCCTTGCCCAGATCTCCTGGCTAGCACAGATACTTCCCCCCACTTGATTTTGGGCTCAGCTGTAGAATTCCTGAGTTGTTAGTAGATGTGTCACATGCAGAGGCTTGAAATATGTTTGTGCCCTTGGACTTGCCATCTCGCTCTCTGGTGACCGGCCGTGAGAGGAGCATGCCTTGGGTGGCCACTGCCCATTTAGCCTGGGTTCCATAATAAACCTCGGTGACGTTGGCCTATGTAAACATGCAGCCAAGAGCCCCACCCAACAGACCCATAGTCCACCTTCAGTCCTGCAGTTGATTCTTGTTAGCTACTAGTTGTGTGGTGGGTTGTTACCAAGCACTGTGGTGACCATGGTGACTCTTCCAGGGGAAACGTCTGTTGTGTGGTTAAGAGCAGGGACATTCATTCACAGCAACATGTATGCAGCTAGAGTATCTCCTACTACATGAAGTCAGAGAAAGACAAATACCATATGATATCACATATATGTGGAATCTAAAATATGGCACAAATGGATCTATTCACAGAACAGAAACAGATTCACAGACAAGGAGAACGGACTTGTAGTTGCCAAGGGGGAGGGGGCAGGGAGTGGGACAGACTGGGAGTTGGAGGTTAATAGATGCAAACTATGACATTTAGAATGGATAGACAATAAGGTCCTACTGTATGGCACAGGGAACTATATCCAGTCTCCTGGAATAGAACATGGATGGAAACTAATATAAAAAGAATGTGTATCCATGTTCTATATATATATATATATATATATATATATGAAAATATCACCTCCCAATTATAAATATATATATATATTTATAATTGAGTCACTTTGCTGTACAGCCAAAATTGGTGCAACATTATAAATCAGCTATGCTTTAATAAAAAAAATTAAATTAAAAAAAAGGCAGAGGCATTGAAGCCATTTAGACTTCTGTTTGAATGTTGATCCACTAGCTGTTGGCTTTACTCTTCTGGGTATGCTGCTCTCTTCTAAATTTTACTTTTGCCATCAGTAAAATGAAAATATCACCTCCCAGGAATGTTGAAAAATAAGATATATACATGATCAGTTACTTTGACCAGTGTCCAGTGTATAGTAAGAACACAGTAAGTACTCGAGCCATTGTTACTGTGTTTCTAAATAGTCAAGCCTTCTTCCTCTCCTGCTCACCCTGCTCCAGGTGGCTTTGGCACATCCTAGCTGTGTGACTCTGGAGCAGGAGCGATCTCAGTCTCTGCCTCTTTTAATATGGAAGCCCATCATGCCTGCTTACCTCCCAAAGGCTCCACCTCCAAATACAGTCACTTTAGGGCTTCAACATGCAATGTGTGAATTTGTGTGGGATGGGGTGCTGGGTGGGGGAGGGGCACACAATCAGTCCAAAGCACTAACCATTGTTAGGTGAGGAAGTACTTAGTACAAGTTGCTTGTCAGAAAATGAAGGAACCGAAGTGCTGCAATTGGAATGGCATATAATATATTGATAACGTCATCCACATCTGTAATACCTATGTATTGCACTTTTGCCCTTGGGAATGTGGAAATGGTAACCTCCTTTGGAATAAGGAAATTTATAAAGGGAAAGGATCAGCTAATATGGAGCCAGTAAAGTCTCTTGGTGGGAGGATTGAAAATGCTGATCAGAGGAGCTTCAACTTTGGATTAGGGTACAGGGTAGAGTCACAGAGGGGCTCATTTATACTCTGTCAATATTAATCAGCATAGCAGAGCTGGCATCGAAAATGCCTTTAAGTGGACAGAATTTGCTAAACTTAACCTCTTGCCTGCTGGAAAATGTTCTTATGTATTGGCCCTCAGCCTCCTGATATTTCCCTGTCTTTTTCCTCCTGGACAAATCTCACTGTGTCTTTCATTCCTGTCTTTCATTTCTGTGTGTGTGTTCTCTGACCGCAACAGCACTTAGCTCCTGGCATTGTGTGCTTCTTACCCAGAATTTGTTCCGTAGGAAACCTGTGTCCTCAACATACTTGCTTTGAATCTATTTTGATCTGTATCAGCTGGAATAGGTTTTGAGCTGCTGGGTATTAACTTCTGTGTGCTCCTTTCTCTGGAAGCTAATTGACTGATTTGGAGTGGAGGAGAGATGAGAGTCTATACATTTGACCAATTTCACAGAGCTTACCTTGCAAGCTATTGAAATGCAAATACAGGCTACACTTAGAGACTCAGAAGAATTCACACCTTCAGTTCTTTGTTTTCTTCTGAAAAATAAGCATTCAAAATTCATGCACATTCTATTATTCATGTGCTATATATTTAGGTTCTGCTTATATGCCTAGATAAATCTTATCACCATTATTTAAAATTTCATGAATGGAACTTTGCATCTCTAATGCCCCCCTAGCCTAGACAACTTTACCCAATCAAAATAATTTGAAATACAACATTTAAATGAGTTCTTATGTGTGCGTCTGTGTATATGCATTTGTGTATATACCTATGTCATTGGCTTATCTACAGCTGTTTTTATTCAAATCTACCCTGTGTAAATGGCTAAGAACTCAAAACCTCCTCATGTTGTTTTGCCCCAGAAAAACTTGAAGCTTTAGTATTTGCTGCTTGTAAGGCTTCCATGAGATACAGCATTGATGTCAAAGTACTTTTTCTTTGTTCGATTGTTGTCACATGGGTGATCCTGAAACAGGAGACCCTTTCCTGTGCTGCCTATATGCCTGCATTTTTAAAGCAGTTATCCAGTACTTTTCATGTGCCAAGTTAAAAGAATATTATGTGTCAGCAAGACAGTTACTGTCATTTGATCTTCTCTATATCTTAGCCTTCCTGGAACAGTTAATACCTTCAAGAATCCCTTCTTTCCTAAGTTGTGGTCACTTCACCGATGACGGAGAAAATAATTTCCTAGCCGGATCCAGAGCCCTCCCACCCAGCTTCCTGCCTACTGCCTCTTGGTGCTGGCACAAACTTTTTCTCATAAAGTCTTCAGTGCATAAGAGGCTGGCTCTCCAGCATTGTGTTTGGAAGAAGGAGCACAGGCTTACATGCAACCCCTTGCTAAGTCTTGGGTCCTCATAGCAGACTACTGATGACAGTTTGAATTAAATTTTCTGTCACTTTCTGGAAGTCATATAAAAATGGACTTTATGAGTTCTCTAAGTACTGTTGAAGGTTCTGTAGTTTCCAGGTAGGGTCAGTTGTTCTGGGAAAATAGCAAATGTTCATGGGAATTTTGATAAAGAATTGAGGTAGGGTATGTCTGTGTCCATGCTTAGAGCAGAAAAGAGTTGCAGACATTATTGTGATTGGACACTCTTTTTCTCTTTTATGAGTTATCTCAGTTTTCAGCCTTTTCCCCCAGGCCCTCAGATTGGTTCCAGTGGATATGCTGGGGTGGGGGGTGGAGGTGAACAGCGGCTGCATCATTTCCTGCCTCTGCAGCCGTAGAGTGTCTTTCATTATATAGTCCTTCCCGTCATTGTCAGATGCTTTCCTTAGGTTGTTCTAAACTGAAAACTGGTGTGAAGTCTGGCATTCATCTTTAACAACTGGTCCCAGTCAGTCCTGTGTGTGTGCGTGTGTGTGTGTGTTGGTTATAGGCTGTTGGTTTCTGTTTTCTGAAGTTTCCTTCCTAGGTTTTCTCAGTTAGGGACTATGACCTTTTAAACTAAACCTTCAGGCACACACTTAATCTCCTTTCCCTTTTTATTAAAAACAGCCTGGCTTTGGACAGAGTATAAGAGAATATTGATTTGATATGAGAAGATATCTTTGGATTTTATATGTCCTTACTGTAGACAGTGATTGGCTACATTCTTCTAAAATCTTCTTCTCTTCTTGCAATTAACTTAGTCTTTAGGAAGTGTTTTAATTCTTCATAGTGGGACCAGTGTCATGGGAACATTTATTCACTCACCCAGCAGATATTTACCAGGTGTTTTTAATGTGTGCAAAGCTGGGGCTACAAGGACAAATAAGATCTAATTCCTATCATCTTCTGGATTCTTATGACCCAGAAGTAGAGAAGACAAACTAGTAACTAGACAACTAAATGCAGAATAAGCAGTGTTATGACGGTTAGCCCATCACCTAGTAGGCTCTGGCTTGCCGATTGACTAAGTAGACGCAGAGAGTGAGTTTACAGGATGCCAGTGGAGCCCGGAACCAGACACTGACCCAACTGCGGGGTTATCGAAGGCATGACGTCGATGAGGGACATTGGCCAGTGATTTCCGTTCTGATGATGTTAAGTTTCAGGAAATTCAAAGGGAGATGTCTAGTGGACAAGAAGGGTATATAAGAGTTTGGAGAAATAAGGACAAAATGGCCTGGAGATAGAGATCTATGTGGCATTATCATAGGAGTGTTGACTGAAGCCATGGATGCAATCACGCAGTGAGAGTCTGAGGCATGGGAAAAAAGGAGGATCTAGAAAATAACCTTGATCCATTGTGGTCACTTATCTTTAGGAACACTGGAAGACCTCAATGAATGAACTTAAAAAAAGAGATTTATTCCATCAGCAGTATTTGTTGGGTCCTACTCTGTGCTGGGACTTCAAGGGTGCTCTTAGAAGAGCTATGGTAATTGTCGTAAATAATTACCAGCTTCTAAATCCCAGGTATTATTCTAAGTGCTTTACGTGTATCAGTTCATTTCACTTCAATATCACCCTCTTGACACAGGTACTGTTATCCTCAATTCTCAGAGGTCAAAACTGGGGAGGTAACTAACCCTTCTGGGTCTTAAAATTAGTAAGTGGCAGAACCTGGCTTAAAATTGATATGCCTAGATTCAGTCTAGATGGTTCCAACACACTCTTGATGATCTTTTTTTTTGTTTGGTTTGGTTTGGTTTGGTTTTTTTCCTTCTCTGAGGTGGGTAAGACAGTCCAACTGATAGTTACCATCTACTATGACAAGTTCGGTAGAAGTTGTATCCAGGATAACATGGAAGCCCAGAGTTGGGTGTAGTAGGGTGTCTCTGCTAAGGTGTTAAGTTGGATTGAAGTAGTAATAGTTCCATTCATCCATACCTCTCCAGTGGCCTTGAGGAGCTCAAGCCATGTTGTATTTTTGCAGCTATAGGCTTAGATATCAGTTGTTGACATTTTCTCCCTGGGAGGCATGGTGAAATAATGTCCACTGTACTAAGAGGCAGATCCATGGAAGTGTTGCCAGTTTGTTGCTAGAGATTAATGACTTGTGTCCTTAAGAAAATAGAGCTAATCCACAATTGTAAACTGTAAATTGTTTAACTGTATCAGAAAGGTACATTCTGGTTTAAAATCCACAGAACATCCTCTTGAAGCTTGGAAGTATTTCATAAACTAGCTGGTATATTGAGAGCCTGTTGGAAAACAGGCAAGAGTCGAAGAAAACAAAAATATGGAAGATTTAAAATGTTAATTGCTGTGTAAGGTAATTTTAGTTCTTGGAAGATAGGGTGAAAGACATCCAATGAGCTCATGGAGTGTCCTGGAACAAGTGACACTTGAGTCTAGAACAAGAGTGTCTAGGAACAGTTATTCATATTATTATGGAAAATAGTTTTGAGTTGGAGCTTATAGCTTTGCATGACTAACCATACTGAGATTTTTTAAAATGATTTTTATTTTTTCCATTATAGTTGGTTTATAGTGTTCTGTGAATTTCTACTGTATAGCAAAGTGACCCACTCACACATATACATACATTCTTTTTCTCACATTATTCTTCATCATGTTCCATCATAAGTGACTGGATATAGTTCCCTGTGCTATACACCAGGATCTCATTGCTTATCCATTCCAAATGCAATAGTTTGCATCTGTTCACCCCAGACTCCCAGTCCATCCTACTCCCTCCTCCTCCCCCCTGGCAACCACAATACACAATGGAATACTACTTAGCCATAACATGGATGGAACTAGAGACTCTCATACTAAGTGAAGTAAATCAGAAAGAGAGAGATAAATACCATGTGATATTACTTACATCTGGAATCTGAAATATGGCACAAATGAACCTTTCCACATATTGAGATCTTATTGAGTGAGAAGATGTGGTCCCCTGATGCTGAGTACCGCCTGGACACCCACTCCTCTCTTGATCCTTCTTAGCAGCCCCTCCCTGGTTTGGAAAAACTGACTTGGGTCCATATGGAGGGGAGCATGTGATGGCGATTGGGCCGATCAGCTTATTGTACCACGTGGACCATAGTGATTGCAAGGATGACATGAGACCTAAACTGATTCCAGAGGGAACTTCTCTCCCTTTGTTAGGAATGCTGAGGCAAAGATGCTCTTTCTTGTTGGGCATTAATTAGAAAATGCTGTAGCCGCAGGAATAACTTAAAGCTATTTTGGGTGTATAAAGAAAGCATGCTTTAGGAAGTTGGCCACACCAAGAAAAGTAGGGCCAAAAGATGCAAAGAAACCAGGACCCTAACAGTTTGATTCCGGCTGCTGAATCAAGCATTGTCTGAAGCAAAACCTCTCCCTGGACTTTTTAGTCACACCCATGGGTAACTCTTAAACTGTTCAAGCTGCTTTGAATTGAGTAGTTTCTTACTTGGAACAAAAAGCATCCTCATTATTTTGTGGGTTTTCTTTCATTATCATTTGCTTAAGATAGCAATTTTTCCTTTGCAGTATTGAGAAATTTTTACTTTGATGCCAAAGTAAATTTAGTTTTTACTCCCCTAAAATATCTTGGTTTTTTCCCTTCTGCAAAGATGTATTAACTTTTATTATTTTGTAGTGTAAATGTAGTTTAATATTTTGTTTATGAAGAGATTAGAAGTGCAAAAAAGATGATACTTAAGAAATTTATTTCAGTGACATTTGCAATAAAAGTGAAACATTGCCTTGGAAGGATTAATATGTTTGTGTTCTTACTCTGATAACCCCTTAAAAGTAGGTATTTGTTTAACAAGTAAAGAATTATTAGGCATGACTTCACCAGTGAGCAGTAAGCCTAAGTTATTTTTATTCTAGATGATTTGACAAGGGTGAACAGCTCATGGGGCAAGTCAGTATAAAACTTATCTTTATCGCCTTTTATCATACCTGCTCTGCATAATTATTCACATCTGTTGGCTAGTAGATGCCATTATAGCAGAATTAGGATGTGTGGAACAGGAAATCCTGGCTAGTGATTATTTTTTCTTCTCCATCTCTTTTCTACCTTTTCTTCCTAATTTTCCGCTTCTCTTTAGTGCACTGACTTTATGAAATAGTCTCAGATTTGTGGGTCTGTTGTGCTCATGCTGGAAGATACAGTTCCACATACATTCTTACCAAGCCACACGTATACCTGTAGCAGCAGCATTTATTCACATGGCACAGGCATCTGGAATGGCCAGTGTGCTCAAAGCAGAAAACTGCAAAGGACCTTCAAGCAGAGGCAGCTGAAGTTCACGCTGCTCACCCCAGCTTCATGTTCTTTTCTCACGGTCAGTGGATGTGGTGAGCTTTGGGTGAGTTCTATAGCCTCTGCAAACCTCTTTGACTCAGTGAGAGTAATTGGAGTGATTGGGAATGTTCTTGTTTTGGCTTCCCTTTTGGTTCTTCTGGGCAGCTGTGACATGTGATGCAGCCAAACCAGGCTTCCATGGACTAGAGGTTGACTCTAAGAAAGAGTTGATGGAGATCAGGTCCCTTGTGTCTAACTTTGCCCAGCTTACACTATTCTGCTTCATATCCCATTGAGAAGCTGGGGAAGCAGCAGAAACCCGAATGTGTTATCAGATCTTCCACAGGGAAACCCCTCTGGATCTGTCGGGAGTGGATTCTCAGCCAGCCCTTTCCTTCACGCCTCGCCCTCCCCCCTGCACATGCCCCCCCGCCCCCCAGCTCCCCTCCTTGCCTTCCCTTCTCTTTCCCTCCCCATCTTCTCTTTTCCCTCTCCCTCCCTTCCCCTACTTCCCTTCTTTCTTCCTCTCTCTCTCTCTCTTTTTTTTTTGTTTGATCCACCTCCTCCTTTTTCTAGTCCATTTAGACTTATTCTCCCCCTCCCCACCCCTAGAGTGGCAACTCTTATTTCTAAACCCCCAAGCCCAGTGTACCTGTCCCATCACCTCCCTCAGCTCCCATGGGACCTCATCATAATTCCCAGTTCTTGTTGTCTCTCTCCACCCCCAGGTGTTGGTAAACTCCTTGAGATTCAGAAATTTGTCTTGTCCCCCGTTAGATCCCAGATACATGGTCAGTAGTGACAACCCCGGATCCTTTACCGCTAGGCCACCAGGGAACTCTAGACCCCAAATGTATGGTCAGACATGGGGTAAGTGATCAGTAAAATTTATTATTGTCAGGGGCTGGGTTTCACGTGATTTTAATTCTTTATGTTTATTTTTTGTGAATCTATGTTTTCTATTTTATAATCAGAATGGAAAGTTTAAAAAAGAAATATAATTTGGTAAAAGCTATGCGTGAAATAAAGAAGAATCTTTCCAGGTCCGTTCCAGTGTTAATGGGGTCCTTGACAGAAAGTGAATTACCTCACAGGCATGAGGCAGTTATTTATAGTGGTTACATCAGCCAGAATAAAAATGATAAATTCTAGATCCCTGTCCCTGCACTCAGTGCAGAATTCTAGGTGAAGAATTTGCCTGATTTGCCTTTCACTGCCTCTCATTCTTTAATTCTCAGGGTCCAGGCTTAGAGCTTTTTTGTTTAAAAAAAGAGAGAGAGAATTTCTTTTTCTTCAACAGCGAATGCCTAAGGTGCTTAGAGTTAGGAGATCATAGAATTTTAAGTCCAAGAGAGAAAACTTAGATTTAATCAAGCTGAATTTCTTCATCTTCTGGCTAACAATACAGTGTTTCAGAGAAATAGAGACTGAACCAGTTACCAAAATAGTGACTATCAGAAGCAAGATGTTTTCATGTCTAGTCTGTGCACCCTGCCATCCTGTGTGTAGGAAATGCTGCAGTTCTTTTGTGTGGCCTCATGGGACTTTTAAATAATAACTTTTTAAGAATGTGTATATGTATGTGTGACTGGGTCACTTTGATGTATAGTAGAAAATTGACAGAACACTGTAAACCAACTGTAATGGAAAAAAGTAAAAATCATTTAAAATATAAAATAAATAAATAATAACTTTTCAAATGAGAAACCAGCCCTTGCTTGGAAATGATCCCATTTCAGGAAGTTTATTAATATTCTTGAGTGAGGCTTCTGATTTAACTTAATAGCAAAATCCTGTCCCAAGTTGTTACTACTCCTCACTTTCTGAACTTTGGGTATGTATTTATTTCTTAATTATTTAATTGTATATTTTAGGTGGTGAAAGCAAACTACAGTGCCTCAAAGACATGTAAGATATACATGTAAAGCCTCTAGAGAAACAGTAGGGAGAGGTGAGGCCTGTGGTCAAACCGCAGAGCAGAGGCCCTGCTTGAAGGCATTCAGATTCCATTCTTATTTTTAAACCCCAGGAGTTCCCTGGTGGCTCAGCAGATTAAGAATCTGGTGTTGTTACTGTTGTGGTTCTGGTTACTGCTATGGCATGGGTTTGATCCCTGGCCTGAGAACTTCCATGCCCTGCATATGGCCAAAAATAAATAAACATAAACAAATAAAAATAAAACCCCCAAACAGAGCCTATCTTGAATCTCATGTTTGTGATTTCTATCAAATTTAGGTCCTCAAAGAAAATTTACAAAGAATCCAGTTTAAGCCCCCCACCCCACCCCTTTTGAAAACACATCACAAAATCGCATCCAAGTGGGAAGAAGAATCTTTTGGAATGGAGAAAGTTTCTTTTGCCAGTAGAGGCTGCTTAGGCAGTATTTTTACTCCGTGCATGCCGAACATTTCCCCATAGATGGTAACCTCAGTCTTTTATAATTTAGCATGATTTAAAATCTTTCTGAAAACAAATGGGATTTGAGCACAGTATTCCGTCTTGGCCCTGCTTTCTTTCCTTCTACTTATTTATCTTGCTATCTATTTCTATAGAGTAAAGACTTGGCAGAAAGGCTTGGAGAAGAGAAAAAGAATCTGGTAAAACATCTCCTTAACTAGGGTTTAATAGGAGAGGGGCAGGGGCAGCTGTCTAATTGATGAGGCTGCCAGGCAATTTGAACCTACCCGTTAGTTACAAATTTGTGTTATGCAAAATTTAACACCCGTGGCCAGAGCCATAAGGAGGCTGCAAGTAGCCTCAGATGCATTCTTTTTGTGCTGGCCGTTGCTCTTAAAGGACAGTTTAATTCGTGTGAGATACTGTCCCAGCTTGCTGTCTCTTTCATTCCTTGGGAAATGACTCTTTAGAGTCACCATTTTCCTAATGTTTTAAAAACCCAGGCTACATATCTAACCCCCTTTTTGTTTTTATTAGCTCCACATATCACTAGATTATTATAGTGTGTGCACTCTTTTTCTCTGTTGAGTGTCTTTTTGAATCAGCATTATCTTGGTGCAGATTTCCTTCGAAAGAAGAGCATTCATTAACTGTGGAATAGTTCTTTTTAAGGACTCTGTCTCTTCCCTTCCTTCTGACTGTTTTCAAGCTTGCTTATTAAGTGGTGCCTCGTTGCATTGCATTATTCATTTTAGGGCTGAAGTAGTTCTGGAAGATCACTTTGTCTGATCCTCTCATGGTTGTAGCCCAACGAGGTTACCTGACGCCAGCTAAACTTCTCTTATGTGTAACCAGTCATACCAAGTGTAAACTATTTTCCCTTTCTAAATAGAACTTCTTTCATATTCCTTTTGGGGAGTAAGGAAAGGGGCGTGTGGAAAATATGATGAGATGAAGATGATTATGGTATCATCTCATCTGGAACTGGAAAACAGCCTTGGGTGACATGCTCGCCCTAAGAATGTCATAGTGGGGGCACCCCGTGGTTGTAGCCCAAAGCTAGTCTAAGAGAGAGTGGTTAATAAACTTCAAGTGCTTTTGTGATTTTTTTTCACCCCCCCCGCTCCCTGCCTGCCCCCCCTGCCTCCTCTTGTCTGACTTTTAAATCCCTTGGTTCATCACCCTGTGCCAGGACTGGTGGCGAGTCAAGGAATTGCATCTAATGAAAGTTCACATTTACACAGCCCACGGCTGGTGAAAGAGGATTTTACGAATGGGAAGTGGATCCTGTCGGAAAAGACTGCACAATCAGTGTGATAACTGAGTTAACATGCTGAAAGACCTGGCGGGGATAAAGTCTAATTATTCTGGTTGTCTGTGTTTGCTAGGTCCAAGTGTGTCTGTGTATGTTTAAATTCCTCACTGAAAAATCATTTCCCCTTATTTTTTTCTACTTGTTTCCAGAGCTGCTTGTGATGCTGTGGGAAAGCCAATGGTATTTTTTAAAATAAACAAATAGGACTAAAGAAATATTTTATAAATAAGCAAGGGAATGCTCCTATTTTTTTAATCACTTTGTTTTTTTCTACTTAGTGTTGCATGAAAAGGAAAAGCTCGGTCAAAAAAGATGGAAGCCTCCTGCCTCCCATAAGAAATATTGTTCAGTAATGTTTAAATGTTTCTCCTGGGTCTGCACAGTGGTTACCGAGTCTCATCAGAGAGTAAGAGGAGCATGCAGCCTTCCAAGTAGTTGATTTGGAAAATATTACCAAATGTTTGGATATAAAGTTTTCCAGCTCACTGCTTCATGAGTTTTCTGCCAGTGGGAATAGTTTTTTTGAATGAATGGAAGGAAAAGACCTAATTCCTGTAAGGATTTCTGTGGAGAATAAAATCAGAATTCTTTTCTAAATATACAGCTTATGTTTTGAGCAGATGGAACAGACCCTTAGATGTCTTGTGTTGAACACAAAGTGCAGTAACGTAGCCAAGCCATTTAATTATATATTTAATAAATTATAGAGTCAGCAGAAATTAAACACTTATGAAAGGTCATAGTTTAAGAGGTTAGTGAAGTTGCATAAAGAGATTGGCCACAAATTTTGCAGCGTTGCCTTTTACAGGAAGTCAGTGACAGTGTCTTTTTAAAGTTAACTTTTATGTTCACACTGCCCAGAACATGCTATATGCTTATTGACTGAGTATGTGAAGGAACAAGAATTAGACATCAGGGAGTTCCTGCTGTGGTGCGATGAGTTAAGAATCTGACTGCAGCAGCTTGGGTCACTGTGGAGGCGTGGGTTCAGTAGTGTAGATGGCCCGGTGCTGTGGGTTAAAGGATCTGGCATTGCTACAGATGTGGCATAGGTCACAGCTGTGGCTAAGATTCAGTTGCTAGCCCAGGAACCTTCCTTAGGCCATAAGTGTGGCTATTTAAAAAAAATTAGATATCAGATATGCTCTATCTAGACTATATCCATATCAATGGTGATTTTTAATCAAGGTTAATGTATGCGGTAGTTAGCTATGGCTGTGTAGCAAGGAGTCCCCCAAAAGTAACAGTTTCACACAACAAATACTTGTTCTCTATCGGTTTTTGTGGGTCAGGAGTCCAGGAACAGTTTGGCAAGGTGATCTGGCTCTTGATCTCTAACAAGGCTAAAATTAGGCTGCTAAAGTATTGGCATCATCTCAAGGCTGAATTGGGAGGGGAACTACTTCCAAGGTCACTCAAGCGGTGGTTGGTAAGGTTCAGCTCCTTGCAGGTCACTGGAACGAGAGCCTCTGTTCCTCAGTGGGTCTTGCCCGGAGACCATCTTCGGGTCCTCATTACTCTGGCCTCCCCATAGGGCAGCTCACAATGTGGTCACTCACTTCCATCAGAGTCAGCACATGAGAACAAGACAGAAGTCGCCGCCTTCTGTGACCCAGCGTTGGAAGTGACACCTCCTCACTTTGGTCTATTCTGGTCTTTAGAGGTGAATCACTAAGCTCCACACTCAAGGAGAGGGGGGGCAGTGCTGTTACAACAGGGGTGAATACCAGGAACTGAGGATCATTGCGCATCACGTTAGACACTGCCTACAGAGTCAGAACAGGGACCAGAGAGTGTAAAGGGAGTACCTTCAGTGGCAGAAGTGGTCAACCCTGCTTCACGATGTGGTTAACTTTTACTTATCTTGACGTGCACTTGGGTCGCTTGATTCTGTGTGTGTTTGTGTAAATTCTCCCTTGTGAGGTTGAGTTCCTTAATGATGGAGACCCTGCCCTGTTTAATCCTGTGACTGGGGAACTTGGACTGCTTGACACTGAAATATTTAAGAACTAGTGGCATGGAGGAATTAGAAGAGTTGCATTCAGAGCTGGTGTAGGTGGAACTTGTTTTCTTAATCAGGATTCTCCTGAAAGCAGAGCTGGAGATGTGCATTTGAAGGCAGGTCATTTGAGAGGTGGTCTCAGGAGGTGGGGACGAGGGTGAAGGTGGCGTGTGAAGGGTATGGAAGGAGAGCCTGCGTAAGCTCCCTGTGATGGACACGGCGATGTCCTTCCACTGGGGCTTCCTGAGACACACATGGAAGGAGTTCTCCCTGCAGAAACCCACTTGAAGGATTCGACCGGAACCAGAGCTTATCCACCACTGGCTCATGTCCCCATCAGTTGAAGCTTATCCCAGAGGAATTAACTCCTCACTCTAGGCTGAGTGGGCTCCCATGGCCTGGAAGAATGCCTGGGACAGAAGGACGCCCATTGGGTGTGATGGTGATAGTACTCAGTCAGCAGCAGGTTGGTCTGAGCTTGCTCTCTGTCCCCATTGCAGTTGAGGAGGATGTTGGAGATGGGACAGGGTGGGGGCCCTGAGGAATAGGATGCACCCCCCTCTCCCCTGTGGTGTCTTCCACATTGGCAGAGGGGCACAGAAGCCTGATGATAGACCTTGGGAAAGCGAGGGAGATCAAAGACCTCTTTGGCCCCTACCTTGGGTATATGTAGATAAATCCTTTTGTACAGTAGTTTCTGGAAGATTAATGCTATTTCACTTGGCTGTTTCCCCTTGAACAAAAGGAAAAGTGAGATGTTGACGTCAGTTTTGAAGAGTTATTAATTGCCGTTACATGTGCCAGTCAATGTCAGTGCTGTCTAGAGGAAGAGATTAGAAGTTCCTGTGTGTTGTCTTTATCAGGAAGACACACACTGACTGATTGCCTTCCTGATTTTAAAACTGATTTCCTTTTTAATCTAATTTTGAATCAAGTACTGTGCATTTGCACAAGGAGAGCCCCTATGCCCACAGTCTTGTAGGGAGATCTTTTGATTGGCTGCTTGTGATAATGGAATGTCCTTGTTTTAAGTGTTGACCTAGACAAGAGCTGTGGTTTCACAGTTACATGGCCAGCTGTTGAAGGCAGTCTTTTAAAAATTTTGCAAAGTTAATAAAAAGTATGGAGATTGACATAGCCAGCACCTCTATAGCTGACCTCTAGAATTAAGAAGTGTTTACATTTTGTCATTTTTCTTGCAAGAGTAATTTTTAATGAAACCAATTGAACATTTTAACAAGCAATAAAAGCTTAAAACAAAAAAGAAATATGACTGAAAATTCTCTCCAAGCCATGGTTTCTTTATCCACTCCCTCCCAGAAGCAACCCCCATCATAACTTTGGGGTGTGTATTTTCAGTCTGTGTTTGTATTCACTCATAAATATTTTGCAGACTTTTTTCTCCCATGCAGAATTGTTTTTTTTTCATGTATTGATGTTGATTCAAATGAATAAAGTTCATTCGTTTTAAATCCAGACTAGTATTTCATCTTATGGATATGCCATGATTTCTTTTATCCTTTCCCTTAATAATAGACATGTTACCTGTTTCTAGTTCTTTTTATTATTATAAGAATGCTTCAGTGGAAATCTGTTTATGAGTTTCTTGCCATCTCGCGTAAGGATTTGAGGATGTGTGTTAAGAAGCAGAATTCCTGGGTCATGAGGTGTACACATTTTCAACTTAATAGGTATTATTAGTATTTATATTAAATATTCAATATATTAAATATTAATAATATAGATGTTGTTAAAATTTTTGCTAATGTGCTTGAAGCAATGAACACTCCTACAACACATTGCTTTTTCCCCTCATGTTCTCCAGGACCTGGTATTTTGAGACTGAAAGAATTTTTGCTGTTCTGAAGGATGTAAAGTGATTATTTTAATCTTTTATCTTGAATTATACTAAAGAGAATGGTTTTTTTTTTTGGTCTTTTTGCCTTTTCTAGGGCCACTCCCGCTGCACATGGAGATTCCCAGGCTAGGGGTTCAATTGGAGCTGTAGCCGTCAGCCTACGTCAGAGCCACAGCAACGCGGGATCCTAGCCACGTCTGCAACCTACACCACAGCTCATGGCAATGCCGGATCCTCAACCCACTGAGCAAGGCCAGGGACTGAACCCGCAACCTCATGGTTCCTAGTCGGATTCGTTAACCACTGAGCCATGACGGGAACTCCGAGAATGTGTATCTTTTTATATGGCTTGTGGCCATTCTTTTCCATCTTCTCTGATTTGCTGCATCTTATCTTTTGCCCATCGTTTTAATTTATGTCCTTTTTCTGTGACTATGTAATTTACCTATTAGGAGATATTTTTTTTCTTTTATTGTTTTTTCTTTTTAAGCCGCCCCCATGGCATATGGAAGTGCCAGGGATCAAATCTGCACTGGAGCTGCATCTATCCCACAGCTGCAGCAATGTTTCAACACCAGACCCTTAACCCACTGTGCAGGGCAGGGGTTTGAACTGGCACTTCAACAGAGACAAGCCGGGTGGGAACTCCATATTAGGACTATCTTATTTCAGTCTGTCTCTTCCTTTAAAATGTATGTCATGCAGAAGGCTTATGTTTTAATACCATCCAGTTTATCAATCTTTATGAGAGTTTGGCTTTTCATACCTGTTTAAGAAATAAGTTCCTATTCATAGGTCATAAAAATAACACATACTTCATTTTTTTCTTCTAAAAATTTTAAAGTTATGTTGACCTTAAGTTTCTCATCATTCTTATTTTTTTCCTTTAGGGTGGTGTGTGGTTATGGATTAAATTTATTTTTCCAGGTGGAAAGTGAATTTTCACCATCCCAAATTAGTGTGTCTTCTCATATTTGTTTTTCTGTCTCTATTTTTTGCTGCCTTCCCATCTGTCTAAGGGTCTGTTTTGGGTTCTCCAGTTGCCCAAGTCTGTTCTCTAGTGACTGCCACGTGGTTTAATGCCTACATTTCATAATAAATCATAACTTCTCTAGGGCAAGTCCCCATATTTGTATTCTTCTTTGATTCAGAGTTGATGTGCATATTTTTGGCTATTTAGGCTTCTAAAGGAATTTATTTATTCCTTTTCTCTTTTTTTTTTCTTTTTATGGCCACACTTGTGGCATATAGAAGTCCCCAAGGTAGGGGTCGAATCAGAGCTACAGCTTCAGGTCTAAGCCGCAGCCACAGCAATTTCAGATGTGAGCTGCCTCACTACCTGTGCTGCAGCTTGTGGCAATGCGGGTTCCTTTAACCACTAAGCAAGGCCAGGGATCAAACCTGCATCCTTATGAATCCAAGTCAGGCTCTTAACCCATTGAGCTACAATGGGAACCCCCTAAATAAATTTTAAAAATCATTTGTCTAATTCTACAAAAACACACATACTTAGAATTTTGACTAGAATTCTAATGGCTCTTCAAATCAATTGGGGAAATATTTGAGTCTTTCCATCTATATATGTGTCTCCTATAATTCTAAAATTCATCTGTGCCCATCAAAGTATTTTACAATTTTTACTCTATAGATCTTATTCCTCCTTTTTTTACAGTGTTTCCTTTACATTTATTCTTTTTTTAACACAAAACATTGCATTAAAGTTGTACAACATAATGATTTGATATATGTATACGTCGTGAAATAATTACCACAAAAAGTTTAGTTAACATTTGTCACCTCGCATGGGTACAAAAATTTTTTTCCTGTGATGACAACTTTTAAAACCTAATCTCTTAGCTGCTTTCAAATATACAATAGGGTGTTATTAACTCTAGTCACCATGCTGCATGTTGCATCCCCAGGACTGACTTATAACTGAAGTTTGTATGTCTGACCACTTCCCATTTGGCCCACCCCCTCCCCCTCTGACTTTGGCAACCGCAAATCTGTTGTTTCTCTGAGTTCAGTCTTTTAGATTCCACATAAAAGTGAGATTTTGCAGTGTTTGTCTCTCCCTGTCTGATTTATTTCACTTAGCCTAATGCCTTCAGGGTCCATCTGTGTTACCACTTTTTATGGCTGAATAGTATTCCATTGCAGATATTTACCACATTTTCTTTATCCACTTATCTGCCATCAACACTTAGGTTGTTTCCACGTCTTTGGTGTTGTAAATGATGCTGCAGTGAACATGGGGGTGAAGAATTCTCTGCAAGATAGTGATTTTATTACCTGTGGGTATATACTCACAAGTGAAATTGATCATTCAGTAGTTCTCAGTTTTCTGAGGAACCCCCACACCATTTTCCATGGTGGCTGTACCATTTTACATTGCCAGTAACAGTGCAAAAGTTCCCTTGTCTCTATATCCTTGCCAATGCTTTTCTCTTGTCTTTTTGATTATAGTCATTCTCGAGAGTATAAGATACTCTCTCGTTGTGGGTTTTGACTTGCTTTTTCCTGATGTCTGGTGATGCTGAGCCTCTTTTCATGTACCTTTTGGCTATTGTATGTTGTTCATCTTTTTATAGATGTATTCCTAGATACCTTATGGTTTTTATTACAATTTAAAATTTATATTTTTTCCTTCCATGTTTTCTAATTAGTTGTTGGGTGGTGTATCCAAATAATATTTATTTTTGTATATTGATCTTGTATCCAAAATCTCTTTTAGCTCTTGTAATCATTCAAAAAGTCTTTGGAATCTCATGATAGTTTGATGGAGACATTCTATTAACCAGAAACAGAATAATAGCTTTCTAATTATTTGCTTCTTTTTCTGTTTTTACTGCACTGGTGAGGAATCCTAGAACATTGTCAAATCATAACAATATTGTAACAGCTCTTATCTTGGGTTGCTATGCAGCTGCAGACATATACCTCTTCCTCATCGTCTCTAAGTTTTCCTTCTGTAAACATTGTTAGATGTGAGATTTTAACATTTCTTATTCTGCCCTCCATAGTGGTAATGGCCATTCTGATTTCCCGTGTTTTGGTAGTCCTTACAGCTGTGCTATATTTAAGCACTAGAATAATGGAACTGATGTTGGTGTAATATCTTTACTTAAGACGTAGGTCAGCAGCTTCATTGATTCTTGGTTCTCCTGCAACCCCAACCCTCTTGCCCATCCTCCCTCCCCAATTCCCTAGTACCTTCCCATAAACCCTCCTCTTCCAGCAACAATAGGACCAGACTGGAGAGTATTTATTGGCTAACTTTTCAATGCATTGGCATCATTAGACCATGCAGTGGTTTTCCAAGGGATATCTTTATCTTACGTTTTGTTTTTATCAAATTGAAAGATAATTGGGAAAGCAGTGATACTAAACAGTGAAATAAATGCAGTTCCTAGTTTGGGGGAGGCTAGGTAAAATCTTGTCACTGAGTGCAGTATCACATGAAATGAATGATTTAAGTACAAGTAGAATATCCATGTGAACACCATGGTCCTTGAGCATCTCACACTCTGCAGCGGCCACAGGAAAGAGGCTGTGCTGCATAAGCACTCTTTCTCCTGGAAGCCAGACATGAGTGAGGCTGTAAGTCATAGGCTTTTGGCCCTCTTAAATTGTACTTTTAATAGAGCAGTGAGATTTTGGTTTTAGTAGGTATATGTATGTCCTTTACAAACATCCTGGCATACTTGAGTTCACTGAATTTGAAAACCCAAACTGATAAATCAGTGGTTCACTGTATCTTATTGTTGATGGACTAGACTTGTGAGCTGTTCTTTGGGGGTATTGGTTGAAAGCAGAGACACTGTAGCCAATTTGCCTAGATTTGAATTCTAACCTTACTTCTTAGCAGCTCTGTTGGATCAGCCACATTTTACACCTCCTTATGCCTTGCTTTTGTTTATTTAATTTAATTTAATTTAATTTTTTTTGGTTGTGCCTGCAGCATGCAAGAGTTCCCAGGCCAGGGATCAAACCAGCATCACAGCACTGACAATATAGGATTCTTAACCTGCTGAGCTGCAAGGAAAGTACTATAGCTTTATTTTCTTGTCTGCAAAATGGGGGCAGTAAAAATGCCCATCTTATAAAGCTGTTAGGAGGATTAAAATAATTAATACACGTAATACACAGTAGAGTTAGGTCACAGGAAGTGCTATATATAACTGTTAATTATTTTTTGTTGTTGTCTTTTTTTTTTTTCCTTTCTAGGGCCACAGCCACAGCATATGGAGGTTCCCAGGCTAGGGGTCAAATAGGAGCTGTAGCCACCAGCCTACACCACAGCCACAGCAATGCGGGATCCAAGCCTCATCTGCGACCTACACCACAGCTCACGGCAACGCTGGATCCTTAACCCACGAGCGAGGCCAGGGATTGATCCCGCGTCCTCATGGATGCTGGTCGGGTTTGTTAACCACTGAGCCACGATGAGGACTCCTATTTAAAAACTCATATATTCACAAAAATATTTACTCTCCTCTAAGGACCTTGCGATTTGATGGAGACAGTAACATGTGCTATCCTGTATTTTTACTGTTACGCAAGAAGAGAGGCTGGCATTTAGAGGTGATGCTGAGAGCTGGAAATCACGGAACACCCTAGATTCCTCTAGGAGTACTTTAGGATTACGTATTCTTTCAAGATGAAGTATTAAGGAGTTAAAGACCAAAGTCTCACAATGTTTCTTTAAATATCTGTTTCAGCTGCATATGATTAGCACATTTTTCTTGGCAAGGATCACCTTTTCCTTTTTCTGCTGGAGTATTTTTTTCGTCAGCAGCCTTTCTTGTTTTTCTTCCCGAACACTTCCTCTGCGGCTGTCTTTCTGTCGTCTGCCCTCATTCTCTTCCCCATGCTTCAGCACTTCCCTCCCACCACTTCCCATCCTCTAACTTTAAAAAAAAAAAAAAAAAAAAAAAGCTTTGCTCATTGATTGTTTAGCATGTTTCCTTCCTCTTTTGCATTCCCCCGGCCTGGACAATCAGAGTGGAAGTGTGCTGACAGCATGGGAAAGTCACTGCCCGCTGTGGCTGTTTGCATAACGCTGGCAGGATACACCACTAAAGGGGTAATGAAAGGCAGTGCCCGGGTCTTCTCTGAGGCTGGCTCTGATGCCATCTGCTTCCAGTCTGTAGTCACTGCTCAGTTCCTCTCAAAGAGGTTAGCCCAGGATTTGCCTTGTCATTGGGTAACTGGAGGTACCTACTGTATGTTCTTGTTACATGGGATTTTCTTCTGTGGGCAGGGGGCATCTGAGGCATGGCTGGCACTCCCGGGTCTAGGCGTCATTGCTGTGTTCATTGACACATGTAAAAAATGCTCCCAATCCTCACAAAATCAATCACGTGGAGTTGATAACTAGACATGAAAGTTGGGTCCGTGTTCGAGGTGCAATAAAGCAGCAGCAGCTGAGAGCCGCCTTGACACCATGAACAGCCCACATGTATTAGGTGTTTTCCCATGCCAGGCACCTGCTGAATATGGTATATGCCTTCTTTTAGCTCACGACCCTGTGGAGGCGGCTCTTTGCCCCATTTTACAGATGTAGCCCTCTAAGGGTCTTGGGGATCTTTTCCACTGGGATCGAGTGCCTTCCACGCAGGCTGCGTGCATCCCCCAGGGCAGCGCCTCCCTCGAGGAAACACTCATGGAGAAGCCAAAGTGCGATTTGTTTACGTTCTCCAGATAAGAGTAGGCTTTGGTTAAAGAGTGGCACATGGAATTATAACAGTGTGAGCTGGACATTGTCACATGTTTTGTTTTGTTTGTACCTTTTTTTGAAAATTCATGTCTTCTAAGCATCCAGGGCCTTATTTAATGAGGCAGCGACAAGGTGACCTTTCAGCCCTATCCCCACCCTCACCCCCCTAAGAATTTATGGTGATTAGTCCTGTGGTAAAAAAAACACAAGGTTGTCACTGTGTTCTGGGGGAGGGGGGGGGGTAGCAATGTTACATCAGGTGTTCAGTGTTATAATTATGATTGGCTGTGTATGTGGGCATTTAATCTCTTTCACATATCTGTATGATAAGCAGCTACAAGGTGAAGGAGGAAGGTCACTTGAACATCACACTACCCGCATCGGTGAGGCCAGGCCGCCTCCCCCTTCCTGAGCCCCTGATGTGAGCTGTGAGAACAGATGAAACCAATCACAGTGGCTTTGAGGCATCTAGTGCAGCCCCCTGTTTAATTTAAACCCCAATCAAGTCTAATTATCAGAGCCATATTACTTGCCAGCAGTAATTTGCTTTGGGTACAACTCAGAGCTATGTTAGAAATTTTATTTTGCCTTCAGAAAACTGGCTTACCTGTACATTTTCCCCCAGATTTCCCTTTGGAGAATTGGTTCTCTTAATTTAGGTATCTTGTAATTTTTCTCATTAAAAAAAGTGTGGCATGTGATATCATTAAATTTTTTTCTAAATTGAAGTGACTTAAGTGGGTTGACATATGTGCTGCAGTATAATTGTGCTATGTTTTTGGAGCTCAAGTCAGTAATTACATCCATAAACTTACTGTCTATGGTACAATATGTTAGCTGGTCTTTGACACAGAATTCATTAATTTGAATCAATATGTAATGTTCTGAAATGCTCTAACAAAGGATCATTGACGGATGGGCATGATGCAGTCTAAGACCCAAACATTTCTCTATGAATAGCAGTAAATGTAAACATTGTCTAAATAGCAACTCAGTACTAGGATTCCCAAAACACACACGTTATGAAGTCTGCAAGAAATTTGAACTGTGACGTGATCCCAGTAACTGAATTCACTTGTTTTTAAAACAGGATGTCCTGGATATTTTTGATCTTTACAGTATGGAGCTAACATTCAGAGTGCATCTTAGAATTTTAAACCCTTGTAGTTCCCGCCGTGGCACATGGGGATAGGCGGTGTCTCTGGAGCACCGGGATATAGATTTGATCAGATCCCTGGCCAAAGATAGTGGGTTAAGGATCTGGTGTCGCCACACCTGAGGCATAGGTAGAAAATTCGGCTTGGATCTGATCCCTGGCCAGGGAATTCCATATGCCATGGGGTGGCCAAAAGAAAAAAAAAAAGAGTTTAAACCTTCAAATGCATCATGCCTAGTCACAGGTGTGGATGCTGAGGTCCAGGGGGGCTGAGTGACTGGGGCCAGCTTCCACCACCCACTGCTGGTGGAGTGGAGACTGGCCCCCCAGATCCTCTGTTTCTGCTACTCCTCAGAGAACACCGGAGCTCCCCTCTCGATGGAATCTTGGCAGATGCCGACTAGCTTTTCTACTTTCCTAATGTTGAATAACTTTAAAAGGCAAATTGAAGTGTGCCAGGACTGGGAAGTAAATTTGAATTCAAAGTAAGAATTTCATCAGGAATCCAATCCCAGGGTTTTCTTTTGACTTGAGACTGCAGACCTACCAAAATTACATTAATGTGAAACCCTGACAAAAGAAAAATCCCCGTCATTAGATACGTGGTGCTTCACAGATAATGTCTAGTTCACCCTTTCAGCATTTCTGGGAAGCGAGAGCCTGAGAAGAAAAGCACCGTGGTGTGGCTGCTCTGCTGGGATTGTTTGCCCGCCCGCCCCTTAAACACGCAGGCTTGTCCACAGTGCTTCAATGCTGAGGCGCACCCCGTTTTCAGTACAGCAAAGGCCTTTTTGAAGGTGGAGCAACACATGCTGTTTAAGAAACTTGGACAGGGCAGAGGAGAGAAAAGGGGGCGGCCCCCGTGGTTGCTGCTGTTCACTTTCCCTCAGAGATGGAGTGGGTACCTTTCATCTTTTCTTTGACCCTCAAATCACCTTGCACCTTTCCTTCTCTCCCCTTTCCCCTCCACTCTCTCTCCTTTCCCGTCCCTCCCCTCCCGCCTCCCCGTCTCCCCTCTCCCTGCCCCATTCTCTCTTCTCCCCCATTCTCTTCCCCTCCCCCTCCCTCATCCCCTTCCCCCCATTCTCCCTCCCCCCCACCTCCCCTACCCCCTTTCCTTCTTTTTCCTTTCCCCAGTTCTCTTCCTTTCTCTTCCCCTCTCTCCCTTCTTCTCCACCCTCCCGCCACCTTTGCGTCTTCCTCTCCTTTTCCTCTCCTGGGGGGACCTGCATCCCCATCTCTCCTCTGGGTGTCTGGTTGCATTTGGGCCAGTTGGGGAGCAGGTAATTGGCAGGAAAGAGGGAGAATAGAGAAAGTGATGAGAATCCCTGTTGTCTGGCTCCCTTCCATGGCTGCAGCCCAAGCTGACTTGAATGTTCTTCTGAAGGTGACCCTCTATGTCCAGCTCTCTGTTTCAGGTTCTGGAAGCAGCTCCCTCCTTTTTAGCCTCTTCTGGCCTAGGGGTGGTGAAGGGTCCCTACTCCTAAGTAATTCCTATATCAAAATGTTCCCAAACCACTCATTCTGTAGGTACCCTTTGTTTTCTGCAGGAACCCTGACCAAAACACAGTGTGGATGAGCTGGTGCATCATATAAACACATTTGCTTCATTTATCGGTTTGATAATTATTTATGCAGCATCCACCAAGTGCCAGCATCCATTGAGACAAAGCTCCTGGCCCCATGGAGCTTACGGAAAAAAATCAAACACAGATACGTACAATGTATTGTGAGGCAGTAATAACTGTTACGAAGTAAAGGAGGACCAGGGGTAAAGGGGTGATGGGGGGTTGTCATGGAGGGGGGAGACAGACGAGGCTTCCTGATTGCAGCGAGTAGGCATACTTTGTAAAAATACAAGGAAAGGAGTGTTTTCTAATGAAGGGAATCTCAGGGACCCTGAATTGGGAAGGTGCTTGAAAGGCTGTAGGAACAGCCCAAAGACCAGTGTGGCCCGGATGAGTGAAGGGAGCAGCTGGAATCCAGGAAAGTTGCAGGGCTGGGTTGCCTGAGCCTTTATAGGGCCTGGAAGGACTTGGGATGAGTGGAAAGGAAAGGCATGGAGAATGTGAAGAAAAGTGGCAGTATATACATATTTTTTATTAGGGTGGCTCTGTCTGCTGCTGGAAGAACAGAATCTACAGAGAACAGAAGTAGCAGAACAAGAATGTGAGCCTGTCTGGAGCTAGAGTCTGTGCAACTTGATGTATCAACAGGGTGAACTGTGTCTCCCCTCAAATACGTTGAAGTCCTAAGCCCTCTGCTTTAGAATGTGTCCTTATTTGGGAGTTCCCATTGTGGCACAGCAGAAACAAATCCAACTAGGAACCATGATGTGGCAGGTTCGATCCCTGACCTTGCTTAATGGATTAAGGATCCGGCGTTGCCAAGAGCTGTGGTGTAGGTTGCACATGCAGCTTGGATCTGGTGTGGCTATGGCTGTGGCCGTGGCATAGGCTGGCAGCCGTAGCTCTGATTAGACCCCTAGCCTGCGAACCTCCATATGCTGCGAGTGTGGCCCTAAAAAGTAAATAAATAAATAAATAAATAAATAAGTAAGTAAGTAAGTAAGTAAGTAAGTAAGTAAATAGTGGAGTTCCCATCATGGCTCAAGGAAAACTTGAACCCAGCTAGTATCCATGAGGACGCAGGTTTGATCCCTGGCCTTGCTCAGTGGGTTAAGGATCCGGCGTTGCCGTGAGCTGTGGTGTAGGTCACAGATGTGGCTCGTATCTGGTGTTGCTGTGGCTGTGGCATAGGCCAGCAGCTGTAGCTCTGATTCGACCCCTTGACTGGGAATCTCCATGTGCTGTGGGTGCTGCCCTAAAAAGAAAAAAAAATATATTAATAATAATAATAATGTGTCCTTATTTGGAGATAGGGTCGTTGCAGAGGTAATGAAGTCAAGTTAAAAGGAAGTCCTTATAGGTGGTTCCTAATCCAATATACCTGATGTCCTTACAAATAAGGAGACATTTAGACACAAAGCAGAGGCACCCAAGAGGGAAAGATGATGTCTAGAGATTCAGGAAGAGGTCGCCCACTGAGGCTGAGGAGAGAGCGCTGGAGCAGAGCCTTCCCTCACAGCTTCAGGAGAAACCAGGCCTGCTGACACCTTGTAATTTCTAGCCTCCAGAACTGTGAGAGCATGCATTCCTTTATTTAAGCCACTTCACTTGAGGTGTTTTGTCACTGTAGCCCTAAGAAACAAATATGATGAGTGGCTTGGAAGCTGATGATGGTAAAAGTAAGAGAGGTTGAATTGGAAATAAATTATGAAGTTAACACCAGGAGGATTGGCTGCTGGGCTAGATAGGGGTGGTGCAGTGGGCATTTGGCCCATGGGAACTGAGATTAAGGACGGAGGAGAGCACGGTTGACTCCTAGGTCATGGGGTTAGTGATGGCGCCCCCTCCTGGACATGAAGAATATCAAGGAGGGAAGACTTGGGAACAAAGTTCCAGAATTGGGTCAGGGCCATGTGAAATTTGCAGTCCCTGTTTGACATCTCGGCATAGGCGGTTGGCATTGAGAGTGAGATGTTACGGCAGATTCATAAATGCCAGCTATGGTGACTACCCAGCACCACCACCACCCCCCGCCCCGAAAAAAAAACCTCTGCAGATCTTGGGCTGTTTGCTTCCATCGTCTGCACCCAAGGTGGTGTGGACGCTGCTGGTTGTACACAGATTGCTCTATTCAGTACACAGATGGTTTTATGTAATGTTTAATGTATTTTGTTTGTTTCTTTCTTTCTTTTTTAATTTTTAGGGCTGCACCCATGGCACATGGAAGTTCCCAGGCTAGGGGTTGAATCGGAGTTGCAGCTGCCAGGCCACATCACAGCCACAGCAATGCTAGATCTGAGCCGCATCTACGACCTACACCTCAGCTCACAACAATGCTGGATTCATAACCCACTGAGTGGGGCCAGGGATTAAACCTGTGTCCTCATGGAGACTTGTTGGGTTCTTAACTCACCGAGCCACAATGGGAATTCCTAATGTATTTTTCTTAATACATATTAGAAAAATAACTAGCACAACCAAGTCATGATTTCAAGATGTTATTACTTAGGCCATCATTAAAAGTTGAAGTATTTAAGTTTTTATAAACGAGAGTCATCTGTTTAAGTAAAATAATTAAGAAACAAATAATATGCGTAGTAGATGTAATGGTACACATGGTACATGGATTTGGGGAAAAAATAAGTAATTGACTGAAATTTGGGACACAACCTAAAGCACTTGTAAAGAGTTCCTAGATGATTCCTCTCTCGTTTCAGTTTAAAAACACTTCTTTGGCCTATTAACTGTGGGTCAAATCATTGATTTGGTAGTAGATACCAGCATTTGCTTAAAAAGGAACTAAACTATCAGGAAATAGAGTGCATTGCTGGTAGTTTGGGGAGGTATTGTTTCATGATGCAAAATGTATTTCATAGAGTTCCAGTATGGGCTCACTGGAATAAGAACCTGACCTCGTCTCTGTGAGGATGTGGGCTTTATCCCTGGCCTCACTCAGTTGGTTAAGGATCTGGCATTGCTGTAGTCTGTGGTGTAGGTCGAAGATGTGCCTCAGATCCAGTGTCGCTGTGGCTGTTACATATGCCTGCAGCTGCAGCTCTGATTTGACCCCTAGCCTGGGAACCTCCATATGCCACAGGTGTGGCTCTTAAAAGAAAAAAAAAGGAAAAATACATATGTATGTATTTCTCATTGAGCATTACAGTGAGACCTTAGAAAGGCCCAGTCAGGGTTTGCTTTCATAGGGGGGAGCATCCCTTCCTCTGTCCTGTTTTGGTAACTCTCCTCTTGAGCCAAGTTGAACAACCTGGGTTTGAAAGGAGACAAGAAAATGTGATGTACTTTCTTCTGTGCAGGGTTATGAATTTTTGAGGTTTTCATAAATTACTGTGGGATTAGTTCCATGGGTTTTAGAAGCCTGTGATGTCATCATCTAAATGTGCCCTTGCTTCTAAATGGCACATGGCTTCCCCGTTCATTTGGGTTTCTGATTCCTATTTTGATACGCCTGGTAATTGCTAAATCTCCCCAGCTTGTGAAGTCTTCCAATCAATGTATTTTCACGGAGGTTTCTGACTTTGCCTGGTTCCAGACTGCCTTATTGACGAGCCTGAGCTCCTCCACCAGGGCCTGTTTGCAGTAGCTTTGGTGTGTGCACTTAGCGTAGAGTTGAGTAAGAGCTTCGCTTGGGGGTGAAAAGGATTTACTAAGACAGAAGAACATCTCAGAGTTAGGTGAAAAATTTCTCCTTCTCTGAGAGTGCATGTGAGTCTTGTCAGAATTAAAACTGTTTTGAACAAACTTTTAAGTAGTCCTCCAGGGGCCCTTGAATCAATTACGTGTTTTTCTGTTTGTTTTAATTTTTTTTTCTCCTTGTATTAAAATATCTAGCCTGGAAAGGTCTAATGAGAGATTCTTTTTGAAAAAATAATGAGACTCTGGCCAAAATTATAGATACACTTAGTTTTGAATTTTCCTTGTGGCTTTAATTTTCAGAAAGAGTAACTTATACTTGATTTAAAGAGGTAGGTATTTAAATAATCTGATGTCAGCCACTGAATTCTTTGGGCGTCTATTATTTCACACCTGATATACTGTTTTCCACAGAGCATTCTTGTAAATATGTCTCTGTGATGCAAATTAGGCTAAAGTACTACACTATCAGATCTGTAATGTTAAGGGAACAATAATTTCCTCAAAAAATAGGATCTGCAGTGTTAAGGGATGTTTATAATTTCTAAAAATGCCTTCTTAACAGGAGAAGGCTTGATGAAAGCATTTACCATGAAGATGAAATATGTCTCATTAAGTTTCCTGATTATGCACATGTCAACACTTCTTTTGTCATCTTTTAATAGTTTATTTACATAACCAAGGGCTGCCACTTTTATTAGGGGTCGTTATCACAGCAAAATGATTTTGGTAAGTTGACCTAAGCAATGTAATGTGCTTCAGTTTCCACAAAACGCATGGTGAGAAATCTAACCCTCCTCTTCTTGCCCTCTCCCCTTTCAGGGAAGAACCCCTATTTACACATGCAAATAAGTTATTTAGTGGAGAGCCCTGTGGGGCCCGCCCAGGTCCAATCTGTTATTTTACTGATGTTGATGGCATTAGCCAGGAGGTAAATGGTACCAGGAGACTGATTTGTCAGTCTGGAATGACAGATAGCAGAGTCTGAAGGCTGTCATTTAGAAGGCGAAATGGATTCTTGGGACTAAGACTTTGGGAAAAGACTATGAAGCTGCAAATTTTGTCTTTAATGTTGGCCTGAGTGGTAGAAGTTAATGCTTTTCTTGAACATGGAAAGCTACATACATGGATTTGTTAGATAAGGATGTTGGTTTCCTGCCATACCATTTTTTCAAAGAGCCCTTTTGCTTTTTAAAGAATATAAAATTATGGAGTTCCTGTCATGGCTCAGTGGGAATTAACTCGACTAGTATCCATGAGGATGCAGGTTCGATCCTTGGCCTCTCGCAGTGGGTTAGGATCTGGCGTTGCAGTGAGCTGTGGTGGTATAGGTCACAGATGCCGCTTAGATTCCATGTTGCTGTGGCTGTGGTGTGGGCTGGCAGCTACAGCTCTGATTCGCCCCCTAGCCTGGGATCTTCCATATGCTGCATGTGCAGCCCCAAAAAGACAAAAACAAGCAAACAAAAAAGAAGATAAAGTATTTCATAATTGAACTCACTGTGCTCAGAAATGCACTGTTTGTACCTTCCCTGAGGGAATCTGGCCCGTAATAAGAACGGAAACCTTTTAAATTAAGGTCTCTCCAAACTGAAGAAGGGGGCCATACCTACTTTTTTTTTTTTTTTTTTTGGCTGCACCCACGACATGCAGAAGTTCCTAGGCCAGGGATGGGACCCGTGACACAGCAGTGACAAAGAGCCACAGCAGTGACAAGGCCAGATCCTGAACCTGAGCCACCAGGGAACTCCATATCAACTTTCCAATGAATTAAATTCCTCTCAAAGATTGCTATTTAGGACCTAGCTTTGTTTACCTTTCTATAAAGCCTCAGTAACTCTAGAATGCACAAGCCACTGACCACCACCAACTTTTTTTCAACGAGAGAATACAATGTGACTGGGTTTAAAACTTAAGATTAGTTTAAGGTATGAGTCATATGGAGAAAAACTTGCTCTGAGCTGTTCAGAATTCCTGTATTTCTACTCCATATGCAGTTCATTCAGTTGACATTAATCCTCGAGGCTGTTCTTTGGTTTCTATTAAGAGGCATTACTGGAAACTGTGTAAATATATTGATTATTTCATAGACCTATGTGTTCATCACAAACAGACTATTGTTACAGAGTCATTGTACTTGAAAATAAATGAGACAAAATGGAGACCAGGTTTTTAAAAACCCACCTGACCCCTCCATTCCCCTTGAAGGGTGTGCCTGCTCTCTTTAAAGCAGCCTTTCACAAACTGGGAGCTTAAGATGGAGATTCTAGGTTTAATACTAACATCTGCCCCCCGCTGAGTTCCTGGTGCAATTAGCTAATTTAAAAAATAACATCTTCACCTTGGAGTCAGAAGAAGAGCAATAAACCACAGGCTCAGGATTTAGTTAATTTGCACATTGACTGTAATTGTGTATTTAACGCCAAGATGAATTCTTTTTTTTCTGATGAGTGGGAGCCTGGCACTGTGCATTGAAACTCTTAAATTGGTTGTAATCATTCCATAGCGAGGTTGATAAGAGCAGATAGTTCTCCAGTTATTTTAATGAGGATAATTGTTTATTTACATCTGGTAATTTTCTTTTAGGGGAAAAAGCATTAAAACCAGTTTCTGATAAACCATTACGTTTAAAGGAGACTTGTCAAATCAAGCTGAGTAGATAATCTGTTTTTTTAAAAAAAAATTCTTGGGTACAGTTTATTGATTCTATTGAGTGGGAAATCATATTCAGTTTTTTGTCCATTTGCTTTTGTTTTGCCAAATATTCAGTGAATTAATGAGCATCATTTCTGCTGTTAAAGCTTTGGTAACATTTTCTAGGTCAACCAAGATTTAAAACTGTTGCCTTGCATTTTTCTTCGGAAGAGGGTAGGGAAAGAATGTGTGTTGGCAGGGCAGTTAGTAGGAAAAAACGTAATCCTGATTTGCAGTCTGCTCCTCATGACATTTCCTTTTTGAAAGGTAAGTGTTACACTTTGGATACCAAAGCAGTGATTGTGGGCAATTCAAGTGGGTGTGATTGATCCATGTCTTAAAAGTAATAGAGCTGTTATTCTTAGAATAAAAAAAAAAGAATTCTAAAGTGTTGCAGTGCAGACCTCGCATTCTTACCTAAGAAGCAGGTCTTTTCACTCTCCTCTCTGAGCAGATGCTGACACTCATCTGATGGATGTTTCACTCCTTATGCTCCTTACATCCTCTTGGACCAGGGGCTTTACACCCAGGGTTTTCTGAGACCATCTCTGTTGCTTTCATCTGCCCCTCCATGGAGTCCATGCTCCCAGTGGATAGTGCTTGCTTGCTTTCCTTCCTTCCGTCCTACTTTCCTTCCTTCCTTCCTTTTTTTCTGGCTGTGCTCACGGTATGTGGAAATTCCGGGGCCAGGGCTCAAACCTGTGCCACTGCAGTGACAATGCCTGATCCTTAACCTGCTAAACCACCAGGGAACTCCAGTGCTTGCTTCTTAAATCCTTGTTTACTATCGCTCAACTTTGAAAGATGGAGAAGGGGAACTTTATACCGTTTATGGGTGCCCCTCTTCCAAACTTTCCCTTAAAAAAAACTCCTTGCAGTTTTTTGGTGTGTGTGTTTGACATAGAATGAGTGATGTGTTAAGTCTTTCAATGTCACCCCTTTGTCCAGTTTATATGCAAAGGCTGGTCTCAGAAAAAGCCCAAACTTCTCCACAGGTTAGTTATAAACTTAATGCTCAACCTCTATTTGAGCCAATAAAATAACTGCACTCAGAGGCAGAGTCTATGGTGGCTGCCAGATACCGTGGGGTTGTTACTTGCCTTGAGGTGGAAAATAGTTTGCATTCACATCTGCAGATTTATCTGTCCTTTTAATTTACGTAAAGTTTTTGTACCTAGTTCTCAATTCCTTAAGAGGTGACAGCAAGGAGTTCCCGTCGTGGCTCAGCGGTTAACGAATCCGACTAAGAACCATGAGGTTGCGGGTTCGGTCCCTGCCCTTGCTCAGTGGGTTAAGGATCCGGTGTTGCCGTGAGCTGTGGTGTAGGTCGCAGATGCGGCTCGGATCCCGCGTTGCTGTGGCTCTGGCGTAGGCTGGCGGCTACAACTCCGATTAGACCCCTAGCCTGGGAACCTCTATATGCCACGGGTGCAGCCCTAGAAAATGCAAAAAAGACCACACAGAAAAAAAGAGGTGACAGCAAATGTTGGTTTTCTACTGTCATTCGAGAATGTTAGGCCCCAGCAATGGGTCATTGTGAGGAAATAAAAATGCTGCAGTAGCAGGAAAAAAAATTCTACCAGAATGATGGAGCTAGGAGCTTCTAAGGCAGGAAAGTGTTCATGGTTTGGGGAAAGACTGTGATTTCCATATCTTTTTGGTGGCATCCAAATGGGTGGCAAGTCTAAGAATGGCCCTTCCCTGCCTTCTGCTATTCTAGGAAGATTGACTTCATGTGCAGGGAAGTCATGCTCCAGTTTCCCTTAGGATCCTTGCAATATAATTAGAGACGCTCTCAGGTAATAGGAAAAGGCAGGTTTGATGGAAAAGAGGATACTGGGCTATGTTCAAGACTTGATCGCATGCATGCATAAAACAAGGCTGTTTTTAACATGACTTGCACGCGGCATGTGTTTTTTGGGGGACAGTTGTGTCATGTCGTGTGTTCTTATTGTTAGATGTTAGCTGAAACAGACCAGTACGGTGCGGTTAAATACTGTCCCTCTCCCTTTTCTGACCATTTCCCCATCATCCCACGCCCCGCCTTCCCCTCTCCCACCTCGTTCATCCCATCTTCCATTCCCTGTCAGGAAGGGCAGCCTCCGAAGAGCCATTTCAACTCAGCCCGACATCGCCAGAGACTAGTGGACCCAGCTGCTTCAAAAGTGAGTGTGTCCCAGCGCATGGTGCATGGCGGTGTGGTCCCTCCGAGGAAAATGGGGTTGCGGGGTTTTATCAATGCTGGTGATTTGCAGGCCTTTGAGGAGACCAAGTCCTCTCTATTAATTCAAGACCATCTGCACCAAGGGAGTTCAGATGTTGAATGACCAGATGTGGAAACAAGCAAAACCCTGATAAGTGGCATCTTCTGGTTTCTGTGGGTGTAAATACTCCCACCACGGCCAATTTCAAGAACCAGTGTGAGAAAAGTGACCTCAGAGCTGGGAAGGATGCCCAGTGGAGGTCTCCTATATCCAGATACAACTGACATAAATCCTAGTAAAAAACAGCAAAATAATTAGGAAGTGGAATCAGTTATCTCTTATGCTGATTTCAATATAATGTATGTTATTGGAAGTTTAGTTATTTTTAGTTTTATCTATTTTTTTTCTTTTTCTTTTTTTTTTCTTTTTGTGACTGCACCTGCAGGATATGGAAATTCCCGGGCTAGGGGTTGAATTGGAGCTGCAACTGTAGGCTTACACCACAGCCACAGCAACATGGGCAGTGTTGAGCTGCCTAGGCCACAGCTTGCAGCAACCCCGGGTCCTTAACCCATTAAGTGAGGCCAGGGATCAAACCTGCATCCTCACAGACATTATGCTGGGTTCTTAACACGAGTAGCCACAGTGGGAGCTCCAGTTGAAATATTTTTAATCAATAATAATGGCTGTATTTAACAACAGGCTTATAAAATTCCTGGAAATTTACCAAGCTGGTATTGGTGGGCTTCAGTACAGCAGTTCCACATGTAATGTATTTGTTGAGAATAGTCTCAAGCCAGTTTGGTCATACCCAACTCTCCTGGTCTATAGAAAAGTGGCTGAGGTTTTGAGCAAGGATTGCTAATCCCACACAGCTCAAGTAAGTTGCAGTCCAGTTCTGGTGCACATGGACTTTTATTAAATAGGCATTTCCTCGCCAACAAGCACAGAGCATTCCTGAAGCCTGGCCTATAAACTCAGTGAAGTCCCTGCCCTCTGGCCTTCGACATGCTCCGGTCAAATCTTTTTGGCAGGTTCCATTTAAAGTTGATGACCTGACAACTTTCCAGAGCAGGGTTCTCTCATTTTTATGGTGGGCATCATGCAGTGGGCTCCTCTGACCCAGCTGCTAGGTGTAAGGGCATTGAGCAGCTGAGCCTCAGGTGCCTCAGGTCCAAGTTACAGACCTGCATAGATTTTTATGCCCTATTCATACAAGGGAGGAGAATATTTCTAAAATGACTTTGCCAATTCACTTACCTTAAATACCACTAGTTTCAACAAAGAAACTAACTTCCTTCCTTCCTTCCTTCCTTCCTTCCTTCCTTCCCTCCCTCCTTCCTTTCTTTTTCCTTATTTTTTGGCCACACCTAGGCATGTGGAAGGTCCCAGGCCAGGGATCAAACCTGCACCACAGCAGCAGTGACCTGAGCCACTGCAGTGACAAGGTGACATCCTTAATCACTAGGCCACCAACCTGTTTCTAACATCCATTATACTGACTTGGAGACCAGCGACTTTGCTTTCAACAATGAAAACCCATTTCACTATTCCGATTTGCAAAATCTCATTGGGACTGAGATGCAGATACCTCTGATGTAATGTTAATTGACCTCTCTGGAGAAGGAAATTCTGATGAGGGTGATTGAGCTGTACAGGATATAATTTTAAGCAATACACAATATGGCATCGCCTCAGTGGAAGTATTTGAAAGTGGACTCCGGATACCTTAGCCTTTTGCTATATGAATTAAGTACCTTAGGTGCCCCCCACTCCCACCCCCACTACCCAATCCCCAAGATCACTCTGGCTCAGAATCCTTGTGAAGTCATGAAAGTTCGGTCAGTATATGAGGGAAGAGAAATAAACTAACTGAATAAGTTGGAGGGTTTCATCATGTAAGAGGTGAATCTTGCTAAAGAAGAGCAGAGCTTGGGATACAGCCAGTCCTTCTCGGACCGCACCTAAGAGTTTTAATAAATGAGCACTAAAATGTCCTGTGATTAAGCACTTCCACTGTTACACCCAGCAGGTCCCCTTGGTCAGTGGTGTTTGAAGGATTCAACATAGCGCATGCTTTTGTTCCTCCTCTTTTTTTTTTCCTATGTTCATTTCATTCTCTATTGGCATTTTCAGAAATACTTTGCCTCACCATGCAAAGTGTTATAAATTCCACTGTAAAGGAGCTGGGTTTCTTCTATTGAGTCTTTTATGATGTTCTGTTTTGTGTTGGGTGAGAATCATGTCTTCTTTTTCTCGACACATTCTACGAGGAACTCATTAAACTGCTATAAAGGACATGTCTGATGCCTGAATGTGCTGTGTGAATGGGTTTAGCCACTAACGAATAGGCTTTAAAGGTCAAGTTCTTTCCTCTCCCAAATACTAGAAATTTGAGAAAGGCCTAAAATCTTTTCTAACATTAGGAACTGAAGGGGAAACCGCATTTGCTGTGTGGGTAGGTTACCGAAACAGTAAATAGTGAATGGAAATGCGCATCGGTGTAGTCAGTGACCTTTCGTTAGAAGCACATGGGTGCTTAGAATGTGCACCGTATTATCTTCAACTCAATAACCTGCATTGTAGTCAAGAACCCTGGCAAATGACAGGTGCCCACGTTCCGGGGGTCAGTAACAATTTATAGTGAGACAGCTGCCGGATCTTTTGAGAGCACTGATTGTGTTGTGAGTTTGGCATTGTGATCTCTGGAGAAGTGAGGTCAGGTAGAAATATTTAGTTTCCCATTAGCTGTACGGAGGGGTGGGAAGACTATCCTTGGCTGAGTTTTACATTGGACCTGGTCTTAAACCAGCTTCGTGGCTGTGGGCAGCCACTTAACCCTGACCCTCCATTGGCTCAAAGTTTTCTCATCTATTAAATGAGAGTTTATGAAATGTTCTCTTAATCAAATTAGGAGTTATTTTTCTTTTCCAACAAGGCTGTTTATAGCTAGATACTTTACCATTTAGTCTGAGATTTATTTTTTCCATTTTTTGGCCACACCGAGGCAAATGGAGTTCCCCAGCTAGGTATCAGATCCCAGCCACAATTGCGACCTGTGCTGCAGCCGTGGCAGTGCCAGATCCTCTAAGCCACAATGCCAGGCCAGGGATCAAACCTGCATCCTCGTGCTGCAGAGACACCAGCAATCTTGTTGAGCCACCGAGGGAACTACTAGCCTAAGATTTTTTTGAATGGCATTTCTCAATCCCAAAGTATAAAGGCATCCTTCCTCATAATAACCTTCAAAGCATTATTATTGGGCAGTCTTCTATCAGTCTCTTCCGTGGATGTTAATTTTTAAAAGAGAATTACTTTAAAGGTATAGGGAAACTATGGAGCCCAAATAAGGGCCTCATTTTCTGCTCAAGGAGATGGCTTTTTTTTTTTTTTTTAGCCTGAATTTTTTTTCTCTTAGTCTTAGCCTTTTGTGCTTTAAGTATAGGAAAACCAGCTTTTAAATCTGTTTTATTTGAATAAGAGTTAAAAAGTTAAGGAGAAATCAAAGGTAAGTAATGCACCTCTGATTAGCTAAGCTTGTCCACTGGCAGTTTCTAAAGTGTGTTTCCCTTGGAGACCACGCTCACCTGTTTATCCCCCAGTATGAGTGCTGAAACGCAGCAAACGAACAAAGAAATGAAGCAAAAAAGGCAGCAGGAACAATAGTTCAAAGACCACATAGCACTTATTTGTGGAGCTGGTAAAGGCTTCTGTTAAATAAAAATCGATTTGATACGGGAGCATCAGGGACACGATCTGAGGAGGCGGGAGAGGTGGACAGAGAGAGACACGAGAGTGTCCATAGGGTTAGTTTTCAAATCTGCTGGCATTTCAACACAAAAGGATGATGAAGATTTTTTTTCTAGGTGAGCTGTCATTTTTCATTGGAAGCTTTGCTGATCCAGAATAAATAGGCTCGTACAAGATGGGATTGAAATTTTGAACATGAGAGAATAAGTAGGGGTGAGCCTGGCATCTAATAAATTTCAAAACCAGAAAGTGTTGTCACATACTTTCCTCTTAAAAAACAAACCAAACTCCCTAACTGGACAGATATTCCAACTACCTAAGACTTGCATATGGCATTGTTTCAATCTGTTGTAGGGCTTGAAAATCCTTTATACTAATTTGCAGCAGCCATTTCACTGTTTTTTTCTAATGAGAATAAGGTTTATAAAACCTGGGCTCCCCTGCTGGAAAGATCAGCCCAGAGCTATCTCAGAGCAGATGGTCTTCTTTTCTCACCACTGTAAACCTTTTAGGATTGATCCTTTATTCATTTTTATCTACCTGAAGAGTGAATGTCTTTGAGACCTTAGAAACCCACTGCTCAGAAGAGGCAAGAGGCTCCATTGACCAGAGTTCATAGTTGCAAAGATGATGCGGAATGAAAGTCATAGAAATCATGGAATTGTGTTTCTCTAATAGCCCAAGAAAATAGGTTGATTTTTAAGTGCAATGGAGATAGGCTTTAAAATATCTACTTTTTTTTTTTTGGAGTTCCCTTCGTGGCTCAGTGGTTAACAAACCCAATTAGGATCCATGAGGATGCGGGTTCAATTCCCTGACCTTGCTTGGTGGGTTAAGGATCCTGCGTTGCTGTGAGCTGTGGTGTAGGTCGCAGACGCAGCTTGGATCTCATGGTGCTGTGTCTGTGGCATAGACCAGAGGCTACAGCTCCAATTCAACCCCTAGCCTGGGAACTTCCATATGCCGCTGGTGCGGCCCTAACCAAAAAAAAAAAAAAAAAAAAAAAAAAAAAACTGAATTTTTTAGCCTTATTATGCATTGAGTTTCTGGATGGTAATTAACACCTTCCTAGTCCCAGGAATTTCAAGTGTTAAAGAATAGTTTCTTCTTTTTTTGGAGGATGTAATACGTGTTACTATATTTAAGCATGGAGAAAGATGGGGAAAGGACTGGGAAGATTGGTTGCCATAATTATTCTGGGGATATTCTAGTCATATGAAATGTACTGTGCAGAACTTTTTTACAAAGGCTTTTAGGGGTGGCACATTGCTGATAGAAATTTTTGAGGCAGCTCATAGTTTCTGTTTGTTTGTACATCCGCCATCTGCAACTTGCTTTTGGTCCTAGCTAAAGTGAGCATGAATCTCCTATCTGAAAATAGCTATGATTTGGGGACAGTTACTTAATCACCTTAAGAAAGGCTCAGCTTCTTCATCGGAGAACAAAATAACATCGACCTCATCAGATTGTTCTGAGGGGTAAATGAGATAATGTATGAAAAGTTTTTACCATACAGATAGGCCCTTCGTGAGTTCCAGGAAAATTACAGCTAGCCTTTAAATTATGATTACTCTTACTATAGGTGTTAGGTAATCATTCTTTAACTTTTGGGGGCTTTCCCCCCCATTCTGTAAAATCAGGTGTTAGGGGCAGATGATCCTTGAGATAGAAGGTCTGCATTGTTAAAAGTCTATACAATTCTCCTTATTTCTGAATGTCTAGCATGTACTCTGCATTGTGGTAGGCATGGAGGAATATACCTTGCAGGATTTAGTTCTTACCTTCAAGAATGCAATGTAGGAGTTCCCGTCGTGGCACAGTGGTTAACAAATCCGACTAGGAACCATGAGGTTTCGGGTTCAATCCCTGGCCTTGTTCAGTGGGTTAACGATCCACCGTTGCCATGAGCTGTGGTGTAGGTTGCAGATGCAGCTCGGATCCCACATTGCTGTGGCTCTGGCATAGGCCAGTGGCTACAGCTCCAATATGACCCCTGGCCTGGGAACCCCCATACGCTGTGGGAGCAGCCCAAGAAGTGGCAAAAAGACAAAAAAAAAAGAATGCAATGTAATTGGAAAAGAACGCAGAGACGATAATCAGTGGTTTGGTAAACAAGATCAGTGCTGTATTGATTTTGAGTCAAGGGAGATCAGTGAGCTGCAGTCAGAAAAGGCTTCCTGGAGTTGGTGAGTTTTCATCTGGGCCCTGAAAGAAGGAAAGGACTTTCTAAACCTTAGGAGTGTGGATGTGAACATTCTGAGAATGCACAAGGTGAAGTTCTGGGCCAGACCAGAAAGGAAGGAGCAGGGCTTCAGGTGACATGGGATGGATGCTCTTGTGTGGCCACCCATGATCAGATGCGTGTGGGCTCTGTGGTCATGCAGACCATTCTCAAATTCTGCGGACCAGCTTTGTGGCCTAGGGCAGGCCCCTTGTTTTCTCATCAATATAGTTATTATAATTTGAGAGTTCCTTGGTGGCTCAGCAGGTTAAGGATCTGGCATTGTCCCTGCATCATCTTGGGTTTTTCAGTCCCTGGCTTGGGAACTTCCTCATGCCATGGGCTCAGCCAAAAAAAAAAATATGTTGTTATAATTAAATGGTGTGCCCTGCTGTAGAGTGATCAGGCAGTTTGGGAAGAAAATGGCAGTACTTAGTTAGACTAGACAGCCTGCTCTACAACCCAGCAATCCAAATCCAAAAGAATTGGGCCCCTGTCCAAGGACACAGATACTTCTAGCTGCATTGTTGTTACATCAGAAAGTTTTGGGGTGTTGTGGGTGTAGAAGTTGAGAGTTTGACTGGGAAAATAGGGTAAATACATCAAGTAACATCCAGTAGTTAGCATCATCAGCCTTGAAAGGACAAGCAGCAATACGGATGGGATCTAAAACATATTACTGTGTGAAACAAGCTTAAAAACGTTCACTTCTTTACTGCCATACGTGTAATGTCAATTAAAAATGCATGTACTCTATACTGTTGTTTTGCATGAGCTCATACAAATAGCTGAATATCCATCAGGCATATTAGAAAGGTGGGCTGGAGTTCCCTTGTGGTGCAGTGGGTTAGGGACCTGGTGTTGTCACTGTGGCAGCTCAGTTGCTGCTGTGGTGTGGGTTCAATCCCTGGCTGGGGAACTTCCACATGTTGTGGGTGAGGCCAGAAAAAAAAAAGAAAAAAAAGAAAGAAAGGTGGGCTGGGGGCAGGGAAGGGCTATGGAAAGTTAGGTATGCAAGGAAATAAACTGATGGGTGGGGAAAATTATCCTCCGATGAGTATGATGAGCCCTACCCTCTCCTGTACACTTGAATCTCCCCACACAAAAGTGGATAGAGTTGTTCCTGCTGTGGCTCAGTAGGTTACAAACCTGATTAGTATCCATGAGGATATGGCTTTGATCCCTAGCCTCACTCAGAGGGTTAAGGTTGCAGCATTGCCATGAACTGCGGTCTAGGCCACAGATGCGGCTCGGATCCCCCGTTGCTGTGGCTGTGGTGTAGGCTGCAGCTGTAGCTCCAGTTCAGCCCCTAACCTAACCTGGAAACTTCCATATGCCACAAGTGCGGCCCTAAAAAAGCCCCCCCCCCAAAAAAAAGGCCAAGAAATAAGATAAAAGGGATATTTAAAGAAGTCTCCAGAGGTGGACACAGTGCTGCTACAAATCCTGGAACAGCTAACACGTGTGGAGCCCGGGTTCCTGATGCTGTCCACACAGGACCTCACAGCAGGCTCAGGAGGGTGGTACCATTGATTGCCTTTTGGCAGGTGAGGCCACTAAAGCTTGCACAAGATGGCACAGCTAGTAAAATGGGCACTGGGATTCAAATTTTGTCAGTCTGGCTCTTGGCATCCCTGTTGTTAACCATCCTGCTCATCTGTCTATGATGGACATAGCTGAAGTGGTGAGGAAGGACCAGACCTTTCCATCTGCTCTGCCCTTGGACCGTGTCTGGCAGTTGTTAACTACTTCCTTTGTGTGGAGGCTGCCAATTTCTGTAAAACTGTGTGTACTCATGTGTATGTGCATGCGTATAAAACTTTTAATTGAACTCTACATGCACAAGGGTACAGCTTGATGAATTTCCATCAATTCGACAATCCTTTATTTATTTTTTATTTATTTATTTATTTATTTTTTTGTCTTTTTGCTATTTCTTGGGCTGCTCCCGCGGCATATGGAGGCTCCCAGGCTAGGGGTCTAATCGGAGCTGCAGCCACCGGCCTACGGCAGAGCCACAGCAACTCGGGATCCGAGCCGCGTCTGCAACCTACACCACAGCTCACGGCAACGCCGGATCGTTAACCCACTGAGCAAGGGCAGGGACCGAACCCGCAACCTCATGGTTCCTAGTCGGATTCGTTAACCACTGCGCCACGACGGGAACTCCTGGACAATCCTTTATAACCAGCACTGAAATTCAGAAACAGAACACAGTAAGCAACCTGAAAAACCAAAACTTCTGTCACTTTTTTGGGGCACTGAATTATGATAGCCGGAAAGCAACATCATGAAAAACATAAGCCTTTAAAAGTGAAAGTAATAGAAATGTCAAAGTTTCTAAAAATTGCTACAGGTTTTGGGCATTTCTAAGACACAGGAAAAAAAAAAAAAAAACCTTTCTACCTTTCAGTTGATTTTTACCATAGTTAGTTGTTTCCGTGGTGGCAGACACAGACCACTCGTGAAGGAAAGGAAAAAACTCAGTGAATTTAAGGCAACCTCCCATCATGAAAGGATGAACAGATTGAGCTGCAGGCCTTAGGCATAAATAAATAGATAAACATCTCTATGGTGTGGATCATGAGGACGCCCTTGCAACGGGCAGGTGAAGGAATTTTCCCCTCTCCCCTGCTCATTCTTTAACTCCATGGGCACCTGTCTTTGATGCTCAATCTCAGCTCCTATTGGCTACACTTGTCAGCTGTACAGGGCAAAGCTATGACAGTGTACATCACACTAAAAGGGTAAGGTTTTCCCACATTCCAAATGATCATTTCCTTTCATGTTTAGGCAGAGTCTCGGGTCGCATGTTGGGGCTTCATTTACAGTGTGATCTGTCTACCTGGCACGCCTGTGCACAGTTCACAACCCTTGGCAGATGGCACAGAGAAGTTAAATCACTTTCGGGAGATCACAAAGCCAGTACAGGGTGAAGCCCAGTTAGTCCCTGCACCATGCCATGCCTCTTGCACCACCAGCTCGGAGGGGTTCTGCCCTTTCCCAGGGGACACCCTGTACTGAGCAGCATTTCTCAGGGTTCAAAAGGAAGGCAACCTTGATATAGTGATGGTATCTCTGCTCCAGGGCCAGAGACCTCCTTTGACCTGTGTTCTGCTCTTCTGCCACCTGGCTCCGAGGAACTAGGGACCTATGTGATGCTGCAAAGCTGTCTGAAAACATCCGTTCTCCTTACTGTTCCTGTGTGTGTCTTTATCCCAGTTTACAAGGATTGATTTCCCTGTTGGCTTAACAATTCCACTGAAAAATGGGCAAAGGGTGCTCAATTTTTTCAGCCTAATATCTCTCTGCTCAGACACATACAGAAAGTAGATTCCACTTATTTTCTATGATTCTATCTTTAAGAATCATATAAACACAGTATTAGAACACTCAAAATTACAGGCTATAACAGGCCTTGGGAATTCAGTTCTGGTAGTTCATACTGAATGATCCGGGATTTGGCCGTGTTTTTGTGGCCAGACATTATGGGATTTATTGCTTAGGCTTAAAGGTGAGTCTAGCCTGTTGCTTTTTGAAGAATCACTCCCTAATCTTTTTGAAAACATCTTTTTATTGAGGTGTGACATATATACAGAAAATTACAGATATTTTAGGTTTGATATCTCCCAATGATTTAGAGACCAATTTTTATTTTTATCTGTAAGAGTAATGCAGATATCCATGATTTCATACACTGACTAAAACCCAGGTAACAGCACCAAGATTTAAAACAGTATTACCAGCACCCCAGCAGACCCCTTGTGCTACCCTTTTAGCAGTTTTCAGGATGTTTTAAATTTCTGTTTGTGTTCAAAGTCGTATGTCTTTTCTGGATACTGCATGCCAACACCCAAATTCATTATCCATTAAAATATTTGTTTTTTTTGTTTTGTTTTGTTTTGTTTTTTCTCCTTGTAAATTTATTCTAAGTTGTGTCTGATAACCCCAAGCTTCTGATCCCTCCCACTCCCTCCCTCTCCCATCAGGCAGCCACAAGTCTATTTTACAACTCCATGATTTTCTTTTCTGTGGAGATGTTCATTTGTGCTGGATATTAGATTCCAGTTATAAGTGATATCATATGGTATTTGTCTTTGTCTTTCTGACTCATTTCACTCAGTATGAGAGTCTCTAGTTCCATCCATGTTGCTGCAAATGGCATTATGTCATTCTTTTTTATGGCTGAGTAGTATTCCATTGTGTATATATACCGCATCTTCCGAATCCAATCCTCTGTTGATGGACATTTGGGTTGTTTCCACGTCCTGGCTATAGTGAATAGTGCTGCAATGAACATGCGGGTGCATGTGTCTCTTTTAAGTAGAGTTTTGTCCGGATAGATGCCCAAGAGTGGAACTGCGGGGTCATATGGAAGTTCTATGTATAGATTTCTAAGGTATCTCCAAACTGTTCTCCATAGTGGCTGTACCAGTTTACATTCCCACCAACAGTGCAGGAGGGTTCCCTTTTCTCCACAGCCCCTCCAGCACTTGTTATTTGTGGACTTATTAATGAGGGCCATCCTGACTGGTGTGAGGTGGTATCTCATGGTTGTTTTGATTTGCATTTCTTTTATAATCAGCGATGTTGAGCTTTTTTTCATGTGTTTGCTGGCCATCTGTATATCTTCCTTGGAGAACAGTCTATTCAGGTCTTTTGCCCATTTTTCCATTGGTTGATTGGCTTTTTTGCTGTTGAGTTGTGTAAGTTGCTTATATACTCTGGAGATTAAGCCCTTGTCGGTTGCATCATTTGAAACTATTTTCTCCCATTCTGAAAGTTGTCCTTTTGTTTTCTTTTTAGTTTCCTTTGCTGTGCAAAAGCTTTTCAGTTTGATTAGGTCCCATGGGGTTGTTTTTGCTCTTATTTCTATTGCTTTGGGAGACTGACCTGAGAAAATATTCATAAGGTTGATGTCAGAGAGTGTTTTGCCTATGTTGTCTTCTAGGAGTTTGATGGTGTCCTGTTGTATATTTAAGTCTTTCAGCCATTTGGAGTTTATTTTTGTGCATGGTGTGAGGGTGTGTGCTAATTTCATTGCTTTGCATGCAGCTGTCCAGGTTTCCCAGCAATGCTTGCTGAATAGACTTTCTTTTTCCCATTTGATGTTCTTGCCTCCCTTGTCAAAGATTACTTGACCGTAGGTGTCAGGGTTTACTTCCGGGTTCTCTATTCTATTCCATTGGTCTGTCTGTCTGTTTTGATACCAGTACCACACTGTTTTGATGACCGTGGCTTTGTAGTATTTCTTGAAGTCTGGGAGAGTGATGCCTCCATCTTGGTTTTTGTTTCTCAGGATTGCTTTGGTGATTCTGGGTCTTTTGTTGTTCCATATAAATGTTTGGATTGTTTGTGCTAGTTCTGTGAAAAATGTCCTGGGTCATTTGATAGGGATTGCATTGAATCTGTAGATTGCTTTGGGTAGTATGGCCATTTTTACAATATTGATTTTCCCAATCCAGGAACATGGGATATCTTTCCATTTCTTTACATCTTCTTTGATTTCTTTGATTAAAGTTTTATAGTTCTCGGCATATAGGTCCTTTACCTCCTTGGTCAGGTGTATTCCGAGGTATTTGATTTTGTGAGGTGCAATTTTAAAAGGTATCGTATTTTTGTATTCCTTTTCTAATATTTCATTGCTGGTATACGGAAATGCGACTGACTTCTGAATGTTAATCTTATATCCTGCTACTTTGCTGAAATTATTAATCAGTTCAAGTAGTTTTTGAGTTGAGTCCTTCGGGTTTTCTGTGTATAGTATCATGTCATCTGCATACAGTGACAGTTTTATCTCTTCTCTTCTTATATGGATGCCTTTTATTTCTTTTGTTTGTCTAATTGCTGTGGCTAGGACTTCCAAAACTATGTTGAAGAGCCGTGGTGAGAGTGGGCATCCCTGTCTTGTTCCAGATTTGAGTGAGAAGGCTTTCAGTTTTTCCCCATTGAGTATTATATTTTCTGTGGGTTTATGATAAATGACTTTGATTATATTTAGGCATGTTCCCTCTATACCCACTTTGGCGAGGGTCTTGATCATGAATGGATGTTGGACTTTGTCAGATGCTTTTTCTGCGTCTATTGAGATGATCATATGATTTTTGACTTTTCTTTTGTTAATGTGGTGTATGATGTTGATTGATTTGTGTATGTTGAACCATCCTTGTGAACCTGGGATGAACCCTACCTGGTCATGGTGTATGATTTTTTTGAAATGTTGTTGGATTCGGTTGGCTAAGATTTTGTTGAGAATTTTTGCATCTATATTCATCAATGATATTGGGCAATCGTTTTCTTTTTTGGTGGTATCTCTGTCTGGTTTTGGAATGAGGGTGATGGTGGCATCATAGAATGTCTTTGGGAGTATTCCTTCTTCTTCAACCTTTTGAAAGAGTTTAAGGAGGATGGGCACCAATTCCTCTTTATATGTTTGATAGAATTCTCTTGTGAAGCCAAAATATTTGTTTTTAAGAAAAGGCTGACATAGGACTTCAAAAAAAATGGTAAAGAGCAAGTGTGAAAAAAAAAACTATAATCAGTGGCTTTTAATATTCTCATTGCTGGGATTTCTATTTTAAGTCCATTTAAATGTTGTGACTGAAAATATTGAGAGGGAAGAACTGTTCAGACTGTTTCTCTTTCCTAACACAGGAGCAGTCACCTCCCCTGCTCCCTTCTCCCTCTCCTAGGTCTAGTGTTATAGCTCAGCCTCTCTTGTCCTTAGGTAGATTTTTTTCCCCCCTCAGGGGCTTAAAAAAACTGGTGAATTACATGTGTTTTCTCAGAGTTATCAGAATAATGCTTACCAAAGATTTGTGTAACAGGCAATTGGCCGAGATGAGATTAGCAATTTATTAGGAGGAAGGGTGTAGGAAATCTTTTTAATTTAGGGGTGAAAAGATTACCAATTGGGTTAAGTCCAGGTTATCCAATTTAGTTCTAGATTTATGAAGAATTACTGAAACAGTTTCTTTGCCTTCAAGGACTTCTGTATCCTGTTGGCACCTATATCCCTCTACCCCTAAGGCAAAAAGAAAAACAAATCCAAACATAACCAGCAATTCTAAAAATGTAATTTAAAATTTTTAGCCAGGCAACCCTAATCTTGCCTGGGGGATCTTGTAGATTCTGATAGGGTTTTAGAAAAGAGTTTGTTTGCTGGACTTGAGAAAAGCAACCTGAGCACTTCAAACACTCTTGCTGCCCATGGCTCAGCGGCAACAAACCAGCTAGTATGCCTAAGGATGTGGGTTCAATCCCTGGCCTCACTAGAGGGTTAAAGGATCCGGCATTGCCGTGAGCTGTGGTGTAGGTCACAGACGTGGCTTGGATCTGGTGGTGTTGTGGCTGTGGCGTGGTCCGATTTGACCCATAGCCTGGGAACCTCCATTTGCCGTGGGTGCGCCCCTCTCATCCCCTACCCACCCTGGAAAAATAAAGCAACACTTGCTGGCCAATGCTTGGAGATTATGGATGCGTGGAGATTATGGTTTCTTTTTGTATTTGGCTTGAATATCTTGATAACTCCATTGCCTGTTTTAACATTTTTTCAAGTTAAAATTTTTTTTTGATAAATTCTCCCTTCCTGTTACCTCACACATTTATCTGCTTCTTGCCTAAGAAAGAAATTTGACTATTATGTTTCCAAGAATGATTTTCTTTGAATTCGTTCTGCTTGGAACTGACTGAGGCTCTCGAATATGTGGACTGACGTCTTTCATCAATTTTTTGGAAAGCCCTTGGGCATTATCTATTCTAGTATATCTTCTACCTCATTTTCTCTCCTTTCCTTCACAAATCTTAGACACTCTTTTTTGATTTTGTTTTATGCTTTATTCTCTTGCCTATTCATTTGGATAATTTCTATCATTTTGACTTAAACTGTGCTTATCCCTTCTTTTGCTTTGCTCAGTCAGCTGTAAGTCCATTTCATTCTGGTATCATTCAGTCTAGCTTTTCCTTTTCTTTATTATCATTATAGTTTCCATCTCTCTAGTGAAATTTCTCATGTCTTTGTTCATGTTGTCACACGTTTGCCACCATATCCTTTTGCATAGTTATTTTTTAGTCTGATAACATCAAGATCTTGGCTCTCTCTGCATCCATTTATACTACCTGTTTCTTTTCTTGACCATGAATCTCAATGGTACCCAGACCCAGTTGAAGTTGAGAGCGGCATGACTCAGCATTCCTACTCAAGTAGTATGGCATGGAAGAAACACACCTTTTTTCTAGAGCTAAATATTATCTACCTTAATTTCCACTGGTCTGTCATTCAGAATGTTTGGTACCTGCTCAAAACCATGAACACGTGAGGAAGTGACATCTATTTCTGAGGCTTCCTCTTCTCCTTAGTATATAGTCAGTGGCAAGAGACCATTGCTGTTACCTTCACAATCAAAACATGGTGTGTAAGCTACAAAATCATACTTTAAAAAATAATTTTAAAAGCTAAGGGCATAAGTAAACCTAAAAAAAAAAAAAGTGAATTCCCGAGTGATGAACTCTTGAAGGAAAGGGCCCCTGGCCATCTCTTAATTACGGTAAAAAGGCAAGAAGAGGAGGAACCTGCCATAGATGGGTAAGAGAGGAACCTGCCAAACCCATAGCATGATTTTCGTTTTTAGCTTTTCTTCACGTCTCCATTCATGTAACTGAGAGTAATGGTCTTTTGTGATTGTCTACTTCCTCACTGGAAGTGGAAGTCTTAGAAATATGAAATTTGTCCAAGGAGATCAGGGAATTTGCTGGTAGAGAAAAGAGAACAAAGACAAGCTATTCATAAACAGGGCTTAGTTGTGTTATTTTGTCGCTATTAGAAACACATGGCTGTGTTAATAGTCCTTATTTCCTGGGTTTATCTTTCATATGAACTGTAGGCCTATTGCATGGTAGTCATGTGTTTTTTATGCTTTGTGTTTATTTCTTTAGCAATTTGATCACCATTGGGCACAGGGGATTTGCTTATGTAGCTCTTGTTTTCAGTCTTCTCTTGGATGTTTTATGCAGTCTTTCAAGGTGTACTAGGGGACACTTGATTGAATTACAGTACAGGGCACCTACCCTTTCAAGAGAGCAATACCAGACTGGAAGTTCAAAGCTGGTAAATGCAGTAACTGGTATGTCACTTGGCAGCAGTTTGGTCTCTGCCTCTCTTCTGGCTGACCTGCCATTGTACTAAAATAAAATTTAAGCGTACATTTCTCAAAAGTTAAACCTACATTTCTCAAAGCATGTTCGGTGTACGTGCCTGAGTAGTTTTCCCCCAAAGTGTTCCATGGTCCCATTACTTTGGGAAACACTGCAGACCACACCCCTTGCTCTCGTAAAATAAAATGCCAATAATTATAAAAATCTTCAGGAAATCTTGCAGTAAGTAAATTCTCTGAGCTATATTTAATTGTTTCTCAGACTTACTTGAATACAGAACCTTTTGCCATGGAACTTCTAAGTTTTTCTTGTCACTACCCATTAGCAAAGTCTTTGAGAAATGTTAAGTTAAATGGACCCGGTTCTTCCTTATTTCAAGGAATATGCATAATTTGTTTTGGCTACCACTCTCTACACCTGGGAAACATCTTTCCCACTGCATTTTGGAGGAAGGAAGTGCTGTAATCCAAAAAGCTATCAGATGACAGCATTATTCTTGGAGCCTCCTGTTTATGACAGTGGTAACGTTGATGGGCTCTGCCATTGCAGGTGTATACCGGTCTGCTGCCTTACCTGTCCAAGGACTGTCCTAGTTTGCTAGTCTAGGAAAATAAGCTAGGTCAGCTGTCATATCCCCCCAAATGAAAAAAGACAGCTAGCTGCCTAGACTGCAAATGGAAGGAAAGGTCAATCAATATATTACCTTTCCTTCCATGTGTTGCTTGCCTGCCAGCTGAGTTGTGCCTTCTCACTAGCGGTGGTAATCTCATCTGCTAAATTTTATTTTAACCTTGCAAATAGGTGAAAGGAAGGGCACAGTTAATAACGTCTTCTCTCCTGCCCCTCTGAGCATATTATGTGGGCTGACTCTTGCTCCACTGCCCCCATCCTGCCGCCCCTGCTTAGATGGAGAGTTAGGCAAGTAGCTCGTTTCACTTATTGTGGGAATTTCTCCGAGAGCTCTGTCATGCTCTTGCACAGACAGAATGCAAACATGTTTGTGATTTTTGACAGTAGCTGAGATCTATGTGGAATAGGGCTTTTTTTCAAAACATTTCTCAGTCAATATGTTTACTCTCCTTCACCAGCCATGCAGTGTGATACGGTGCATCACCAGTACTTGAAATAAGCTGCAACAGGAGGTCAGAATGGGGCATAGATTTTCTAACACAGCATGCTAGATGGAATGATTTTGTGTACTTTGAAGTGGAAAATTCAATCAGAATTTTCCACACTTTTCAGTTAAAGCAACATTTATTTATTGATGAAAGGTGGACTGAGAGAAATATAGAATGAAAATGGAGTCGACGACAAATCTAGCATTATTCCTCATCATAGCAAGAAATATTTTTTCTCTTGTAATTTAATGAAAGCTGCACAGGATAAAAAGGGCCTTCTTAAAAGATATACTGTGGAATGCTTGGAACATATGCCAACCTGCTTATTAGCATGTGTGTGGGTAAATATGGAATCTGGCTTTTTAAGAAGTTTTGCTTTTTTTTTTTTCATTGAGATAGACTTCAAGCTTGATGAAGGGCAGACACAGCAGCCCAGGTAATCTATTTTGGCCTAGGTTTAACGTAGCAGAGTTTATTTGGAAATTACCTGAAGAGTGTCAGTAAGAAATTCAAAGATGAGAGTTCCCATTATGGTTCAGTAGGTTAAGAACCCGATATGGTGTCAATGAGGATGCCGGTTCGATCCCTAGCCTCGCTCATTGGGTTAAGGTCAAGTATTTGGTGTTGCTGCAAGCGATAATATAGGTCTCATGTTCCCGTGGCTGTGACGTAGCCCTGGAGCAGCAGCTCTAACCCCGGGTGGAGGTGGGGGGATAAAGGATAGATTCTCTAAGCTTTCATTCATGTGGAATATTTAAATGTATTACTAGTTTTCATCTGCGCTTTGGTGCACAGGAGACCCATCAGCGTAACTACCTATTATGTCGACGAACCCTTTATATACTTTCAAATTATAAAACCTTAAGGTGGCGATGTCAGATTTGTGAATGAATATTTAAGATAGAATATTAACCTAATATTAATGTGCTCCATGCGTGTCAGTCACTTTCCTAGGTACTTTAGGTATATTCTTTCATTCAGTCCGCACAGTGACACTGTGAGCTCTTACTATTGATCATTTCCAGTGAGGAAAGAAAACCTCAGAGAGAGGCTAAGTCACTTGTCCAAGGCCATCTTCCTAAGCTGGGTTCCCAAGGCACTGCCTGGCTGCCTCTCAGAGCCTCTGCCATCTCTGCACTTTGATCCTGGTGGGCCTAAGACCTGTGGGTTTTCAATTAGCATAGAGGACTTAGCACTTCAGATTTTTACATTTAGACTCTACTTTTAAAAGAGAAATAGAATCTCTTATAGGTGGAATCTCAAAGAACTGAACTAGAAAAAAGAGGAATGATAGTTAGCAGGGGCTGGAGGAGGAAGAATGGTGAGATGTTGTTTAAGGGGACATGGTTGTGACTAGTCCATTAGTAATTCCTGGAGCTTTAGTACACAGAACGGTGATTATAGACCACAAACTGTATTATAAGAGCTTGCTAGGATCCTAGATCTTAATTTTTCCCATAGCTGAAAGAAATGATAATTATGTGACAGGATAGAAGTGTTAACTGACACTACAATGGCAATTATATTGCAGTGTAAATGATTCAAATAAATATGTTGTATACCTGAAACTTATACAATGTTATGTCAATTATAGCTCAGTTTTTAAAAAGAGACATGCAGTTCTTTAACAGTCTGTCTGTCTTAGCTACTTTTTTTTGGATTGATGTGTAATTTTATTCAGTGTAATTTAGTTTACTTTCTCTTTTTTACTAGCATTTAAAGTAACAGAACCATTTAAAAGCGTTAGTACAGATTCACCAGCTTGTCTACATTGTGTGACTTTGAAAGTCAGCTTAGGCTGCATGTAATTTTGTATTCTTTAGTGTTTAAAGTTGATTTTCTTCCATACTATGTTATAGTATTGTCAGTTTTTTTTTTTTCTACTTTTATTCTATAGACAGTCCAGACTTAAGTATCAATTTCAGGTTTCTAAGATGATACAGTGTAATCCAGTGTGAGAACACATAGCTTCTGTGTAATAGAGTAATTGTGTCAGTACAATAAAGTCTAGAACACTTTTTATTTTCAAAAGAAAGAACCTAATTAGTGTAATAGAAGCCAAAGTGGAAACAACCTAAGCTCACCCCTGAGTTACAAATGGTATCATTCACATATGATGAAGAGGAAACCTTCCTGCTCAGAAATTACTTGATTTTTTCAGTTCATAAAAATAAGAGGCCACCTTGGGGGAACTTTCTTCAGTCTCCAATTTAAATGTCCACCCCTGTTGTAGTCCTTGTGATCCAAAAACATCACACAAGGGATCCTTATGACTTTGAGAGATAGGATTGTGTCTTTGCAATGAGAATAGAGTTCAGTCTTTGGGAAGAAGCAATTAAAACCCCAAAGCATTTTATTGCTTTTGATGCTTAAAAAAAAAAAATAAAAAGGCAAAACTCCACTGCAATGTAATATTTTCTGCTAATTAACTGTCACAAATGTGATACCATTAAGTTTGGAGTCTCTTTGGTTAACTTCAAAGTCATTAACACACACTCTACAGCTCTCTCAAGTCTATTTTGGAAAAAGGAACCACACTGACAGATCTGTAATCAGTGTGTCCAAGGATTTTGTTTCTCACAGAACCTAATCCTAATTTAAGGAACATGTGGTCATTTTCTCTGGGTAACAAGCACCAGCCCCCCTAATGCTCAGCATTGATGGTATCAGGGTTGTCTTACTGCCTGGTGTGCCTTTGCATATACTGCTCCAAAGCTGACTTGCGAAGTTCAGTACTGTTTCTGGAGAGCATCAGCTGCAAATCATCCCAAACGTACCTAGTAGCAGCTTAAATAAGGATTTATTATTCTCACATAAACATATGGGTTGCTTGAGTGTCCAGGGCTGGTACAGTATGGGGACAAGATCATCAAAGCTGCTTGGTTTTTTGCCCTGCTTTTCCTAACATGAGACCACTGACCTTGGGCAAATTGCAGAGTTAACTTTTCCAAGGTTCAGTTTCCCCATCAGGAAAAAATAATGATCCTTTCTGTAATTGCAGGGTAGGCATAAGGCTTAAATGAAGTCCTGTAGGAGAAAATGTGTAGCACTCCCTAGATTTCTTGGACCACAGCAGCAGCAGCCCAGCAGTGCTATTTTCTTAGTGGTGGTGAAACAGAAGGTGTAAAGTGAGATATAAGGGATGTTTTGGCTGTGGCATCGTGGGTTAAGGATCCAACTGCAGCAGCTTAGGTCTCTGGGGAGGTGCAAGTTCACTTCTTAGCCCACTACAGTGGGTTAAAAGATCCAGCATTGCTGCAGCAGGGGCTTGAGCAATAGCCTGGGAACTTCTATATACTTGAGGTGTGGCCATTAAAAAAAAAAAATTGGAATGTTGGGGATCCTACCTTAATCTGTGTTTTTCAGTCTTGGGGTTCCTAATTCCAGCATACTTCTAGCTGATGCTATTTGAAATAGCACACTGGAGGAAAGAACTTTAAAAAAAGTCCAGTACTGTACTTTTTAATAAGTTGGACCTATTACTTACTAAAATATATCCTTTACAAGGCAGTTGTTTATTTTATTCTGTGACCTCTTTACAGTAAATTTCAGTACCATTAAAGGCTTAAGACACATTATTGATTATTTGAATATATGTGTCATTAATCTTCCGTTGCTCTCATACATTTTATATGTACATTTTAAGTGTTGTCTTTTGCATTTAGATGGAGAAGAGTAGTTTCAGAAGAACACTGACTTGTGGGTATTAGCTCCATATAGCACTTCAAGAGCTCCCTTGAGCTGATTTGCGTGTAAATTTCTACACTAAAATGGGCTTTCAGAATAGTGACTGCTAGATAAACTATGAAGTGTCCTTAGTAAATAAAAATGATTAATCTCAGCTGAATAAATTCGCTATGGCTGGTCAGATAGTCTCATCCAATTCTGTTTCCTGGTTCTATAAAAAGCTTTTCTCTTTTTGTATTAAGGTTGTCTATAGTTTTAATGGAACCTTTGAATTATTATCTGATTTTTAAAAATTGGTTTATAAAAGGAGATTGATTCTTTAAATTAGGGGTTGTTGCAATGTTGTTAATGGGCCAGAGGGACTCCTGTGATGGAACCTGGAAACCTTGGTCGGGAAAACTCATTTTAAATCTGTGTTAAGATACACTTTAAAAAAATCACAATTATTAATGACTGACTTTGGTTTGGACAGTAACAGGAGTGTGGGAACATAAGAGAACTAACAGGCAAAAGCAAACATCTGTTGAGCACGGTCCTTGCTGGTTGTTTAATTTTTATTGCCAGGCACTGATAGTCATTTCTTTCCCAGGGTTATGAGAAGATTCTAAAATCAAATAAGGCTTTTGAATAGTGAAGATGTTTACCACTGTCCTGCTGAAGAATCCTATAGATTTATAGTGATCCTAAAAGGTGTCTCATATCTACTATATTAACTGGCTTTTTAGAAGCTTATGAACATTGTAGCTTTTATTGATTCCAGGGAATTGTATCCAACAATAAGCAATAAAAGTCGATGGTACTTTTCTTCCCCTATAGGGGTTGTGGATCAATATTTTGAATTTACTATAATTTGCTGGTAATGGATGGAAGACCTGAAAAAATTGTGGAGCCTTGCAGGGCACAGCTGTGCAGTGTTGCCTTTTTATCTAAGCTCACTGTAGGTCACAGCCTTTCCCAAGTAACAAGAAACATAGTTAAGTGGCAGGGCTGCTATTCATATTTATCAAGAGCCTTCGTAAGTCTCTTCTAAGGGAAAAAAGAGAACCACACAGCTTGTCCACATTGACCTTAATCTTGTAGTCCTGAAGGCCCTCTAACTGTGCACTGTCTTAAAGGCAATTAAAATTTTAAATATCCAGCAATTGTGTTTGATCTCCTTCTGCTCAAGGAATTTTTCTGCTGATTAGTAACAGGTGTGATTTCACTGAAGCCTGATTTGCTTGGAATCATCCGGTTGTTGGACAGAACTGTGCATTGAGAGAGGAGGAGGTAGGCGCCCTGGGCACTGGCTCTTTGATTTTAGCCATTTCTGTCTTGATCAGAGCACTTCGCTTGTGCCCCATGTGCAGCATCTGATGTGGTACTCACGTGTGTGAGTATCACGCTTCCGTAGTAAGTAAGGGCTGATGTCTAGGATGCCCTTGTGTTCGGGAACTGTGCCACATGCAAGATGTGTGTTCTCAGCAGTCTTCTCAGCACTTTAGGACATAAATTGTAAGATCCGCATTTTTGAGCCTTGGAGAAGTTAAGGAGATTTTTTTTTAAGGATGTTTTCCAGCCTTGACTTCCCTTAAACTATAGGCATATCTGAATCTGGAGCTGGTTCATCTAATCACTATGAAATATCCAGTTGGCTTTAAATAAGGATTTTTATTTAGCATAAAGTTTTGTTGCTCTATACATGTAATCCTGTTTAGCTTCTTTTGTTGCCAAGGACTGTGGCTCCTCTAATTTGATCAAAACAAATTGCCTTAATTTCAAAAATGACACACTTTTGTTGCTTGAAAGGGACAGTGTTTTATTCTTTAAGAACAAAATGAGCACAGAAAATACCATATGGCTGTGGACTGGAAGCTACTAATCTTTAGGAAGTAAATATACTTCACCTAGTGTATAGTAGGCACTCAATAAACTGAATGTGTTATTAATGTAAATACTAGTTGTTACTCAGCAAACCCTGAAGAAGAAAAGCATGGAGATTTTGAAGTAGGAAGCAGATTTCCTTTATATAATACTGTACTGGAAGGCAGTATGTATATAAATATGAGAGTCCCAAGCTTGATTTTTGATACCAAGGGTATAACGTGTTAGGAAGTAACAAAACCCATAGTAATTGGCTGGAAAGGAAGCTTGTTTCATCTGCTCATTTACTTGAGGTTAAGCGATGATTCGACTCGTTATGCTTCTTCTACTTTAAAAGGTCTGTGTTAAAAGTACCGTGTTTGCAAGGTTTTGCTTCAAATAAAACCAGAGTCTATAAAAATAATTTAAGTGTGAAATTTGCTTAGAACGAGCTGCAAAGCTGTGTTGTAACACTCTTTTCTAAGAGCAATTGCCAGTGTGATATCAACTGAATGCAACTTGATAGCCCACACAAGGCGGGGTCCGTGGTATAAACGCACCAAATCTTACTCAGTGATGAAAAATAATGAAGCTGCTCTGGACTCAGATTGATAGAGGTTCACAGCCAAGCCAAGCCATTTACCAGCGTGTGATCTTGTGTAGCTATTTAACCCATCTGTGCTTCCGTCCTATGAAATGGAAATCAGAGTGAAGATGAAAGAAGATAATGTATGTCACCACGCAGTCCACGTTAGGGACTGTTGTTACGAAGTGGATGAAGGCAGATGGGATTCGTAAAGAAAAACAATTCCCACCAGTTGTGTAAAAATTTTAAAGTGGAAAAGGGGTTTGTGATGGATGATATTTAACTTTCATGCAGGAAAGACCTAGGAAGCCCACCTTTGCTCTTATCTTACTTTGCTCGTGTTCCTGCCCATCAGGGACCCTGGGGTCTAATTTAAATGGTTTTGCCATCCCTTTATCCACATTCAGCTTTCCATCATTTCACTTTTGAATGGCCCTCTTTCCTAATCTCTGGATGGCGCCCTGCCCTTACCTCCTAAGGTTCTAGACCTTCCAGGAAGTTAAGCATTTCTTCTCATCTCCTGTAGATCCCCTACACCTATTTCTCTGGCATTTGCCCCTCCTCTTTTTCCCCACTGCCTCTTCCTTGGTGCTGGCACTGGGCCATGCCTCCCAGACAACTGAATCAGCCTCTGAACTCCTTTCCCATTGGTCCTTCGCAAACCATTTGATGTCCGGTAACCAGAGTGATCATTTTTGATATGTAGATTTGGCCATCGTATTCTCTTAGTTAAAATGTTCTATGAGCTCTCCATTGGGTGAAGAATAAAGACAGACTCTTCCAAAAACCTTTTACAATTGGCTCTGCCCTGGACTCCACACTCAGGTGCCGTTGCTTTTTTTCTTTCTACCCTCTGCTCTGGCCATTGTAAGTTTACAAAGAGCTGTGCACTGTTTCACTCCACCCTACATCCATCCCCTCTTCTGGAATACGCTCCTTTCCTCACCCCCTCCTGCTGCCTTGCCAACTGAGACGCTGCTGAAGAAAGAGCAGGCTCACGCATTGCATCACTTGGGAATATCTGAATGTCTTGGAACAGAAAACACAGGTTAAACTGGTTTGAATAATAAAGGGACTCGTTTGGCTTAGGTAGCTGAAAAATCTGGGTATGGGCAAGACAAGATCCATTGTTCCAAAGATAGCACCCAGGACCCAGTTTCTCCCTGTCTTTCTTCTCTGTCGTCTGCTACCTTGAGGCTGTCATGTGCTTCTTAGGGTTGATGCTTTTCCTTTCCTGCTAGTTCTCTTAGAAAAGGGAAGTTCTTTCCCAGGAGCCTGGAGCAAGCAGGGTTTTGCATCTTGTTTTCCCGGATTGAAGCAGATGCCATCTTTGAATCAATTACTTTGGCCCAGACAATGAACTTTGTCATTAGTTTAACTTAACCTGAGCTAAGCCTTTGAGGTTTAGAATAGTGTTGGCGCCACCAGATTTGGTTATCATAAATAATGGGGAGCATGATTGGGCAGGAAGCATCCCGAGTCTCCTTAAAGAAAACTGATCACCCCCTCCCTTGGTACTATTGCACACTTTGATAAAAACCTCTTTTCCAGGCCTTTCCACACGGTTTTAAAGCAAGTTAAGTCCTTCATCCCCAGTGCCTGGCACAGCACATGCCTCATCAGCCTTTATTCAAAGGCGTGTGATTGAACACAGGCACCTACCTCACTTCTCTTGCTTTAATCCCAGCCTGTGCCCCTTGTCCTCATGTTTAGCAGAGATTTTGCCTACTCTGTTCCTAAAATTGACAGAACTCAAGGTAAATTGCTTCAGTTTTCCTTTGTTCTTCTTTAACAGGTACCTGTTTTTACCTGTAAGTTTCCTCCTCTTTGGAGGAAAAGTGCCCTTGTTATTATTCTTATTAAAGCCAGTGCTCTCTGCTTGTGTATTCATTCAGTCCCCCTCTCTGTCTTGCTCTTCTTTACCTTGGAATGAAGAGGAAAACTGGGGCTAGGTGGCATAGATTCACATTTTGCTTCTACCATCTCCTGGCCTGATGATCCTGGGCAATTAATTGCTCATCTCTGGGCTTTCCATGGAAAGGCTGGAGAGTTCTGCCAGACAGTCTGGTGACTTTGTTAGGAAATTTATCGATTCCATTACTTTTTTGGCCACACCCATAGCATGCAAAAGTTACTGGACCAGGGATTGAGTCTGAGCCATAGCAGTGACCACACTGGATCTTTAATCCACTGAGCCACCAGGGAACTCCCTAGAGTTCTATAGGACCTTATAAACACCAACAAGATTGACACCCATATTGTGACTCAGAAGCTTTGTATATGCAAATGGGCTGTGAGATGAAAGCAAGGTCTTAAGGCTGGTGGCTGTTGATTTGAGTTCATGGCAAAAAAACCAACTCAGAAAGAAAGGAAGGCAGTAACTACTTTCTTCTGTTTTTCTGAGAGAATATGTGGTTGGGATCAAGTAAAAGTAATATGAAAACCCAGCAGGCATTTTGTGTGTAACTTTTATGGTTTATTTTGTTGAACTTCACTGCCACAAATAAATACATATAAAGTGCACCATGGTTACAGACACAAAATAGAATGAAATAACATCTCATATTCCCACTGAGGGAGTTCAGTGGTATTTTCAGGTCAGATGGTTTGAATGTCCATGCATCTGTGTAGAGGGCTACGTCCTGCTTTTACAGGTTTTCATGCAGAAAGTCATGTACTTTATGGGCAGTTTACTGGATTTTTCAAAGCTGGTTTGACGTCAGCCAATTTTGCCTGCTGCCCTGTTTCAGAACCAAGCCTTCATGTGAAATCTGGTTCTGTGGTGCAAACTTTTCTGCCCTCTGCTTCTGCCTTCAGAAATGACTTTCAATAATGGAGGCTAGAAAAATGGGGCCAAAAGCATTCTTTTAAAGAGTCAATTCATGTCTAAGCCTATATCCCTGGCTAAATTTATCCTCCATCTGGTAGGAGAAGTCCATTTGGTGTATCCTTCCTTGCTCTATAATGCTTCCCACTTGCAAAGGAAATAAATAAAAACCTAAAACCTAAAACTTGACTACCATAATAACAGCAGTATTCCATTAAGAAAAAAAAATTCCAAAGGCAAACGGTTTATGCAAACTAATAGTCCTTAAGGGTACTTAAAAGTACCAACCTCCACGAAACAAAACATATACAAACAACTCTCGCTCCATCTCCTGGGTGGTGTTCAGACATTAGTATTTATAAAAGCTCCCTGGGTGACACTGATGTGTAGCCAGGCTGCATTCAGAACCACTGTTTGAGCTGAATTATCTCATCCTTTTTTATTTTCTCTCCCCTGTTAGTATTTACTCATTCAGATTTTACTGCATATTCTTGCACCTGGTGATATCTCTTTTGTTGGGGTGTGTGTGTGCATGTGTGTGTGTGTGTGTGTGTGTGTGTTTCCCCAAGTAGCTTTAAAATCTGTTTTATTTTGTTTCTTCCTTATGTGTCCCTAACAGTGTCTGATATACTGCCTCGCACATCTGGGCTCTTTGAACTCTCTCCCTAAATTAATAGTTTGTTTGTTGGCACAGAGTAGTTGTAGCCACCCTTGATGACAGGGTAGGGCCACCAATGATTAATTAAAGGACGATGATCTTGGGGAAATACATGAACTTTAGATCTAATAGTTTCTGGAAAATAGTGTGGAAGTGGTGCATGCTGGCCGTCACTGTTTTGTTTGTTTGCAGGGTATTGTTTTTGTTTTGTTTTCGGAGGGGGAAGGGGGTTACTGACTTCTAGATCGTCTTCTGGACCTGGTCCCACCTCCCCCTGTCTTTGCGAAGGGAGCCGGTGCTCCGTGTTCGTGCTCCCTAGGCGGCTGGGGCAGAGACCCAGGTGAGATCACACACACCCACGGGGCCTTGAAACCTGCCAGGATGCTCAGAGGAAGGTGCTGGAACAGTCAAGAGGTCCTTCCTGCAGGCTCAGCTCCAGTGGAGCAGCAAAGGTGTCCTGATGGGGCCATTCCCCAGGTGTGGTCATGTTCTTCGGGGGGTATTTCCTGGTTCTTGCCCATTTTATGACCTTGCCTGGGCAACCATCCTGTCACCTGTGTGAGAGCTGCTATCTACCCAGTAATATTTTTACATTCCAGCCTCATTCGGTTTCTGTTATTTAAGAACACCAGGCTCTGTGTTGGCACAGCATGTCATTTATTTATTCATTTATTTATTTAACACATGAACATCCAAAAATTTTATCAGAATGTTTAGTCTTTTAGTTTTTTCTCTGATACCTTAAATGGATAGTGATATTTTGGTATCTGCTCATTAGTTGAAATAATATTTAACAAAGACGTAAAATATGTTATGCAAGGAGTTAAGATGAAGACATGACCTCTGCTGTCAAGGAATAAAAAATACAGTGAGAGTCAGAGTTTTAATTTTTCTTTGGTTGGGATTTTATAGAAATAATGTTCGAATTTGATAAGTAAAACCTGGTTCTGTCTCCTTCTTCTTTTTCTCTTTTTTGGCTGCCCCATGGCATATGGAGTTCCCAGGCCAGGGATCGGATCTGAGCCACAATTGCCACCTAGGCTACAGCTGGTGCAGCAATTCCAGATCCTTAACCCACCGTGCCAGGCCAGGGCTTGAACCTGTGTTGCAGGGCTCCCAAGATGCCGCCGCGGATCCTATTGTGCCACAGCAGGAACTCCAGTGTTGTCTTCTTAATTTGCATTTTTTATTAGTAAAGTTATTCAACTTTTTACTTGTTATTGAATATTTGCATTTTAAGGAATCTTTGACTCTTTTTCTTTTGATTTTTAGACACTTTATGGAAGTGATAAGCCCTTCGTCATATCTTTCCAAATATTCCCCCCCATTTTTGTCTGCCTTTTAATTTCATTTGTAGTTTTTTGTTTTGTTTTTGTAATTTTTATGGCTGCACCCGCGGCATAAGAAACTTCCAGGGCCAGGGATTGAATCTGAGCCACAGCTGCGACCTGAGCCACAGCTATGACCTGCACCGCAGCTGCAGCAATGCCGGATCCTTAACCCAGCACACTGGGTCAGGGGACGAACCTGTGCCTCTACAGTGACCTGAGCTACTGCAGTTGAATTCTTAACCTCTTTTCCACAGCTGGAACTCATGTAGTATTCAGCATGTCACTTAACAACAATTAAATGTGTAGCAAAATTCTCCCCACTCTAGATTTCAAAGATCCCTGTATATACACATATATGTATATGTGCCTCTTCTCCTTTTTCTGTCTTTCCTCTCTTCTCCTGTCTCTTCCAGCCCATGGTTTTACTTACCATCTTATATGATAATGACTCTGAAGTTTATTTCCAGCCCTGACCTCTCTCCTGTTCCCCGACCTTTGTCCGACCACCTGTTGGAATATTTTCCTTTGGAATTCTTATAGACATCTTGGATGTAACATACCCAGATAGAACTGTTCTTCCCTCAAACTTTGTTTGTCCAGGCCAAAAACTTTGACTCTTTCTTGCTTTCTTCCTTCTTCCGCATCCAATCCTTTTGTACATTCTATAAAACTGTATCTCAAACCTGGCTGCTTCTCACCATCTTCATTGATGGTCTTAGTCACAATCTCTCATTTAGACTATTTCTATAACCTTCTAAAATACTGGGATGAAATATGGCCTTCAAATAAGCTTAAACAATTTACATATTTATTAGTTCATCAATTCCATGCTCTAGCCTAAACACACACACACACAGGCCCATACCTCTTTCTTCCTACCTCTGTCTTCTCTTTCGAAAGAACTTAAAAAAAATTGAAATCATCTTAGATGTATGGAAAAGTTGCAAGACAGCTGGATTTCCACGTACTCTTCCGCCAATTTCCCCTTATGTAACACTCATCAGAATGGTGAAATTTGCATTGGTACATTGCTATTAACTAAACCACACACCTTATTTGGATATCACCAGCTTTTCCACTAATGTCCTTGTGATGGTTCAAAATCCAGTCAAAGATCCTATGTTGCATTTAGTCATCGTTCCTCGATGACCCACTGACCCATGACAGTTTCTCAGTTGTTCCATTTTCCACAATCCTGACAGTTTTGAAGATGGTCTGTAGAATAACCCTCAAATTGGGTTTTCCTGATGCTTTTTTTCAGGATGAGATTGGAGTTCAGGATTTTTGGGGAGAACGCCAGAGGTGAAGTCCTCATCACGTCGCATCAGGGGCATGTGATATCAACATTTATGCTGTGTTTCCTTGACCTCAATCACTTGGTAAAGACAGTGTCTGTCAGGTTTCTCCACTGAAAAGTCGCTGCTTTTCCCTTTCCCCTCCTAATTTTGGAAGCGAGTCACTAAATCCTGCCCACTCTCTAGGGGAAGAGAATTAAACCCCACCTCTTGAACGAGGGGATGTCTGTTTGTAATGTAAAATAATGTGAAGCTCCCTTCTCTTTTAAAATATAAATTGACCCATCAGTTAAAAAGAATAGTTCAAAGATCTCTTAAGCACTTGCAGCATGCATAGCCTTGTTGCTTTATTTGTATATGTATTACTATTAAATGCTTATTAAATAGAATGTCTTTAATACATCATCAGTGTGAAAACTGCTTGTACATATTAGACACTGCAGCTCTTTCTCAATATCCTTTATGAATGGGACAAGTTTATTTTCTCCTTTTGAGGCCAAGGTTAGCTGAGAAAAGGGGCAGAATCATTGGTTATGCTTTCTCTTCTTGCTGGACTCACAGAAATTCTCTTCCTCGGTTTGGTTTGAGGAACCTATGTGTCTTCAGTCTTATCAAGGGATTGTAAGAAGATAGAGTTCTCTGATAAATTAACTTTCGTCCACCTTTTTTTTTTTATAATGATTTTTATTTTTTCCATTATAGCTGGTTTACAATGCTCTGTAAATTTTCTACTATACAGCAAGGTGACCCCGTTACTCATACCTGTATACTTTCTTTTTTCTCACGTTGTCATGCTCCATCATAAGTGCCTAGCCATAGTTCCCAGTGCTACACAGCAGTATCTCATTGCTTCTCCATTCCAAAGGCAATAGTTTGCATCTATTAACCCCAAATTCCCAGTCCATCCCATTCCCTCCCCCTTCCCCTTGGCAACCACAAGTCTGTTCTCCATGTCCATGATTTTCTTTTGCGTGGAAAGGTTCATTTGTGCCCTATATTAGATTCCAGATACAAGTGATTTTTTTGTGTGTGTGTCTTTTTAGGGCCATACCCACGACATATGGAGGCTCCCAGGCTAGGGGCCTACGCCAGAGCCACAGCAACGCAGGATCCGAGCTGTATCTGCGACCTACACACACAGCTCACGGCAATGCTGGATCCTTAACCCACTGCGTGAAGCCAGGGATCGAACCCACGTCCTCATGGATGCTAGTGGGATTTGCTAACCGCTGAGCCACAGTGGGAACTCTGCTTCACCTTTATTTTCAATGCAGGTATTTGCTAGTTACCATTGTTAGAAAGGGGGGCAAAAGAGACCATAATATCAAGCAAGTAATTATGCACAGCAATTCTAAAAAATATGAAAGTCACTAAAAATCACAACTAATGAAAATAATTAAAAGTGTTTAATATTCTTAAATATGCTCATGCATTTCTTTAACCTGTGATGATGACTAATTGCATATTTTTTAGTTCAGATGGATGCTTCTTGCTTTTTTTCCTCTTCCCTTCTCTATTCTTATCCGATGCTAATTTTTTACATACGTAAATATACTATGCAGAAGCTTTGGCTTATGACTCAGACCAACCAGTCCTTCATGTCTTATCTAATTATCTATATATGTGTTTGTGACCTTATCCTGACATGAGAAAGTGAGGACACACACACACGCACACCCAGGACTGGGGCAGTAAGTGCCTTGATGCTGCACATGTACATCCAAGTGCAGGGCGGTCAGTCTGTGGTCCCCATGCAGCAGCGTTGCAGCCCCTCCTGGCTCCATCTGCAATCACTTAGCCCTCCTGGTATTTGCAAGCTTTTGCAGCCCCTGTTCCCAAGGTCTTGGCCACAGCACATTCATTTCTCTCACTTTATTACCATCGTATCTGATTCCAATTTGCTACCAAATTGAGTTTCCAGTTCCGAGCCTGACATTCAAGCCGTCAGGTGGATTAGCTCCTCAGCCTGGTTAGCGCAGACCCTGCAGGTCAGGTGACAGTGGCCTATTAAATGTCCCCTGCTCCTCATCCTGGAACCCAGGCCACTGTGCCAGGGAACAGCAGTGCAGGGTGACCCACCGCAACCTATCTTCTTGTTTAGAACTCGTAATTCCAGACCTGTTGGAAAGACTTTTGATTAAAAACAGAGTTGGTTTTTATCCCTTATCTCGCTGTTTCAGCAGTTTTCTCTCAGAGCAAAGTAGCCAGCTCCTGTTGGGTCACTTGGTGGAATATGATTGATTGAACTATTTGGGGATCATGTATTTGGCCCTTCCCCCTCTGTAGCTGATTCTCAGTGATCTGTTTGCATACAAAATTGAAACAACACCTGACATATTTTTCTGTTATTGATAACACTTCAGGTCCTTCTCCTTTTCTTTTGATGCTGCTGTCAAATGAACTTTACTAGACAGCAGTATTTACTTCTTTAATTAAACTCTAGGCCTTTTGCTATATAGTGGGTCTGAGGAATTTCTTGCTAAATTTCTCTGATGAATGATCACTTCTAGGGAGTTCTGTTTCTGTTTTTCTTTTTTTTTTTCACCTGAATATAAAACAAATTCCTCATTGCTTGCCATAACCCAAGACACACATATAGAAAATTACTCATTGATTTCCTGTTTACATTTCAGTTCCCGAGGAAAACTGTCTTGGTCAAAGATTTTCCTCTTCTCATTAGAGTCTTTAGTAGATAAAGGTGTATTTATGTTTCAGAATCAGGGAGTCAAGTTCAACAAACGCTGTAATTTCTTGGGACTAATGAAGGATTAAAGAAAAACTTGAAACAAGCAAATGAACAACAACAAAAAAGTAAAGCATTTATTTCACACTGAACCCTGCCGCCTTTGAAAGGAACACGTTAGCTGTTGGGAGAACAAAGAAGATATTCTGTCCCCCAAATTGTTGTTTTTTCTTGCAATTAAACAGTGGTGTGATTATTTTAACTCTGTATCGAAATACATTTTGCAGTTAATAAGTAAGTAAAGTAATAACTTTGAATAAGTTCTATTTAAAGCAGGGTCCTCCTCTGGGTTGCTGCTCTCAAGTTCATTTTCTTTAAGCTGTGCTCAAGTAAATTGCATGGTTTAGAAGTAAGATGTGAGGCCACAGGCCATGACAAACATTTAAGGATCCAATAAAAATAGGGAACAGGAAAGGTGAGTTTGAAGCTGGAGGGGAAACACCTTTCAAAAGATGATGCTTGAGCTCCTGGAAGGCAAAAAAAAGAAATGATAATTATGGGACTGAAAGCCCAAACTTAGTAAAGCCTTTCGAATTTTGAGTTAAAATAGCCAGATGACTCATTGCTTCCTATTCTTTAATTATTGTCATCAAGTAATCCTTCTTACGTGCCCAGGCTGCTGAAAACTCCATTAGTGGGTGGAGGTATTTTTGGATCCCTTTTTGTTTGTTTGGCTTGTCTGCTGGGTTGTTTTGTTTTGTTTTCCCACAGACGCTCCATAGAAAGGTTGATAATGATCTTAATTTGAGGTAACTATGAGAACACCCTTTAAAACTATAAAGCACTCTATTAATTGTTGCTGTCAGGTTACTTTTTTAGAGGTTCATTAACCTACTTATAAAATTCTAAATCATAAGTCACATTTGTTTTCAGAAGGAAATCTTTGGCTGTATTTCTTTTGTAAACTGTAATCTTTGATAGACGTGATGTTTTGCAAGAGTTTATTTCTCTTGGGGGTCAACAGTCTGATTTAACTATCCTTTTCATTTCACCTTTCACTTAATTATAATCCTGCAAAATTTCTCCTCCTCCTTGTATTCGTTTCCTCTTTGGGTAAGTTCTTTGGTTCCTCAGAGTTTTCCTTACCCTCAATTACAGGGTCCTGTAACTCAACTCAGTATTTTACTGTCATTGCCTTGGGAGGATTGATGTCTTTTCTGCTCTGGAATTTTGGTAAACTGTGTTTGTACCTTAAACACAGTGTGTAAAGGGAACAATGTAAGAAGGGATCCAGCATAAAAATGATTACGCTAAAATCTTTGCCGTATAGAAAATGCCCAAATCAAGCATAATAAGGATCATACATTTTATGTTGTCTGTTTGGTGTCCTGTTAGTTTGAGGTTAATGGAACATCTCATAGACAACGTTTTGTTTTTTCTTTTGCAGAAGGAGCTGAGTCTCCCCAGAAGAGGAAGTTTGTAAGTAGCATAATTCAGTTTCCTCATTGATTTATTTGCTTTTTCAGATTGTTTGTAATGTGATTATTCTCTGACTTGTTAGATTTTCAATGGCAGTTGGAAGATTAATGATAATCAATTGAATTAAGGAAACAAAAAGCTTTGCATTTATTTATAAACATCAGATGTTAATGATTCCAGGATAACTTATACAACATTTCCAGGGCTTGTGCCTTATGGGCCTTGTAAACCAAAAATGCATATTTATTCCTGGGAGAATCTCCATTTAAATTTAAAATTTCTATTATGTAATCAAGCAAGAACATTATTTGATCTGCAGATAGTTTAAATTGATCTGGACAAAAAAATTCATGCGTATCTACAAGATCCAGATATCCATGACTGTCTTCTATACCATGAATTTTATGCAGAGTAAATGACACATTTTTGTATTTAATTGATGATGACTTTTCATCTGCCAAACTTTCTATTAGAGCTAGACCTTACTAGTTCGTGTAATGCTCTTATATTAAAATAGCAAATTGTTTAACGTTGACTTGATTTCTTTACAGTGTGTTTTAACCTTCTATTTTTAATGCTAATAATATTAAATTTGCATAAATCATAGTGTTTTCTTTTTTCCATTAGCAAGTTGCAGAATGAAATTAATTGCCTTTAATATTCCACTAACTTTAGGGTAGACTTGTTATTAACTAGTTCTGTGGAAGGGCTGATGGAGAAATATTTGCATTAGTTGCCTGATTTAGGTTGAATTTAGTGGATGGGGCAGTGTCCTTCTAAAAAAATTAATATGACATTTAAGATAAGTTGATGTAAATCTCCACTGGCAGGATTGGAAATATACACAGTGACTGTGGAAAGAACTCATTCTGTTGATTAAATCTTGTGAATCTTATCAATCTTTGCATCTAGAAACTAAAACTTCATCAGTCATGAACATTTCATTACTATCCATTTTCACCTCTACTTTTTTAGTTGCCAGGAGGACACTAGACCATTATTCTTGGAGTATGTACCTAAATATATTTTCACGAGCTTCCAGCTTACATCTCTGTGCACTCTAGGTTAATGGCCTAATAGTTTGCCATAGGAAATGCCCGTAAAATCAAAAACTTCCATTTTTCTGCATTTTGATTAGGACTCGTTTGCCTAGACTTGGGAAAGTTCAAACTTTTTGATATTTCACATCATGATGAAAAATAAGAAACAAGAAAAACAGAAATATCTATGGGAAATACCTTTCTAAAAAAATTCTCTTTTCCCTCTTAGTTTTGTTTAATGCTTAAAAGCATTCTAGGCTTGTCTTTCGTACTTTATTGAAAATCTTTAGAACTTCAGTCACATCTTCTTTTCAGCCTTTATAATAGATTGTGCTTTTTATTCTGTTTGAATTACTGTTTCCTATAAATTATTATTATGAGAATGTTAATTATCAAAATAGACTTTTTTTTATACCCAGTGAAGGGCCATATCTCCTTTTGCACTTGTATAAATCTCGATTCTGTTCATGCTACCTGATTTATGTTGATAGCCATGAGTTGATGGGGGGTATTCATGGTAAGGAAAATGTTTATATTTCTCTACTTTGAGCATGGAATCTCTAATTAAAGAAGAGGTGAGACCATGCTTTGAATACTATAGTAAGAGAAAGACAGAATTACATTTAAGGCAATTAAAAACCCCTCCTTATAAAAATCAGGTGACCTATCGATCCAAGGGGAATGAAACATTGTATGATATCAACATAAATCTACCAGTTTAAAGTGCATTTTGGAAAAATGAACAATTCCAAGGAAAGCCAACAAACATAAACATGTCCTTATGTATTGTCTATTAAATATAAGTAGTTGCAAAAGAAATAATGATGTATGACATAAATGCTCTGGGACGTAATGCTACTCCCAGTAACTACCACACCGAATCCAGTCATTACTGTCCCCATGCAAGTTTCTTTTATGACTTTGAGGAAAAGAAAATACTTATATTGTAAATGCTCAACTGATTTTAGTACAAATCCAGTGAGAAAGAGCACACGTGGGTTTTTATTAGGTATTGGTGCTCACTGGCATAATGGCACCTGATCATTAAGCCTCTTAACAACCTTCTGAGTTTCTCTATTGCATAGAGGCTTTCAGGTCTTTGAGTACCTCTCCTGGAAAGATTGCGGACTTGATCCTGCTCTTCTGTTGAGGTGTCTTTCCATGTCAACAGTGAGCACCTGTGCAGTGTGATAGATTCCTCCTTCTCTAGGGTTACCCAGCAATGTGCTTGAACTTGTCAGAGGAGGTGTACCTTCAGAAAAGCTGTGCTCTTGGAAGAAGGTACCTGATTTTGATGTATCCGCCACTTCTAATGTGTATGTCTTGAAGGCTCATATTTTAAATATGCGTCTTCATGACTGAAACACTTAGAGATTTATTGGCTTTTTCAAAAACATTTAATAATTGTTTTGGAGCTCCCATTGTGGTGCAGCAGAAACAAATCAACCAGTATCCATGAGGATGTGGATTTGATCCCTGGTCTCGCTCAGTGGGTTGAGGATCTGGTATTGCTGTGAGCTGTGGTGTAGGTCACAGACACGGCTCAGATCTGGCATTGCTGTGGCTCTGGGGTAGGCCAGCAGCTGTAGCTCCAATTAGACCCCTAGCCTACGAACCTCCACATGCTGAGGGTGCGGCCCTAAAAAAAAAAGCAAAAAAAAATAGTATTTTTCTAATTAAGCTTATAGATAATTTTAAAGTCTGAAATCATATGATAAAAACACATGCAAAAAGCATATATATATATATATAATATAAAAGTTAAAGCTTTCACAAATAAAGGAATACAGAAAGTAAGCTTCTCTTTTTAGTACTAATTGAAAAGGATAAAAAAGCAAACTACAGTTCCTCTAGAAAAAAGTAATTCAGATCCCCAGTGATTTTTAATTTATGACCATTTTCTTAAGGACTAGCTAGCTTGAAGTGTCTGTTTTATATGTGTTTTAAAAGGTTGTGAAGACAGTGATTTTTGACTTTTTTTTTTTTTTTCTTAATTGTATAAAGGGCAGCAGACAGGCGAGGTCGAGGAACTCCTTTCCAGGCTGGATGTTACTAAGTAACCAAGGGACCCTGGATCAGTTTTCTAGAGGCTTTTCCAGCCCTTTACGAACATCAAGGCCCCAGACCCCAGCTCTCCTCTGGCCCCCTATCCGAGTGGGTTTTAGCCAGTTCTCTTCTCCTTACAAAGAGGAGCCATTTGCTCCTGATCCCAGATTCTTCTAGCACTTTCCTTGTCTTCTTCCTCAGAACTGAAGTTGCCATATTCTCTGCTCCTTTTCCTCTCAGCTAGCTACCTGTCAAAATCTATGTATCCTGAATAAATCATGACATAGTCATACAACGAAATCCTGTACAGCAGGTAGGACAACTGAACTTGAATGGATCCATCAACAAGTTTAATTACAAAAAAATGCAATGTTGAGCAAAAGCCAAAAGCAAATTCCAGATACCAGAGAGAATTTACGTTGTCAAGTTTCTCATAACACCGAATCTAAACAGTGCATATTTATAAAAGAGCTAATAGTGTTGTGGGTCCCTTAACTAGTCCTTTTGAACTTGGGTCCTAAAATGACAGTTCCAAGGGGAAAGCTCTCTGGGAGGGCTTCATTTTCAAGCAGGCAAAGTGGAAAGCCTAAGATGTGGGCTAATGGATGGTTGAGAGCAAAACCAAGGTTCCCTGGCGGCTCCTCTTTAATTTTAAGGGACCCCTTCGTGTTTTGTTAATTGCCCAGATAAACAACTCTCCAGGACAGAGGGCGCTCCTTTTTTTTTTCATGGACTTCCCTGGAGACAATGGCAGGGAATTCGTTGGGGCCAGCTCCCTTACCTCCTCCAATCTTTAGATTCTCCCCCCCCCCCCAACACAGAGAGGAAACTGCACTCTGTTCCAGCAGATAAATTCTTCTTGCTACCTAAAAGAGCCTTTCTCCTATGACTTTTTTTTTTTTAATTTTTTTTGCCTTTTAGGGCCACACCTGCACATATGGGGGTTCCCAGGCTAGGGGTCAAATCAGAGCTACAGCTGCTGGCCTATGCCACAGCCACAACAACTCGGGTCCAAGCCGTGTCTGCCAGCTACACCACAGTTCACAGCAAGGTCAGATCCCTAACCCACTGAGTGAGGCCAGGGATCAAACCTGCATCCTCATGGATCTTAGTCAGGATCGTTAACCGCTGAGCCATGAAGGGAACTCCCTCTTCTCTGGCTTTTAGTCATGCAGTCATGTTACTGCATTGTTTCATGGGGCCCTGTAGTTTTGGGATCTGTAGAACCATCTGCAGTTATCACTTTATTTTTGTAGAAACAGTGACCGACACTTGGTCAGTCAGTTTCTTGGCTTTACGTTTTTTTGGCCACACACATCTGGCAGCAGAAACCCAAAGCAAAAGTAGCTCCCCCTGTGCACAGAAGGCTTCAGAAGTATGTTTCTGCATGCCGAGGAATTGCAGGGAATATTGAAATTACTAAAAGCAATTTAGAAGTCTTCTTGGGTTAATTTTTCATTTCTCCGTCTAGCAACTGGTATCTAGCACCTATTTCTCTCCATAGAGTTTTCTCTCTTCTCCCTTCCCCTTTTCCTTTCATTATTAGTCAGGATTGTTTAGGGTCCAGTAGGGCTGGCATAGACTAAACAGGGTGGGGTACTGTTGGCATACAGTAGTTTCGAGTCTTCTTGGAGATCTGTTTTCCTATCCACAAAAAAGACAGGCATCTTAAACACACCGCGGTGCCAGACATCCCAGTAGCAGACATTCATTCAGCTGGATCTTAAAGGTATTTTTCTCCTCACTGTCTCCTTGAAATGCACAAGCCTTTGGGCGGGGTGTTCCTGAGCTGTGTTCAGCACAGCAGAAGCTGAGTCATTAATGGGAGGCTTCTGGTGGACCCATGGGGAACAAGACAGGGTGCGCCCTGTCAAGAGCCCTTGCGCTACATGTATAAATTAACAAATGTATAGAAAGGGTGACAAACTGACTTCCCATCTCTCCTATTTTGTCTCTCTTGAGTGCGGGCAGGAAAGGGTGTTTAGTATGGGCTGGAAGACAAGAGTGAACAGCAGAGGGAGACAGTGTTGGCAGAGTGGTTGGGACTCCAGAGGCAGGAGAGCCTGCAGGTTACTGGAAACTTCTGGATTTAGCTGGGCCTGCTGGTCTTATAAGACAGTCGGTCTCACTGTAGATTGATTGAATGGATACCCTGGATTAGGGTATTTCTTCGGTTAAAATTCCTCATTGTGAGACAAGATAGGAAGTGACCTTCTATGTAATTGGATAGGCTTGAGTTGATGTCATTGGCTTATGTTGGTTTGTGTATTTTTTAAAATAGAAGACACATCCAGGCCGGTTATATTTCAGCCAGAACATACTGCCTTGACGAGCTATTTAGGAAAGCAGTTTGAGTAAAATGAGGTTATTTCTAGAATGAGAAGTGAGGGAATCACCTTGGTTTTACAACTGAGTTGAATTGGATTTATGAGATTTTTCAGAAAGGTGAAGGCAACGTTTTTTGAAAGAGAGGGAAAGGGCTTAATTCAAGCAAAATAACGGGCATGTAAACCGTATTGGGGTAAGTTTTAAAATAAATGTCGTTTTCTTCCTAGCACTTTCTTCCCACCTACCCCCACACTGAAGCAAGCATTCAAAATATCTATTGTCGAAGCCAAATGGAAGTCCAGTGTCATTTTGAATGTTAGAAACCCAGAAACAAAACAAAGAAAAAATTGAGTGTTGCATCTGAATTAGCATTTAAAGTGGCATGTTTATATAAAAAGAGAATGGTGTAATATATCCTGAGAGTAAGGAGAGGATTTCAGACTGTGAAAGAATGTCAGCTGCATTTATATATTCATCGAATAGCCAGTTTGGTATTTGGTACGTATTTGCAGTACCCTGCTCACGCCTGCATTCATCTTCTGTGAAGGAGGGGTTGGGGAGGAGACCTGGGAGGTATAGACACAGTGTAGGATTGAACTTTGCACCTATGAAAATTATTAGGAAGACCCAATCCTTTTGCTCCAGGGAAGCAAGGGTTTGGATCCAGAGGAAGGGAGGGTTAGGTCACCTAGGGAGGTTTATCAAAACACGGGTGTGCCTGTTCAAAAACACTAGGGAGTGCAAATCAGAACCAACGTGTATGTGTGTCAAGGGCAGAGGCACGGGAGCTGGAGGCTTGTGGACTCCCAAGAAGAATCTAAATGCCACTGCCAGCTGGGAATAGCTCTTCTTAGCAGAGCTTCAGGGTATGTGGAGTGGCAGAGTGGGTTTCTGGATACCCAAAGGCATGAGGAAAAGTTCTCCATTTCATATTTGTTAGAATGACGTTTCAGCAAGCCTGAGTCAAACAGGGATTCGGAGAGTGTTCAGCAAGCCTTGGGGAGGGTGGCGCACTGAGGCAGGCAGTACCCGGGCTTGCTCATTAAACGCCTGCCCCCTTCTCAGGTCTGGCATTTTAGAGCCACATCGCCAGGGTTCAGTCCTACCTCTGCTGTTTTAAGCAGCTCTGTGACCTTCAGAAGATTACCACTGTGTTTCCTCATTTCCTCGTCTGTAAAGATGGGTGTACTCTTCTATCCTGGAGTGTTCTGAGGATTGAATTAGTTAATATTGGTAACATTTATAAGAGGACCTGGTGTGCAGTAAGCTCTATGTGTTTTGTTAAATAAAACAAAATGGGAATTAAGCCCTCTCCCTCCAGCCTTCCACCCCTCATCACTTATTTTTGTCCTGTAGAGTTGGACAACAGACTGCCAAGAAGGCTGAGAGAGTTTTTATAAAGTGAGATCATTTGAGTAGCATTTTCGGGGGGCGGTGGGGGGCACGTGATTTTGCTTACCAATCCTTCTGTCAATGCAGTGCTGTTATGGAGGTAGCTGACTGCGTTTACTTGGGTGGATCTTGCCCTGTGTCCCTCCTGGTGACAGGAGGTTTCTAGGTGTGTGATGGGGGCAGACCCCACACGTGTTCAGACTCTATCACATCAAGCTGTGAGGGAATTCCATGTGCTCACTGGCTTCTCTTCTAGAATAATGCATCACTTGAAACCTACCCATCCTTCTCAGCATGGTATATAGGTTACTTCTCGAAACCGTGTCTGAGACAGACAGGTGTTGAGGAAAATTAAGTGGGAGACAATAGGTACCCATATAGAAAATTTGATCATAGGATTTCAGAGCTGGAACTGAAAACTGATTTTAAATACCTTTGATTAGTGAGGAACTGACAGCTTGGAGGATTTAAGGTTGTGTGTGTTCAGATTGTTTCCTAAGTAGGAATCATGGCCAGAAGGTAGGGTTCCCACCCACCAGGGACTGGAAAGCAACCTTTCCTTCAGAGCAGTACCCTTGAGTTAGAGATAACCAGCTGGGGTGTGAGTGCATTTTGTTCCATGACAACATGAACTATGGGAGTTCCCTGGTGGCTCAGTGGGTTAAAGACCTGGTGGTGTCACTGCAGTAGCTTGTATCACTGCTGTGGCAGGGTTTTGATTCCTGGCCCAGGAACTTCTGCATGGCATGGGTGTGGCCAAAAAAGGAAAAAAAAAAAAAGATAGGAATTATCGTATTGACATCCACAGTGCATATCACACAAAAGGTAGACTTCACAGAGTCTTCTTGACTTCCCTGTGCTTGTCATGGTTTCTTTGAAAACCATTTTGGAAAGCATGACCTCAAACTCCTCTTGAGAGTGTGTGCTTAAAACTGCATCCGAATGGGAAACATCTAGTCACAGACCAGCACTGCTAGGATACTGAGTTTCCTTAGACTGGTAACGAGACTAGTGATGGCGACACTGGTGGGTGTGGCAGTCCCAGCAGCAGGAACTGGCCGTCCCCACTTGTGTCCACTGTCCAGTGAGGCATGTGAGCAGGGCAGCTGCGGTCTGTCCTCTTGACACCGTGGTGCTGTAGCAAGTTGTCCTCTGAGGGGAAGTGTGAAGAGGTGGGAGGTGGCTGGAAGACCTGGCCTGTGTCTTGCTGTTCCTCCTTAGAATGTCCTCTGCCATCTGACTGCTGAGACAGACTCCCTGTTCTTTTACTTCTGTGGCAGCTGACTGTCAGCTGACTCAGACGTAAGCAACGGGGGTGGGGGGGTGGAAAGTATTTTAGGATTTCCTTCCCTCTTTCTGTAATGGGGCCCTCCCCCCTGAGAATTCTGGCAGGTTTCTTTCCTCTGAATACACATGCTTGTCTTTGGACATGTTGTTATGTGAAGTCACTTCTTCTGGGATGGGTTTGGGGATTTTGCCATGCCTCTGTGCTGGAGCGTAAGACGTGCCCATAGAACATGCCAGCACCTGTTCACCTCTCTTCCTGTCAGCCTTCTGGGCTCTGCTTCACCCCATACCTCACCCAGGTAGCTTTTGACTCCAAGCATAGGGAAATTCTGAGCAGATAGTTCCGTAAACACAATCGTTCAAGAGAAAAATGTTTTTTGGTTTTTTTTTTTTAGGGTCACACCTGCGGCATATGGAGGTTCCCAGTCTAGGGGGCAAATCAGAGCGTAGCCGCTGGCCTACACCACAGCAACACCAGATCTGAGCCGTGTCTGTGACATACACCACAGCTCACATCAACACCAGATCCTTAACCCACTGAGCGAGGCCAGGGACCGAACCTGCATCCTCATGGATGCCAGACATACTCGTTTCTACTGAGTCATGACAGGAACTCACAAAAATTTTTTTTAAATTTGTTTTATTTTTATTTTTTATTTAATTTATATATATATATTTTGGCCACCCCCACAGCCTGTGGAAGTTCCCGTGCCAGGGATTGAACCTGTGCCATTAGCAAGGACAATGTTGAATCCTTAACCTCCTGAGCCACCAAGAAACTCTGGGAAAATATTAAGTATATCCTGTGAATTGTATTGGCATGTGGAAGTGGGTGGCATCAATTTTGCCTAGCAGAATAAATTTTAATGTTTTTTTAAAGAATGAAAATTCTAATAATAATAAATTTAAATATTCACAATATGTTGACGTCAAGGTTTTTTAAATGTCTCTGCTCTAGAACTATAATCTTTCAAGAAACATTTGCCTATTTTGTAGATGCTTAGGAGAGAGTGTCCTTCCTCTATTAGAAAATGTTAATTTGGCCTAGGCACTGTGCCCTTTATTGTGCAGAAAAAACGATTTCTAACTTTTGTTATGTCCCAAAGTCAACCTTGTGGTGACTTTAGCCCTGGGTGCTGAACACTTACGGTTATTTTCCAATGCTGATGCTAATGTTACTGGTGGTGGTGAGATGTGCTTTGTAACTTAAGAAGGAAGGTCCGCTTTGAGGCAGAGGTTATCTGTAGGATTTTTTTTTCTTTCGGAAAACTGAGGGGTGTTTTTTCTTGGAGAAGTCAGCACCCTCTGACATCTTCATGTAGTTGCCATGGAGCTCATGACATTCACTGCAGAGACAGTGGGGACCTTCCCCCTAGGCTGGCGGTGGGATGGAAGGAGGGCGTAGTCCTCTTCCTTAGGCTTCCCTTGTCCCCCTTGGCCGAGCAGGCACTAAACAGGATTTGCTCTGCAAGGGGCTCATGAGTGAGTTCACGGGGGTTTGGTATTTCAGGGCAGAAAGCATAGTGCTTAGTATCTTAACAAATCAAGAATCAATTATCCGGGAGAATAAGCAGAAGGTTTTTTATGTCTAGGATAAATTAGTTTAAACACTAAACCCAGCCTTTGTAGATTAAGGAAGCCCTTGGAAACCATGGAGTATGTTTTTAAAATGCAGTTGACATCATATACTGAAATGAAATTAATAGATCAGTAGATGCTTTCATGTCTTAGGGGAACCATGGTGGCTTTTTTAGGTGAGATTCTAAGGTATTACCAATTTGTATGTAAATGCAGTTGATTCTGATAGAATTGCAGGGAAAAATGCTGTCATCAAACATCTGTTAAAAAGCATGTTACTTAATTACTGTCTTTGAGAATTCAGCCCACTTAGCTCTATTCTAATTTTTTTTTTTTGCTGGAAGGTATTGGATGGACATATCCTTAAGAGCACAGCAGGGGGTGGTGTGGTGGTGGTTATCTGGGGAGATACTTAAAAGGAGAATTAAAGCAAATATAGTTCAAATTGGTCCTTCTCCAGGCTCTGTGTAATCACTTCCTTCCCAGCACGCACCTTTTATCCTGCTGAACGTCACCTAGGCTGTATTATGTTAAGTACCTGGGACTTGTGAGTTCTGTTTGTGTTAAACCACAGCAGAAATGAAAACAACAAAACAGTTTCCTCTCATGAAATCCCATGTAGCATGAGCAACATAACCCCTACATGGTCTAGTAGTTAATGCTTTCCCCAAAAGCTAACAGTGCTTCCCCCTCCCCTATTTCTCTCTTTCCTTCTTCTTTTTTTTTTTTTAAAGCTTGATTGAGGCATGGTGGGCATACAATAAACTGCGCTTAAAGTAAACAATTTCATAAGTTGACACATGTATATACCTGTAAAACCGGCACCACAATCAAGGTAATGAAATATCCATCTCCTCCAGAAGTTTCTTCTAACTGACTTGTAATTTCTCCCTCCCTCTACCTCTACATGCCCAGCCAGGCAGTTACTAATATTTTCTGTCCCTAAAGATTAGTTTGCTGTTCCTAAAATCTTAAGTAAATGGAACAATACTCTTTGTATTCTTTTTTAATCTGGTTTCTTTCGCTCAGAATAAGTATTTTGAGTCTTCTCTGTTGCAGCGTATGTTAATAGTTCATTGCTTTTTCCCCCTAAGTAATATCCTATTGAATGGATAATGTCATAGTTTGATTATCTATCCATTTGTTGGACATTTGGGTCACATACAGTTTTTGGCCATTATGAAACCTCTATATGCAGTTGGTAAGCTGTCTCCCATCTCATGGCTTGTGTTTTCAGTTTCTTTACAGCATCCCTTAAAGAGCCAAAGTTTTTAGTTCCATGAAGCCTAATGTACCAATTTGTTCTTTAAGTGGCCTTGCTTTAGGTGTGACATTTAAGCCATTTTTGCCTGATTCAGGGTCACAAAGATTTTCTCCTCCTTTTTTTCAGAAGATTTATAATTTTATATTTTTACATCTACGATTCATTTAAAGTCTGGGTGAAGTGTGGATTGAAGTTTACGTTCTTGCATACAAGTATCTGTTTGTTCTTTGCACCAGTTGTTGAACAGACTATCTGTTCTCTGCTGAACTCCTTTGCAGTTTTGTGGAAACTTGGTTGTCCATAAATGTGTGTCTATCTATAGACTTTGTTTTCTGTTTCATGGGTCTATTCGTCTTTATATCAATATCCCACTGATTTGATTATTGTAGCTTTATAACAAATTTAAATATCAGGTAGTGTGAGTCCTCTCCATTTTTTTTTTCAGAACTGTTTTGACTACTCTAGATTATGTAATTTTGGAATCAATTTGTCCATTTCTACAAAAAAAATATTGAGATTTTTATAGGAATTACATTGAAAGTATAGATCTATTTGAGAGGCTCTGAAGAATTTTCCAGTGGTTATAATGAAACTCTGGTCTTAGAGATGGATTGGTGAGAATAACGTGTGAGTTGATCCAGTGTGAAGAGATTGGGATGGAATTGTCCCCCAAGAGACACTGATGGAGGAGATGGGTGACCCAGCTGGGAGAGACCGAGTTGAGGAATGAGTGACCATAAATGAGCAAATAGCCCTCAGAGAAGTCCAAGAGAAATGGTTGGGTGGCTGGTTCAGGAAGCAGCTCAGGCTGAAGTCAGAGGGGACTAGCTACATTTCTTCTGGAAAGAAGAACTGCATTGGAGAGCTCAGGCCCAGCAGATTTGGGAGTGGCAGAGGAAGAGTGTGGCCAGACAAGGTCACGTCTTCATGTCTAGGCAGGGAGAGAGCCACAAGGCCTGGAAAGATGCAATGAATGCTTAGAGAGGGGTGGCGTCATGTCATAAAACAATGAAGGCTGGTTATATGACATGACAACTAATTGTTAGTCCATAACAGTGTTTCTCAACCTGAGGTACTTTTGTCCCATAAGTGGACATTTGACTATGTCTAGAGACATTTTTGATTGTCACAGCTATTGGGGTGGGGTGGGGTTTCTCCTATCCTCTAGTAGGCAAGAAACACCAGGGATGCTGCTAAACATCCCCCAGTGTACATGGAAACACCCTACCACCACCAAAGACTTACCTACCCAATATGTTAATAGGTGGAGAGCACTGGTCTGGAGAGGGAGGACAAGAAAAGAGGGTGAAATGAGAGTGGAGCTGATTGATTGCTCTGATGCCTCACAACTGTATTGTCTTGAGAAGAAATACTCTCCTGTGTGGTGACCGTGCAAAGTTACCTTGCATGATCAGGAACTGGTCTTTGGAAATGTCTTTGGGCATGTTTTCAGAAGATGCCTAGAAGTGTTATAAAAATAAAGATAGTTTAACCAAAACCTGCCTTGACTACAAATGAAGAAATGTGAACATTTGGGTTAATTTGCTTAAGGAGAAAGTACTTGTTTCCACATGGCATTGTCCATAGATGAAGTTCATCAGTTGGGAAACTTTTGATTGCAAGTAATAGAAAACCTAACACAAAGTAGCTGAAACAATAAAGACAATTCATTTGCAAGGGTTGTTCCAGAGGCTTAGTGTTGACTCAAGGACTCCATTTCTCCTTCATCCCAGAGGAGACTTCGTTCCTAGCTTATAGATGCTGCTAGCAGTTACTTTTTCTCCTGATCGTTCTCATCAGTTGTGGATTTTTCTAATCCTACCATTATGGGTTTCTCTTTGAGCCATCTTAAATTATGTGTCCATCCTTGAATATGTTAATTTTAATGTGACTGCTAGAAAACTGAAAATTGTATAAGTGGTTCCAGGCTGTGTATCAGGTGGACAGAACTGGCTTAGACTATTCAGGAGTACCTGAGCATGGGTGAAGTCAGCCTCACCCAAACCGCATGGCTGATACATGTATGGGAGAGAGATGGAATGGATGTTGGGCAAGTAATAAAAAAAATGAGCCCTGTGATGACTGACATAGGCAAAGAAGGGAATAGTGGTTTAATTGCTATTATTTTGCTAAAGATGAATGTCTGGAAATATTACTGCTCTACTCCCACTAATAAAAGCTAATGTTTTTTTCTTAAATTTATTTTTGAAAGTTCTAAAAACTAATGTAAGGCTCATAGTAACAGTTGAAACAGCACAAAGATACCTAGCAGGAAGTAAATAATCCCCATCCTTTCCAGTTGCTCTTTCCATTCCCAACCCTGTGTGGCTACTGTTAGTCTGAGCTGTGTTCTTTCTCCATTCCTTACTCCATGTCCATGAGCGTGCATTCACATCCATTGTTTTGCTGTGGTTGTTGCTGTTGTCATATGGAATTAAAGCTCTTCTATTTGCTTTTCTCACCTTATCTACCTTCCAACTTAGTATCTACAGAGTCATCTTGTTCTTTTAAATAATACATGATATTCTGTATTATACATATACTGCATTTCATTTCCCCATTTCCCCATTAATGAACATTCTTGTTATCCCCAGTTCCCCCTCTTTCTCTGCCCCACAACAAACAATGCTGCAATGAACATCTTTGTACCTATGTCCTTACGTACTGGTCCTTTTTTTTCCCCTATAGGATAGATTCCCAGAAGTGGAATTGCTTGGTCAAACGGTATGTGTATTTTTAATTTTAATAGATATTTTTACATTCTTTTCCCCAAAGGAATATAGTGAATCACATTTGCACCTAAGAGTCCCCATTTCCTACCTTCTCACCAGCCACTGTTGCTTTTAATTCTTGCCAGTCTTATTACCTCTGAACATTAATTTACATTTTCTTCACTGCCACTGATGTTGAATATATTTCCATATGTTTACTGTCCATTTGAATTTCGGTTGTCTTCATTTCCTATTTGATTCCACTGCCCATTTCTCTGCTTAGTAGTGTTTTTCTGTCACAATTTCTGGGAGCTATTTGTTGTGTTTTAGAAATGTTAATCCTTTGTTATATGTGTGCAAATATAGCTTCATAGTTCTTGTCTTTGTATATGATGTCTTTTATCAAAAGAAAATTGTCAATTGTGTTTAATCAAATATGCCTGTCTTTTTCTTTATCGCCTCTGAGTTATCTGTTTTGCTCAGGATGGGATTGTCCATCCTGTGGTCATACTCCTGTACATTTTCTCCCTCATTTTGAAAACATTAAAATATTACTCCAGTTTTAAGTTTTGCATATAATATGAGGTAGGATTCTATCTTTCTTTCTTTTTTTTCTCTCCTAGATGGATAGCCAGTTACTTAAGTCCTAGTTACTACGAGAAACTTTATTTTTCATGGGATTGAAATGTTACCCTTGTCACATATCAAGATGCTATATACATTTGTATCTGTCTCTGGCCTCTCTGTTTTGATACCTGTCTGTCTATTTCTATGCCAATACCATTTTGTTTTGAATGCAGTGGCTTTCTAATGAGGTGTAATGTCTGGTAAGTTCTCTCTCACTAGTCTTTTTATATTTTTGTGGTTGTTATTAGCCATGTGTGTTTTTTTTTTTTACATTGATCTGGTTAAATTAAATTTTAAAACTTAAAGATGAGGAGTTTTGCCTTAAATATTTTGAATATGATATATAATAATCTGATAAAAACAAAATAATAATTTCTCAGTATGAGTATACCTTTACTTGATGTTACCAATTGGAAAATACTTACTAATAACCCAAAGGTTTTTCTACGAATTTTAAGTCTTTCAATGTGATTTTACTTTGTTCCTGTGTCAACTATACAGTTACCTCAAGATACCAAAAAGGAGATACGGGCATGACGTATTTTAATCTTTCTAAAAGTTAGATTATAATAAAGCCAAAGCGATTAAAGCTTTCAGTGACTGTAACCTTATAAATAATTCATATTTCTATTTATGTGACAAACTATAAAGTATACCAATACCTGGATTGGTTGAGGGGTATGTAAATATAATAATGTGAACAAAGAACTGTAACTGAAGTGCTAATAAACAATGTGCTTTGCAATCTTTTATGACTTGATTTTTCTAAAACTTAATATTGATGTAAGAAATTGTCACACTTTAAATTTGGGTTAAAGTTATGTAATATTTTATGCTTTTGACTTCTCAACACTAAGTTTATATTAATGTGATATTAATTTTATTCATTGACATTCTTAATAGCTTTTTTGGAAACTTAGTTGTTATAATATCAAGGTAATAAATACCTTTGCGTTTCTCTAAAGATATTTGAATATTGGAGCTAAACCCTAAAACTGCCTCTGATTAAAAATAATAGTGATACTGTCTTACAGATGAACACAGGTTCTACCCATGTTTACTTGGTTAGGGGGAAAAGGGCATTTGTTTGGTAGCCAATGGTGAAATAATATATTGTGATTATTATTGAGTGATATACTTGGAAAGATATAATTATGTTTTAAAAATGAGATTCTTAGTGCTTTCAGTGGTATTATAATTCAAACAAATGGATTGGTGTGGTAATTTTTGCGTGTCTATAAATATTAAAGATGGTAATTTTAAAAAAAGAAACTAATTTAAATTATTCACATCAAGACCAAAGAGTTCACTTTGAGCCTTCTTTATGAACTTATCTTTATTAAATCTAAACCAAATATAATTTTCCTGACCTGTTCAAAATAGGGTAATAGTTACCTCTTGACTTCCACCCAGTGTTTATATGAAACAAGCTAATAGGCACCCCACATACCCCAATTTTGTCTCTAATACTACTTTCCACAGTACCAAGACCTGCTGAAACCTAACTGGATGCTATGATGGGGATAAGGAAAACATTTTGTTGGTTTTAGAACTATATTTTGTGGGTGAGAGTTTTTTTGGGATTTTTTTTTTTTTTTGGTATTTGTTTTGTTGTTTGTTTTGTTTTATTTTGCTGGAGAGCAGAGATACTTTCAAAAGTGTGTGGAGGGGAGTTCCCATCATGGCGCAGTGGTTAACGAATCCGACTAGGAGCCATGAGGTTGCGGGTTCGGTCCCTGCCCTTGCTCAGTGGGTTAAGGATCCAGCGTTGCCGTGAGCTGTGGTGTAGGTTGCAGACGTGGCTCGGATCCCGCGTTGCTGTGGCTCTGGCGTAGGCCGGAGGCTACAGCTCTGATTGGACCCCTAGCCTGGGAACCTCCATATGCTGCGGGAGCGGCCCTAGAAATGGCAAAAAGACAAAAAAAAAAAAAAGTGTGTGGAGCTGTAAACTGAAGGAACTTCTCCTTGCCGATATTGGAAATTTAAGTGATGGGGAAATGGTAATTATAAGCCATTGAACAAACTGAGCCTACCAAAAGCCAAGAGTCAGTCATGTTTTATCAGAGGTTGACAAATGATATAAACTGCAACAAATCAAAGGCATATCACATTTCTGTTTCCAGATAAGCTGTATTTTTACCAATTCAAGTTGTATTTCCTGCACTTGAGTTTAAATCATCATCAAAATAGACAAAGTTGATGAATATAAATACAAAAAGATATTTGTGGCGTTCCCATTGTGGCTCAGCAGTAACAGACCTGACTAGTATCAATGAGGATGCGGGTTTGATCCCTGGCCTTGCTCAGTGATTTAAGGATCTGATGTTGCCATGAGCCGTGGTGTAGGTTGCAGCTGCAGCTCAGATCTGGTGTTGCTGTGGCTGTGCTGTAGGCCAGAAGCTGTAGCTCTGATTTGACCGCCAATCTGGGAACTTCCATATCCCCGTGGGTACAGCCCTAAAAAAAAAAGAAAAAAGAAGATATTTGTTATAAAATATCATATCACTTGTATATAGAATCTAAAAAACGTAATACAAATGAACTTATTTACAAATCAGAAACAGACCTATAGACATAGAAAACAAAACCATGGTTACTGACAGGGAAGGCTGGGAAGAATAAAGTAGGGATATGGGATTAACAGATACCCTGTCCATATATAAAATAAACAATAAGGATGTACTTGATAGTACAGGGAACTATAGTCAGTATCTTGTAATAACCTATAGTGGAAAAGAATCTGAAAGAGAATATATGTATGTTTGTGAGTGTGAGTGTGTGATACAGCCAACTGAATCACTGTACTGGACATGTGAAACTAATACGATACTGTAAATCAACTATACTTCAATTTTAAAAAAGATACGGAGTACATTTTAAATTCTGCGTTTGTGCAAATTCTGTATTGTTGATTTAATTTTATTTTTACTTATTTTTATTTTTTTTGCTTTTTAGGGCCACACCTGCAGCATGTGGAGGTTCCCAGGCTAGGGGTCTAATTGGAGCTACAGCCACAGCAATGCAGAATCCTAGTCACATCTGTGACCCACACCACGGCTCACAGCAGTGCCGGATCCTTAACCCACTGAGTGAGGTCAGGGATTGAACCCGCAACCTCACGGGTCCTAGTCGGATTCCTTTTTGCTGCACCATGACAGGAACTCCTGTATTGTTAATATTAAAGTCATTTTTAAATATAAGCAGTCTATCATAAGAACTTAAAATCACAGGAAAAAGAAAGGTTTTTTTAATCATAAGATTAATAATAAAGGGATATTTCTTTTATAATCTGCCAAATATTTAAGCCTTTAATTTGCTCCAGGGCTGCCCAAGCCTAGACTCTGGAAGATAGAATTGTTTAACTTAGGATGGAGATTCTCTCTATATTTGTAAAACAGATCAACATATACAACCATTTGTGACCAAAGGTTGGAGTGGCTGTGGTAGAATCCCCAGGCAATGAACAGGTTTTTTTTGTGCTTGAAGCCAGGAAAACTCTAGTTGCTGCAACTGTGCCAACATTGCCAAAAACCCACTGTGATTTAGGGTACTTGTAGTGATAAACTGGGAAGAGATAAGCCCGAGAATAATTAAAATAATTATGAAGTCCTTCTTCATAGGACTTAAGAAATGAGGAAGGAAGTGCCCCCATACTGAAGCCTTGGGTAAAAGTCATCATACGTGTTGATTTAAATGAATAAACTAAGGTTACGTTGAGCCCCCCCCCCGCCGCTGTACATGAAGATACTAAGCTAGTGATGACATTACTGTGCTGGCCGGAAAAACAATGATGTACCTGCAAAAATATTTCTGGTATTATGTTCAAAGCAGCATTCCTTAGGGCCAGAACCCCTTTAACTCATAAGTGTTCCTATTGATTTATTTATTTGCTTTTTAAGGCCACCCTTGTGGCATATGGAAGTTCCCAGGCTAGAGGGCCAATCAGAACTACAGCTGCCAGCCTACACTACAGCCATGGCAACATGGGATCTGAGCCAGGTCTGAAACTTACACTACAGCCCACAGCAATGCCAGATCCCTGACCCACTGGGTGAGGCCAGGGATCAAACCCATGTTCTCATAGATACCAGTTGGATTCATTTCCGCTGTGCCACAGTGGGAACTCCTCATAAGTATTCTTGACCCAGATCAAACTGAAATAAAACAACCTTACGTGACATTGTACTTTTAAATGATGAAAAAAAAAAAAAGGCTTACAAACTAAAAATTTTAAAACTGAATCAAGGTAAATATTTTGCACCTATTAGTTATCAGTGTAAGACTTGTAAATGTTGCCTACACATGGCCACAGTAAAACGTAACAACAGTGCTCTAATTTAATACTGTTCTCTTGCTCTTTTTAAAATGTTACCCTCGCTACACACTGCTTCTGTGTATTTGCTACTATCTTAAATTGTCTCAAAATATCACCGGTTTTCCGTCTTTATTTTGCCTCATATTGTTCGAATATGTTAAGCCTTCTACAAATAGGAGGTAGAACAAAATATTAATACAGCAGATCCAATGCAAGGATGAGACTTCCAAAGTGCTTCACTTTGAACAGGTCTGCCAGAAGCCAAGTGTATTATCACCAGAGAAGATAAGGTTATTTTGAAGTGGGGGCCCACTCTGTCCCTGGATTTGTTGCAGAAATTATAAATCAGCTGCAACTATGACGTAAGCACTTGCCTTTTCTATTGCCAGTTCTTCTGGCCGTTAAGAAATGCGTTGAAGGAGTTCCCTGGTGACCTATTGGGTTACGGAGCTGGCATTGTCACTGCTGTGGCTCAGCTCACTGCTGTGGCATGGGTTCATTTGCCCACCCAGGCACTCCCACATGCTGTGGGAATATGGCCAAAAGAGGAGGGGGTTGTGTATTGAGACTGCTCTGTTTATGTACATGGTACATGAAGCCCCTGGGTCAGTAGTCAGTGACCCTCATTCTCTGTGCCTTAGAGAGGAAGAGCTGCCTCTTTTGAGAAACCTATTGTGAGCTGGTGGTATGAACCCTCAGTTGTATTTAATTTCCAGGTTAAATTATGCCAGAGGGCAACTTTTTACAATGGCACAGAGAAGTATATATGTTCTGTGATAAAACATCATGGAAAAGAATATGGAAAAGAACGAGTGTATGTGTGTGTGTAACTGAGTCATGTTACTGTAGAGCAAAAATTAACAACATTGTAAGTCAACTATCGGTCAGTAAAATAATTTTTAATAGCACATTAAATTTGGCTCCTAGTTACTAATCCCCATAACATTTTTCTACATGTAAATGTTGACATATCGGTCTCCTTGGGTTTTGTAGTTTCTACTGACATTCAGATTCTGATGAATGAAATAACTCTTTGCAAAAGGAAAAAAAAAAGAAAAAGAAAAAAATACCATTGGTCCCTTCTCCTAGTAATGAATTTGTTAAAAAGCCAGCTTAATATCCCTTGGAAAGGAATAGGACGATTGAAATACATGAATAGAAAACTTCAAAAGTGAATGTGTCAAAGCAATAGGAAGTAAAGATATTTTAAATATAATTGCAGTTGTATTCAGTAGTGCGGGGAAAAAAGTCAAAGCATTTCTCCTTAATGCCATACTGAGGCATGGAGCATTTTGTAAGAATATGCGTAGGAAGGAGGGTACCTCAGCATCCTCCAATTTAGGGTGGCTCATGTCCTCCAGCCTCCCATTTATCTGACCAGGTCTCCAGTAGATCTGTTGAGGCCCCTTCATTCTCTTCTTCTTAGACACCCCGCCATGGAGCACAAGATCACATTTGTACGGACACTGTGACTGAACAAACATTTTCTTTCACACGGTGCTTTCAGAAGAATCCTTTTATGTCCTGGATGGCTAGGCTCCTTGGATATCTGAACAATGAAGAATCAGAGTGAGATATTTCTACACCAGAAGCCTGGGGGCTTAACACACTTTGAAGTGGATTTCTCCCCTTTTTGGGCCACAGGAAAAAGTGGGGTTTTTCATAGTCTGTGCATTGATGTCTGCAAAGCCAGATGGCTTTGTAAAATGAGCCCCAAAGCAGTAGTACTGATTAAAAGAAATGCCAGGTAGTTGAAGGCTTTCCTACCCATTGTAAGCCTGATAGAAAGAATTGTTCTCTTGAGGTCCATTAATACTGGGGACTCTCATTCTGCTGTATTTAGGGGTCAGCCAATGACAGTTGAGACAGACGTGGGCAGCAGGAGCCGTCAACATGAAGGCTGAAAAAAAATATCACCAGCCAGCCATTGGGAGAATTGCATGGACAAGGAATGGAGCTGGCCAGTGAGGGAAACAAGTGCTTAGAGGGTTGTTGATACTTTCTGAGGTTGTGGGGCATGTGTTTCAAGTTATCCTCTCATTCTTGGCTGCTTTTGGTTGTGGTCCTAGACCTGCATCCTCCTGAAATCCCCAAAGCTTCCATTGCCTCACAAGGTGGGGGGTGGGTGCGACACTCATTCATCCCTCTTCTCTGTAGCTTGTGAACGACTCTGTTGAGGATGCCTGGGCTCCTGCTTTTTTGTTGTTGCTGCCCAGAGAGAAATCACTCTGCTTATGTTTGTAACCCAGAGCACTGACCTGACCTAAGAACACAGCCATATATTTCAAGGTGTTGAGGACTGGTGGATGGGGATGCTGATGAAACTTGTCCTTGAAGGTAGAGGGATTCATGGATGTAACAGATTGTTCTCTGGCTTCATAACCTACTCTTCCATTATTGGCAAATAGGATTTGGAGCAGAAGGCAGGAAAAGCTCATCTTAAGATGAGCTTTAAAAACCTATCATAAAAGAGGTTGCTGACCCCAGGTTCAGGGGTGTGTGCGTCATCAGGACAGACTTGAGTCCTGCAGTGTAAACCATATGGTAGAGATTCAAAAACCAAATTGCCTTGCCCTCCATTTTCCCCCTGTTGCCGTCGCCTCTTTGAGTCATCTGACTTGGTGTTGACTGGCTCAGAGAGTAGCAGTGGTGGAGAAGCAGGAACCTGTCTGTGTTCTGGTGAAACAGCTCATTTCAGAAGAGTTTGTACATTTTGATTGACCTCTCTGAACTTAAATGGAATCTTTCAAAGAGGGAAATCATTCAATCCTGGAGGCATTTCCAAGACTCGTTTTTAGAGAATAAACTGATATGTGGTCTATTATTGTGGTCTGTTTTGTGAGTAATTATGTAGAATTTATAGTATCTTGGTTAAGCGAGAACTAATTGGTCTTTGTAGGGAACAGTAATTTAAACAGTACTTCTATCAGTCACACAGGGGATCATTGTAGAAGAAGTAATAAACACAGGGAAAAATGTATTCAAAATCACCCTCTATCTTATCGCTTAAAGAAAAGACAGTTTAAAAAGTAGAGTGTTTGGCTTTCACTTGTGTCTTTCAAGGCATTAAATAATTTTTCCCTTGGGTATTTTTAGTGTTGTAGCCTGGTAGCATTTTATTTTATTGTGAACATTCTTAGATCGTAAAGCATTAATTACTTTTCCTGATTATTGCCATGGTAGAAAAATAGAGAAGTATAAAGAAGAAAAGTTTCAGAGTTCCCGTTGTGTCTCAGTGTTTCCACTGTTGTTACGAATTCAACTAGTAACCATGAGGTTGCAGGTTTGATCCCTGACCTCGCTCAGTGAGTTAAGGATCTGGTATTGCCATGAGTTGTGGTACAGGTCGTAGACTTGGCTCGGATTCCATGTTGCTGCGGCTGTGGTGTAGCCTGGCAGCTACAGCTCTGATTCCACCCCAAGCCTGGGAAGCTCCATATGCTATAGGTGTGGCCCTAAAAACAAAAACAAAAAAGGTTTGCATCCATAATCTCACTTTCTAGAGAGAGTATGTTTATTTTAGGCATTCTTCTAAATCTTTTTTCTTGATGCTTATTAATCCTTGGCATGCATTTTCTTTCCAGCTGGTAAGTACGTTCTGGAGCTGACCAGTCGTAGATGAGCTGAGTGCCCTGCTTGCCCACAGAATTTGATGTCTTCCACCAGAAACTGCCAGGAGAGCAAAGTACTGGGCTGTTTCTAATGATCATGTAGAGCGGTTCAGGTTCCTGAGTCGTTTCCTTACTTTCAGTGATTTGTTTTATAAAATTCCAAATGGTAACCTTTCTTCTACAGCTGTTGGCAATGTTTCTCTAGATTCAGAAAAGCTGGAGTTCCCGTCGTGGCACAGTGGTTAACGAATCCGACTAAGAACCATGAGGTTGTGGGTTCGATCCCTGGCCTTGCTCAGTGGGTTAAGGATCTGGCATTGCTGTGAGCTGTGGTGAGGTTGCAGACGCGGCTCGGATCCCGCGTTGCTGTGGCTGGGGCGTAGGCCGGTGGCTACAGCTCCGATTCTACCCCTAGCCTGGGAATCTCCATATGCCTCGGAAGCAGCCCTAGAAAAGGCAAAAAGACAAAAAAGAAAAGAAAAGCTTTTACTTCTTACGTGTAGGAAGTCACTCTGAACAACGCATTTTAATAGGTTCCAGTAGTCCACTACAAAGAGATACCATATTCATTTAGGGGATAGAACAGATTCCATTTGTTTGGCTTTGACACTTGGGGCTTTAAAAGATTTCCCCAGAAACCAGCCCAGCAGCCATCCTTGAATAAGTTGTGTTTTGTGGAGTGATTTATTGATTGATCAGAGATGGTTTCCCAGAGTTCACATTAGTGCAACTTGGGACATGCTGTCCTGCTGGAGTGGAGACTCCTTCAGGCCAGGGAGTTTTGTGCCCTCTCATATCCTCCATGCCTAGAACCATGCCTGGCATGTAACAGTTGTTTCATAAATATTTTAATGTGTGTTTTATTTTGTTAATTCATTTATGTTTGGCTGTGTCCCCAGTGTCCCCAGCATGTGGAAATTCACAGGCCAGGGATGGAACCCATGCCATAGCAGTGACCCAAGCTGCTGCAGTGAAGACACTGGATCCTTAACTTGCTATGCTACAAGGGAACTCCTATATGTGTTTTATTTTATTTATTTACTTTTTTTTTTTTTTTGTCTTTGTTAGGGCCGCACCTGTGACATATGGAGGTTCCCAGGCTAGGGGTCTAATCGGAACTGTACCGCTGGCCTATGCCAGAAATGCAGCATTGCAGGATCCGAGCCGCATCTGCGACCTATACCACAGCTCATGGCAACGCTGGATCCTCAACCCGCTGAGCGAGGCCAAGGATTGAACCCGCAACCTCATGGTTCCTAGTCGGATTTGTTAACCACTGAGCCACGATGGGAACTCCTTATGTGCATTTTGAAGTCATGTATCTTCCTTCCTGTTTAAGACTCTCATGGACGGATCCATTAGTTAGTCCATTACTGACTAATTCTTGTATTCCTACTTAGGCTGTTCCAACTTCCAGTAAGAATATGCTATGATCCAAATGGGATGGTAGATGTTTGGTCCTCCAAACATTAGGTCTAATGTATTTGGACCTAGTGCAACTTTATTTTGTTGTTTGTGTTTAAGTCTTTTATGAAAACAGGTGAAAGTGGTGATTCCTTACTGATGAACATTTTCATGTTTTCCAGTCCTCTGTATAGAGGAGTACAATTTAAATTTAATCTTATCCTAAGTTCTAATTTATTTGTTTTGCTTTGTTATCAGAGAATTTTAAGCATAGGTGATAGAGGCGTCCATGTACCAGTTTGAACTGAGGAGTGCTAGAAACAGAGATCTACTTCTATGCAAGTGTATTTCCTCTTGGTCTGGCTTGAATTCGCTGCCTCACAGCTTTATTGAGGGGAGGGAACAAGTAACACAGTAAATGAAAGAGATATTAGTTGATAGGAATAAGATTAAACTGTTTGCAGTTAGGACTCTGTGCCATTGTTTGAGTACATTTATCTGATAATTATCCTTTTGCTGGATGAGGGGAAGAAAGGAAAGAGAAACAGAGTTAAAAAAAAAAAAAAAGGAACCAAGGGGATTGCAACCAAAGAGCTTTCATTTTAAGTGGGTTGTTTTTGTAGTAAAAACATAAGAAAGGGCTTGCATGAGAATAACAAACACCAAATTTATGTTGAGAATAAGAAGCATGGAATTCCTGTTGCTGGTGACCTCTAGGAAGAGAGAGGGGGACTGCGATCCGGGAGGGGTGCTGGGAGTTTCAAAGGTCTTTGGTTTATCATGTTGAGTAGTCGATACACAGGTTTAGGTTTCATTCTGTTATTCCCTTCATAGGTTTTTTTTTTTTTGTCTTTTTGTCTTTTTTGTTGTTGTTGTTGTTGTTGCTATTTCTTGGGCCGCTCCCTCGGCATATGGAGGTTCCCAGGCTAGGGGTTGAATTGGAGCTGTAGCCACCGGCCTACGCCAGAGCCACAGCAACGCGGGATCCGAGCCGCGTCTGCAAGCTACACCACAGCTCAGGGCAACGCCGGATCGTTAACCCACTGAGCAAGGGCAGGGACCGAACCCGCAACCTCATGGTTCCTAGTTAACCACTGCGCCACGACGGGAACTCCAGATTTTTTATTAAAAACAATAAAATGTGGAGAGTGATTATGCATGGAAGTGAGATAGCCCCAGGTTCACTTTTTTCATTAAAAGGTCTAGCTGTCCCTAAGAGCTTTTTCAGCCTCCGTCATTTCCACTGTCTTCCAGATAGATCTTGTCCTGGCAAAAAAGGTCAGGAGAGGGGAAGAAAGGGGAGGTGCTGTGGAAGCAGAGAAACGTGTTGGAGAGATAGTGACGAGTACCCTTGCTGGATCCTCTGAAGTGAATGATGACAGTGCCTCTTTCTGCATCATCGTTTACCCTCCCTCTGCTTTCACTCGATCAGCCCAAGGAGCTGCGTATCCATGCGGTTCTGTCACATGCACAGACTTTGAAATGCAGGTACCCAGTTGAGCAGTGCCTGACCTTTCATTATCTTGAGCATCGTGGTGGATGATCCTTGTTGGAGGGGACGGCCCTGTGGCCACCCTCACTCTCACCCAGCCATCAGCGAGTGTTCCTGGAACCTGCATGGCTAGAGCCCCAAGTGTATAAATGCTGGTAGCGGACGTCTAAGGGCCTTGAGAGGTCGTTTGAGGCACACACAGGAAGGGGACACTTGGGAGAAAAGGAGAATTGTGCCCAGCCTGGGGAAGCAGGTAAAGATGTTCCAGACAGCCAGGGAATCAGTCTGTTCCGGCTGCCTTGACAAACTGCCACATACCAGATGCATTAAAATAACAGAAACTTCTAGTTCTGGAAGCTAGGAGTCCAAGATCAAGGTGTGGGCAGGGTTGGTTTCTCATGAGGGCTGTAAGAGGGAATCTGTTCCCAGCCACGCTCCCGGCTGCTGCTGGTTTGCTAGGCCTTAGCATTCCTTGCCTTGTACATGCATGACTCCCATCTCTGCCTTCATCATCACATGGCATTTCCTCTGCGTGCATGAATAACTGTGTCCAGATTTCCCCTTCTATAAGGACATAGTCATGTTGGACTAGGACCCTCCCTAATGACCTCATCTCTTACTTGATCATCAAGTTAATAAGTTATTCTATTTCCAAATAAGGTCACATTCACAGGGGCTAGGGTTAGGACTTCCGCATCTTTGGGGGGACATAGTTTAATCTGTATGCTCTTCCATCTTCATCCTCACTGCTTAAATCTGAAAGGTAGATTCCACCTGTCAGCTTGAGCTTGTCAAGGTCTGCAGAATGTCCCCTCCTTTTCTCACTCAGTTCCCTGAAGAGGCTCCACAGCCCCGCTGACGGAGAGTGAGATGACTGTGGAAAACACAGGGATAAGACAAGTTACTTGTTAGGTGAAAGGAGCATTTACCAGAGAACAAAGGCAGGAAGAAACATGAGTTGCTCCTCGCTACTGTTTTCTTTTTC